>NW_017732276.1:611357-612318 GCF_001890085.2 Hipposideros armiger
TCCTATCCTATGGGATAAGGTCCTAATTCTTTCTCCTGATATACATAATGCTGTCTATGATTTAGGCTTATCTCCCACTGCTCCCTACCAGTCTATGGTCCATTCATACTCATCTACTTTCAGTCTGACATTGCAGCTGTTGTTTCTGCCTGATGTTCCCTTCCCCACTGTGTTCTCTTGGAAAACTCACATTCATTTTACAAGCTCAAGTATCACTCTCACTGTGAAGCCTTTCTCTGGTTCTCCAGGAATTGCTGACGGCTCCTCCTTTGTGCCAGTGTGGTACCTTGTACATTCCTGTAGAACAACACTTACCACTCTTTGCAGATCTTTGTCTATATAGCTGTTTTCTCTACTAGGCTGTGATTCTACCTAAAAGGCAGCCAAGTTCAATGGAAAAACCATGGTTTTTAAACCTAACAGAATACTGGCTACACAATTTACTTGATGCAAAACCTTGAGTAAATTACCTAACCTCACTGAGCACTATTTCCTCATCTGTGAAGCACAGATAATATGTATCTCACGTAGGTCATTTCATGGATCAGATAACAATGATAAAATGCTAAGTACACAGCAGCACACATTTAACAAGTGTTGATTCCTCTGACCATGGTAGATACACTATAACATTTCTCTTTCTCTCTTTTTTTGGGAAATAATATGTAAGTCACTTCTAATAATAAATGTAAATTTATGTTCATGATACAAAATTTGCGAAATGTATATATATAAAAAAAAATCACCTGTAATCTCACCATCCAGACACAACCACTGTTAAATATGTTTATTTTTTTCTGGTGTTTTTCAAGATGGTCTTTTTCATTGTGATTTTAACAAAGCTGGAATCAGAGTTTTGTTCTATGGTGTGTGTAAATGCATTTAATCAAGAAGTATTTTGGTAGACTAGTGAATGTCTTTCAAATGTTTAATGGCTCATAATATTCCTTTGTACAATACT
>NW_017732277.1:0-10473 GCF_001890085.2 Hipposideros armiger
TTGTCTGGGTCCCCGCAACAATAGGGCTATAGGACTATAGACTATAGGACATATAATCATAGGATTACAGAAGGCTTCACCCCCACACCTCACCTCCACATTCCTACAGGCCTATTTACAGCAGTTCCTTTTACCTGGTACATCATGTCCGGCTATCAAGAAAAAATGACAAGGCATACCAAGAGGCAAAAAAACAGTTTGAAGACACAGAGCAGCCGTCAGACACAGCAGGAATGTTGGAATTATAAGAGCTAGAATTTAAAATGATGATGAGTATGCTAAGGGCTTGAATGGATAAATAGGCAACATGAAAGAACAGATGAGCAATGTAAGCAAAGATGAAATCCTTAAAAAGAGCCAGAAAGAAATGCTAGAGATCAAAACCACTGTAACAGAAATGAAGACTGCCTTTGCTGAGTTTATTAGTCGACTGGACCCAGCGGAGGAAAAACATCTCTGAGATGGAGGATGTATCACTAGAATCCTCGAATACCACAAAGCAAAGAACAAAGACTGAAAAAAACCCAAAACCCCAGAACATAATATCCAAGGACTGTGAGACAACTACAAAAGGTGTAACATATGCGTAATGGGAATACCAGAAGGAGAAGGAAGAAAGGAACAGAAGAAATATTTGAAAACAACGACTGAGGTTTTCCCCAAATTCATGTCAGATACCAAACAGATCTAGGAAGCTCGGAGCAACCAAGCATGATAAAGGCAAAAACAAAAACAAAAAACCACTACACCTTGGCATATCATTTTCAAATTACAGAAAACCCAAGATTACAAAAATCCTGAAAGAAGCCAGAGGAAAAAACACCTATAGAGGAACAAAGATAAGAATTACATCCAAATTCTCCTCAGAACCACGCAAACAAGAGGAGAGAGGAGTACGTAAAGTGTTGAGAGGGAGGAAAAAAATCCCACCAACTTAGATTTCTGTACCTGGTGAAATTATCCTTCAAACGTGAAGGAGAAATGGAGACTTTCTCAGACAAACCAAAATCAAGAGACTTTTTTTGCCAGCAGAACTACCTTGCAAGAAATGTTTACAAATTCTTTAGAGAGAAGGAAAATAATATAGGTCAGAAACACGGATCTCCATAAAGAAAGGAAGAGGAACAAAGAAGGAATAAGTGAAGGTAAAATAAAAACTTTTATTTTTATTTCAAAGTTTGGTTGTTTCAATTTCATTATTCAAGGTGCTAGGTGGTTCATTTCCATCCTGAAGAAAACACTAACAGCTTCTTTCTTGTGTAATTTTGTCAAATTCAAACATGGCTCTTTGGCAGTTTTTAAAAAACATTTTGTTTACACATCTTGATAAGGTTTTCTTTTCTGAAACGTTTTTTAAACCTTTAAGTAATTTGGAAACATTTGCCTATTAGCTCATTCCTCTGGGCACAGCCTTTCAAAGCACTTATCCCACCTGAACTGAAAATCTGCGTTCCCCCAGCTGGTGGTAGGAGGTGGAGGTGATCCTGGAGAAATGAGGAGCCAGCAAGCTTTGTAAACTACTTCTAATTCTCTTCATTAGTATGCTATGATCCACCTCAGCCTCTGCAAGGTCAGACACTCAAGACTAGTACTTGGCCAAAAAAGCCGGATTCTAACTAGTGTAAAATAGATTTTAAACAAAATAGACTCTCTGTAGGAAAGAGAAATTAGGTTATGCTTTACATTCCCACTCTTGCTCTAAAATATCTGTGTATATAAGTCCAAGGGGGACTTACAGAATTGGTCTCTCCTAAGTAAAAATTGAGAATGTCTGAGTACATTCATTTTGCAAAGTTACAGGTAAAGTTCTTGGGGAAATGATGCAGCACACCCCACAACCATGGATGGTGATTGGCAATATAGTTGGTGTGCTAACAAGTAACTTGTAAGATATTGAGGTCAAAGGGGCCTAACCACAGGCTAAAAAACAATTCTGAAATGTGATCATTTGAAAACTTTAGCTAATTATAAAGCAGAAAACAAAACCCATCATTTAACAGTTTGCTCGTTAACCTGTGAGACCTCTTTTGGAAGCTAAATTCCAACACAGGTCGTACTTTAAAATTTCTTTCTACTTAAAATTTTTTTAAGTATCTTTATCGGGATATAATAGGTATATAACATTGCATAGGTGTTATGTGTACAACAATCATTTGATATATGTATATATTGCAAAATGATTACCACAGTAAATTTAGTTCCCATCCATCACCACATAGTTATAATGTTTTTCTTGTGATGAGGACTTTTAAGAAAAGTCTCTTAGCAACTTTCGAGCATACAACACAAATTGTTAACTGTAGTTACCATGCAATACATTACATTCCCAGGACTTCTTTATCTTATAACTGGAAGTTTTTACCTTTTGACCGCCTTCACCCATTTTGCCCCACCCCCACCCCTCCACATTCCTTCTTTGGCTACCACCAACCAGTTCTCTGTATCTAAGGTGGGGTTTGGGGTTTTTTGGCTTTTTTTTACATTCCACATATAAGTGAGATCATACGGTATTTATCTTTCTCTGTCTGACTTATTTCACTTAGCATAATACCCTCAAGGGTCATCCACGTTGACTCAAATGGCAGGATTTCCTTCTTTTTGTGGCTGAATAATATTCCATTGTCTATTTATATGACATTTTCTTATCTATTCCTCTGTTGATGGACACATAGGTTGTTTCCATGTTCTGACTGTTGTGAATAATGCTGCAGGAAATATGAGAGTGCAGATATCTCTTCAAGAGGCTGTTTTCACTTCCTCTGGCTATATCCCCAAAAGTGGAATTGCTGGATTATATAGTAGTTCTATTTAATTTTTTGAAGAACATTCCTATCATTTTCCATAGTGGTTGTGCCAATTAATATTCCCACCAGGAATGCACAAGTGTTTCTTTTTCTCCACATCCTTGCTAACGCTTGTTTCTTGTCTTTTTGATAAAAGCCATTCTAAATGATGTGAGGTGATATCTCAGTGTGGTTTTGATTTGCGTTTCATGATGATTAGTGATGTTGAGCACCTTTTCATGTACCTGTTGGCCCCTTGTATGTCTTCTTTGAAAAAATGTTTATTCAGATTCTTTGCCCATTTTTTAATCGGATTGTTTTTTTTCTATTGTGTTGTATGAGTTCATTATATATTTTGGATATTAACCCCTTATCAGATATATGACTTGCAAATATTTTCTCCCATCCCGTAGGTTGCCTTTTCATTTGGTTGATGGTTTCTTTTGCTGTGCAGGAGCTTTTTAGTTTGATATAGTCACACTTATTGATTTTTACTTTTGTTGCCTTTGCTTCTGGTGTCAAATCATTATCTAGACCAATATCAAGGAGCTTACCCACTATGTTTTCTCCTAGGCGTTTTATGGTTTCAGATCTTACATTCAAGTTTTTAATACATTTTCAGTTGATTTTTGTGTATCGTTTAAGGTTATTTTACTTGGTACGTTTGTTTTTTGCTTTTTATTTTTCTTATCCTTAATTGATCTAACAGATCAATTTGTTGAATACACTGTTGCTATTATTATTTTCAATAATGTATGCTTGTGTATATATCTTAGGTGTGTATTTTTCTTATGTGTGTATATATGTATGTGCTCATGTGTGCTTATATATGAGCAAAATGAATGGCAGCAATGATACAAGGAACAAGAGGAAGGAACTAGAAATATTTGGTTATGATAAGGTTCTCAAACTACCCATGTAGTGGTATAATGTTATTTGAAAGTGGACTTGGAGTAGTTGTAAATGCGTATTGCAAACTCTAGAGCAACCACTAAAAAAAATTTTTTTTAAGTATAATTGATATGCTAAAAAGGGAGAGAAAATGGAATCATGTAAAATGCTTAATGAAAACCACAAAAGGCCAGAAAACAGTAGAAGATAAAAATAGAAACAAAGAACTCTAAGAAGAAAAGAGAGAGGCACAAACTACTAATATCAGAAATTAAAGAGAACACATAACTATAGATCCCACGGAAATTAAAGGGATAATAAAGGAATGCAGTTGACCCTTGAACAACACAGGTTTGAACCATGCAGGCTCACTTATACATGGATTTTTTTCAATTGACCTGTGCAGTTCAAACCCGCGTTGCTCCAGGGTCAATTGTACTATCAATAATTCTGTGCCCACATATTGGATAACCTAGATAAAATGGACCAATTCCTTGAAAGACACAATCTTCCAAAACTCACACAAGAAGAAATAGATGATCTGAATAGGCCTATATCTATTAAATAAATTGAATCAATAATTAATAACCTCCAAAACAGCACCAGACCCAAATGGGTTCACTGGTGAATTCTACCAAACATTTAAGGAAATTATACCAAGTCTTTGCAATCCCTTTCGGAGGATAAAAACAGAGGGAATACTTCCTAACTGATTATATGAGGCCAGTAATACCCTAATACCAAAACCAGACAAATACACTATAAGACAACTACAGACCAGTATCTCTCATGAACATATATGCAAAAATCCTCAACAAAGAAGACACACTGATGGCAAATAAGCATATGAAAAGATGCTCCACATCATATGTCATCAGGGAAATGCAAATTAAAATAGTAATACGATACCACAACACTCCTATTAGAGAATGACCAAAACCCAAAACGCTGTGAATCCCAGACGCTGTCAAGGATGTGGAGCAAGAAGACCTCCCATTCATTGCTGGTGAGAATGCAAAATGGGCCAGTCATTTTGGAAGGCATCTTGAAAGTTTCTTATAAGACTAAGCATACCCTTACTCTAACATCCAACAATTGTGCTCCTTGGTCTTTACCTAAAGGAGTTGGAAGTTTATGTCCACACAGAAACCTACACATGGATATTATAACACGTTTATTCATAATTGCCAAAGCTTGGAAGCAACCAACATGTTGTTCAGCAGGTGAATGAATGTATTAAAAAACTGTGGTCCATCCAGACAATGGAATATTAGTCAGTGCTGACAAGAAATGAGCTATCAAGTGTGAAAAGACATGGAGGAGCCTTAAATGCATATTATTAAGTGAAAGAATCACATAATATGTACCAATCTGAAAAGGTACATACTATACGATTTCAACTATATGGCACTCAGGAAAAGGCAAAGCTATGGAGACAGTAAAAAGATCAGTGGTTGCTGGGGTTGGAGGGTGGGGTGATGAATAGACAGAGCAGAGAGGCATTTGGATTTGCAACCCGTGCCAGACATCCAACCCATTGAGAAGGTGAGATAGACATTATCATTCTCACCTAATAGACAGGAAAACAGAGGTCCTGAGAGGTCTTCAGCAATGACTCAGCAAGTCAATGGCAGATCTGGGGTCTGAACCCAGGACTCCCGGTGCCTCCATGCAGGACAGGCTGCAGATGCCCTACCCCAGAGACAGCTGCCTGTTGCTAACTGTAGTCGTCCTATGAGGCTAATCCATTGATTGCATATTCCATTGTCTAATCAGTCCACTCGCTGCCTGTGTTTATTTATCACCAAGCAAATTCCCATTTGTTTTTAACAGTAAAATGGGCCATTCTGCAATGCCTTGAACCAAACTCTGCAGTCTCAGCAAACCACTTGCTTTTTAAATCCATAAGCTAAACCCAAATCTTGGTATTCTTTCAGCCAAACCATTGCAGCTTTTTCTCTAAGTCTGAACTTTCCCATGTTAGAGACAGCTAAACGGAGGAAATTGAAGAAATGACCACATCAAAATAGCTCCAGGATATACTATAATATTAAGTACAAAAACCAAAGTGCTGAGGAGTGTGTATGGAAGGATCCCGTTTGTATAAAGGGGAAAAAAGAGAAATAAATATATTTACATGTATTGTGTGTATTTATATTTATCGATGCAAAAATGTCTCTAAGGAGATGCATGAAACATTATGGTTGTATCTAGATAGCAGACTGAGAGCTAGGAGGGAGCGGGCAGCCCCGGTTGGTGTCTGAGCACTCACTCAGGCCCTGCCAAACCCAACCACTACCCTCTGTGACATGGCCTGAAGGCTCCCTTTGGCCACAGAGCTTTCTCTGCTCCCGCTCTTGACAGGTGGAAGTATTAACACCCGCTGGGAACAACCCTTAGTGGATGACTAATGGGAGTTGGTGGAGACATGCACCAATGTTGGGCTGGATGATTCTGAGATCATCAGTGTGTGCTCTGTTCTTATTCCCAGAGTCCCCTGCATCACTTGGCTCCCAGGTGCCCATAGTGTGGACATGCTGTTTTCTGGCTGCCTTCCTTTCCTGTCTCACTTCCCCTCTCCCTAACTCTTCCAACTAAGTTCCGAACCCTGTCGCAGGGCTGATTTCTGGAGGAACAATGCTGTCTAATGGAACTGTCTTCACCGATGGAAATGTTCAGTGCCTGCACTGTCCAATACAGTGGCCATGAGCCACGTGTGGCATTTACGCTTAACTCACTTAACACAGAATTTTAAATGCAGTTTCTCAGTCACGCTCGCCACATTTCAGGTGCTCTCCAGCCACGTGACCAGCACAGAATGGAACACTCCCATCATCACACAAAGTTCTATTGGACAGTAGTGTTTGGGGCCGGCACTGTAGGAAATGAGTGTAGATTTGGGCCATATGCATCAAGAAGCAAGCAGGTGTTTTTAAAAGGGGGGAAGGGTATGAGCTCATCCCTTTGAGTCCTTCTGACATCAGTGTGTGAAGTCTGTGTGTGAAGCCTGATTTGACTCAAGCATTCTCCTAAATCTATTACCTAAGCCTTATTCCTTTCCATTCTCAGCTACTGGGAAAGCTGCCACTGTCCCATATGGCATCTTTATGCAAATAAGACCAAGGTGTCCCTCTCTCCTGGTGGATGTCATGCCATGCACACAGGACCTCAACATTGCCACCAAACAGGACCTGAACAGGGCAAGGAAGAGGTTCTTCATTGCTCTACTTTCTGCATTTCAACCCTTCCCATGGCAATAAGCACCGACAGAATCACAGGGCTTGAATTTGTAAGTTGGCAGGAGGGCCAAAGGATAAATACCAGGAATAACAATTTTTTCAAAATAACACTAGTAATACTGCAAGCCAAAAATATGGTCTTACCACATTAGTATTAATTTTAAAATAGGTTAGATGTTCTCCTAAAGGAATTAATGGTAGTCGCATCTATCTATGTATACAGAGGTTACCAAAAAAAAGTATACACATTTTAAGAGGAAAACTGTATTAAAATTGTATTACTTACTATATACCAATAACAATTGATGAATACAAGTCACGTTTAACTTCTGCAATGACAAGCGGTGCTCAGAGTGGTTCCCATCAGCGTCTAGACACTTCTGATGATGGCAAACTACTGCCTGAGCAACATTGACCAAAGTGTCCACTTGTATACATTTTTTTGGCACCCTCTCTCTCTCTATATATATGGCCAGACAATGGCCTGATTATGTGATTATGCCCATTTAAGGACAAATGTGGATCTCTCTAGTCTGTTTAACTGTAGCAATATTACTTATAAGGATGATGAAATTCATGGCCACATACAGTATCTGAATATTGTATAATTCCGTCCATATAAAATGTCCAGAACAGGTAAATCCATAGACACAGAAAGTAGATTGGGGGTTGCCAGGGGCTGAGGAGACTAAGGGGGAAGGGGACTGTTAATGAGTATGGGATTTCTTTTTGGGGTGATGAAAATGTTCAAAAAGGGATAGTTCAAAAAGCACTAAAACCATTGAATTGTACACTTTAGATGGGTGATTGTATGGTATGTAAATTATATCTCAATACAGCTGTTGCTAATAAGACTAAGAAATACAAAGGGCTTATCTACAGTGAGAAGGAAATTTTACATGAAATCTCTGTAACTCTAATCTTTGAACATATCAGTGCTCTTTCTTAGTTTCTACTGAATATGGACAATAGCTCCCAATCCTCTGTGTCAAGAGCTTTGCTCTTCATAGGTAAGCTTTAACTCTCAGGCTACTCCTACTCAGAGTATAGCTATTTGCACAAATTCAAGGCGTTCTCTAACCTGTTTCTACCATTTTTCTGTTGGGCATCATAGCACTGGAGACAATCCCTGCCATCTTGAATACTTTTCAACTTTTATACTTTCTTTCCATACCCTTTCTGTGAAACAGACATGACTTATGAATCCTTAGTGACTCAAATAATATTCTCATTATCTCGACTTAAGCTAGTCTGCCTTGTCTTCCTGATTTAGATATTCTGTTTCAGGAAAATCAGAAACTTTGGGGGACCTGAAATGTCATCTCTCTTGACTGGTGAATACAGAGGTTTCCGTTCAAATCTGTTGACGTGTTAGACAGGTCTCTCTTTTATTTTTTTTTCTGACAGGTCCTTTATCCTTTCAGTCTGTATTCCTTGAGTGCTCACTAAGTGTCAGGTAATAGGAATACAAAACCAAACTTCTGCCCTTGAGGGGCTGCAGTCTACCTGGGTGTCATGAGAAAATATTCTCCCTTGTCACCCTAGCACTGCTCAGTCATTCGTGAGCTCAGGGAAAGAATGAGATCCAGGAATAGAGAAAGGAAGAACTACCTTTGGGCTTCACAGTCCTATACAAAGGCCTCACACTCAGGAGGGATACATGGCACTCATATGTGCAAATACCATAGATATTGGACAATATGAGATAAGTTAAAATAATGCTTTATCACCCTGTCTCAGCCACTCCTCCCACTAGATGATGGTTCTCTGGGGGGGAAGATAGGTGTCAGAGGGGCAGTTATTCACACATTTTGGGCCCTATAACCCCTCCCCCAGAAGATCCTGGGGCAAGGAGAGGACAGAAAGAAGCTGGGACAGACACCATTGGGTGTCCTCAACCCTGATACTGTTCAGATATTGGGTGACAATATGCTGAGCTCCAGGGAATGAATCATGATTGTTCTGATCCAGCCACAGTATTCCTGCCCTTTGCCAGTGGGTGGTTTAGGGAGTGCCATGTGACCCCGTTCTGCCCAGTGAGTTGTTAAGGAGAAGGTTTCTGGAAAGATTTTTCCTCCTTGAGATAAAGCAAAGGACCACTCCTTCCTGCTTTCCATGCAGTCACTGAGAGAATGTGATACTTATTGCTACAATACGTGTTTTATGACTAAGAGGAGGAATCCAAGAGAATGGCATATGAGATGACTTAGTCCATACTTTTAAGCTACTTGTAGCCAAAGCCTTCTAATTAATACAGACCCCACACAGGGATCGTAGAGGAGGCTTGTTTCTCACATCCTAGGTAGAAGCCCACGGCAACAAGACTCTAGAGAAAATGTGGCTTCATATGGTCTCTGGCAAAGGGGTCTCAGGCAGCCAGGCATGGACACTATAGGGTGTTTGGTCCCCGTGTTTCTGAGGGTGGCAGAAGTGGACAGTGTCTTAGGGAGCTCCAGAGAAGTTCCCACGGACAGTGTCTTAAAAAAATTATTAAAAAATCACCATATTGCACAAATTTGTTTATAGTTCAGCAGAGCCCAGTGAATACTTTGTTGTGGGTTGGCACTAGTTCTAAGGACCAGCATTTGGGAACAATACATGGAGGACACATTTCAGTGATCAATTTCCAGCTCATTGTGACAGATGCTGCTGGTTGTCCCCCAATATCCAATGTCCCTTCCTCCATAGTAATAGAAACCCTGATTTTTAGCTGAGCACATGGAAACACTACATTTCCCAGCCTCCCTTGCGGTTAGGTATGGCTAGGTTCTGGCTAATGAGGTGTGAAGAAAAGGGTCCCATGGCTGCTTCCAGGCACCTCCCTTAAAAGACAGCTGGCATATGCCATTGTGAAGTTTTATTCTTCATCACTTCTTCTCGTGCTGCCCAGAGTTCTGATGTGGTGCCTGGGGTCCTGAACTTCATCTTAGATCATAGGTGGAAGGTCACACCCTGGGGATGGGGGCTTAGTGACATGAAAGGGGTGTGGGTCCTTGAGGACTCTGTGAAGCACTCCAGCCATGCCAGCTCTGCACTGCCCTGTCCTTTTTTTTTTTTTTTTAGCTGAGCCATCCTGCCACCGTTTGGCAGCTCAGTGGCAGCTCAGCTCGGGCCGGGCATCGAACCGCTGTTGCTCAGAGCTCAAACTCTTGAGCGAGCTCTAACCAACTGAGCCACTTGGCCGGCCCTGGACTGCCCTGTCCTGACTTTTATATGAGAGAAATAAATTTCTGTCTTCTTGAGCTACTATGATTTGAAATCTTTGTTACCTAGAGTTACACCTAATCCCTTCTGATATGTGCCTCCACCGGCCATACTGTGAGAAAGGCCCATGTCAGGACACTCACAATCTGGGCTATTCAAATGGAGAGTGGCCATGCAACTTCTTCCCATTATTGATACATCCTCTGCCTACCTTGGTTACATTTCTAATAACTTGCTTTGTCTGACTTTTCTATTTCCCTACGTATCGTCATTTTTCTATTAAGACTATTTCATGAGATGTTTCAAGCTTTTTAAGAAAAGTACGGTAGAAATAGAAGTAGTTACCAAAAGTAACA
>NW_017732277.1:11221-13975 GCF_001890085.2 Hipposideros armiger
GCTTCTCATAGTGGAAAGAAAACCAGAATAGACCTCTATGTGGGCAGGCAAATCTGGAAGAGAAATAACTCCAGAAACCCTGAGTGAAGCACGCTCTTCTCCCTCTCCCCAATGTGCCACTCCTTCTCTGAGGAGAGGTTATGAGAGAGGTGGGGGCTTGAAGAGAGGCTGGAACAGGCCCCACCTCTATCAGGACTTACTGCTTCAGGCTGACTGTTGTTTGCATATACTGTATCTTATATCATATAATCACATATAAGATCCCAGGTCATTTATTAAATGGATACAGAGTATTCCATTGCATGGATGCTAAAGAGTTTACTTAACCAGTGTTTCCTTATTGTTGAACAATTCGATTTTTTCTTTTTCTTTTTTTTTTTTTTAGCTGACCCATCCTGCCACCTGTTGGCAGCTCAGCAGCAGCTCAGCTCGGGCTGGACTCGAACCGGCGACCCTGTTGCTCAGAACTCTTACTCTTGACCAAGCTCTTAACCAACTGAGCCACTCAGCCGGCCCTGATTTTTTTTTCAATGCAAACAATGCTACAGTGTATTTAGACATCTTTTTCCACTTGTCTCTATAGTACAAATTCCTACATTGTGGGATTGCTGGATGAAAGAGCATGTCCAGCTTGAATTTTCACAGATTTTGCCTACGTGCTCTGCAAAGACATCACTCAAAATGCCCTCCCATAACAGTGGGTGAGTGTCTATTCCCCTTTGTTGCCAGTAGAAGCTATTAACAAATTGTTGGATCTTTGCCAATCTGTTATTTTTAAAAATGTATTTTCTTGATATTTTAATTTGCATTTTTAAAATTATAAATGAAAGTAAGCATGCTGTCACTATTGACCGCTGGAATTTCTTGTTCTGAAAACTGCTTATTCATGTCCTGTCCCATTTTCCTGTTAGGTTCTTTATCTTTTGCTTATTGATTTATAAGAGCTTTCTGTAAATTTAGGAAATCAGTCATGTCATATATGTTGCAAAGTTTTAACTAGTGCATATTGTCTTTTAAATCTTTTTCTTTGTTTTTCACCAGTAAACGTCTTTAGTGGTAATTTTCTGTGCAAGAACTTTTTTATTTTTGGTGAAATTTATTAATCTTTTCCCATGTATCTTCTTAGTTTTGTGTCCTGCATGGAAATGCTGTCCCCATGATTACAAATTAATTCTCCCCAAATTTTAGTGTTAGATTTTTTTGTGATTTATATTTTACATGTATTCCTTTGGTCCATCTGGTGTAAGGAGAGACATAGAGATTTCATCTTATTTTCTCCAAGTGTCTAGATAGGTATTCCAAAACTATTTATTAAATAATCCATCTTTTCTTGTTTTGATTTGATATGTGACTTCATCATATTTTAAATTCTCATATGGATTTGGGTCTATTTCATAACCCTCTGTTCTATTCTGCTCAATCTATTCTTGGTCCAGAAACCACACTGTTTTAATTATCTTTGCTTTATAATATACTTTACTATTTGGTAAAGCAAATAACCAGCCCATACCCATTAACCATTTCCTCCCAGAGTTCTCCTAGCCATTCTCACATGTGTGTTTAAATCAATTAATGTGACTGAGTACCCAGTGAGCAGCAGGCAGTGGTCTGAGCACTAGGGATACAGCAGTTAACTAAACAGGGATAACCTCTGCCCACGTGGTACATACATTCCAGGTAAGATAGGGAGATAGAAACAAATTAAATCAGTCAAATACATACAGAGTCAAAAGGTGGTAAATGAGATAGAGAAAGACAAAATAAGGAAACAAGATAGGAAATGAGGAGTGTGCAAAACCAGGTGGTCATGGTAGGCCTCATTGAGAACATGGCGGTTGAGGTGAGGGAATGAACTGTGCAGATAAGCAGGAACAACATGTGCAAAGGCCCTGAGGTAGGAGGCCAGGATGCCTGGAACAGAGTGAAGGAGAGAGAGAGAGAGAGAGAGGGAGAGAGAGAGAGAGAGAGAGAGAGAGAGAGAGAGAGAGAGAGAGGGAGATGAGGTCAGAGAAGTAAAGGGAAGAGATCATGGAGGGCCTTGTGGGCAAATGAAGAGATCTGGGCTATTTCTCCGGGCGAGGTGGGGATCCATTGTTGCATACTGAGCACAGGTGCATCATGAGCTGGCTCAAAGTTCCAAAACTTGATGCTATAGGTATTTTGGTTGGGATAACACTGAAATCTTATATTAATTTATAGAGAATGACATCTTTATAATCCTGTATCCTCATATCCAAAAATAAGTTATATGGCAGTATTATAAATGCACCAAGTGACAAATTGATCTACTTCTAGGAATGTAGTCTACAGATACTGTCACATATGTGCTAAACGACTTGTTTACAAGCATTATTTACAATAGCAAAAGACTGAAAACAATGCAGACGTCTACCAATATGCAACCAAGTACACTTTAATGCATGCACACAATAGAAGAAAAATAAGGAGAATCTTTATGTAGCGATGTGGAATGATCTATATATACTAAGAATAAAGCAGGTATAGAATAGTGTGTATAGTCTGCTACCATTTGGGTGCAAACGGGAACTATATATTATGTATGAATTTGCTTTGGTAGGGATAAAATATCTTTATGAGAATCCATAAGAAACTGCTAATACCAGTTACCACGAGGGAGGACAGGGATATAAATGAAATTTTTCACTGGATACCCTCTTCTGTCTTTGGACTATCAAGCTGTGCAAATATACTCTCCATTCCAAAAACAAATAAATATAAATTTTAATGAAATAA
>NW_017732277.1:14925-22594 GCF_001890085.2 Hipposideros armiger
AACAGCAAGGAGGCCAGTGCAGCTGGACTAGATGGCCAGGCAAGCGTAGGTGGTGGGAGGAGGCAGCAGATGCCACAGGGCTGTGTCAGCTCTAGCTCTGCTAAAGACACTGCCTTAATGAGATGGGGAACCACTGGAGAAAACTGAGTTGAGAAATGAAATCTGCTGTTCCATGTAAAGCACATCCCTCTTGCTGCTGTGCAGAGAACAGGCTGCAGGGAATAAGGGCAGAAGCAGGGAGGCCAGTGCCCGAATGATCCCGTCACTCCTCACTTCACTCCCTGACGCATATTCTTACAGCTATTTCAAGTGGATGCCTGCAAAGAACCTGCATTCAACACAGAAGCAAAGTCTTTAAAAGCTCATTTCTTCTGATAAGAACAACACATACTCACTGCAGAAAACTTGAGACAAACAGAAAAATATGCATGAGAGAAAAATTTACCAATATGATACCTGCCAGATGCAACTGCTGTTGACATTTTGGCGTGTTTCCCTCTCCTCCATGTGTTTTTTTTATTTATTTATTTATTTATTTATTTATTTATTTATTTATTTATTTATTTATTTATTCATTTGGAAACAGTGTGTTTTTCCAGGACCCATCAGCTCCCACTTAAGTGGTTGTTTCAATCTAGTTGTGGAGGGTGCATCTCAGTGGCCCATGTGAGGATCGAACCGGCAACCTTGGTGTTATGAGCCTGCGCTCTAACCAACGGAGGTAACCGGCCACCCCTCCTCCATGGGGTTTTACATAATGAGGTTCATAATAGGCATATATGGTGCTATCCCACTTGATCTGTTAACCTAATAGAGTAAGCATTTTACCACCAAATGAATTACTTATTCTAATGAAAGCATAATGTTCTATTTTATCACCATATAAAATTTAGCTCAACCAGTTCACTAAATGTATCAATGAAGTTTTTAGGCATAAATTTTGGTCTGCATGTTAGAGTTGCTTTCCACACGGCAAATTTCAGAGGTGGAATTAGCAAGTGTAACAAAGAATGTATTTTTAGGTGTTTGATACCCACTGTCAAATTGTCCTCCGAAAAGGTTGTGCCTATATCAATTCCCATAAGTTTACTAAAGTCATAAACAGCCCTGAAGAAAAAAAATATCCTTCATTAGCATCGTCCTCTTAAATAAAATTTCTTGTCAAAATGAGAAGATGTCAGAATTTCACACATCGTGTGCATAGCAGAGAGGGTGAAAAAGAAGATTCTGAGTATGAAAGAGTCATTAGAATCGTTAGACCAAAGCTGCAGTCAAATTGTGATCCAGCTTGAAGAGCACATATGAAGCCAAGTGCACGCTGGGTATACTTTACAGGCATAGAAGTAGTCATTACTAAATATATGCGGTTGCTAAGAGACTAAACTGGGGACTAAGAATTACATTTAACACATTCTCCTCAAATTGAGTTATTCCAGGACTAGCCTTCTCTTCTTCCTAAATGGTATAACATGGAGACATTTGCGACAAATTGGTGTTCAGCCAGAAGGAAAGAAATATGTAGACAGATGAGATAAAGAGTAGGAAGATGTAGGTTCTAGAACAATTCACTGCTTTTGTACTCCAGGTCAATCACTTGACCCTTGGAGGCAAGTAAATTGGGACTAATATTGCCTGTCTTGTCTCGTCTACGTCACAAAGCTTTTGTGAAGATCAAATACACTAATAAATGGCAAAGTGATATACAACCATGGGGTCTTATTACTATATTGAAGTCTCAGGCGAGCTGTTTTGGGTACTTATATATAATGAGGTGCTTTAAATGTCTCTCCTGGGTTTGTCTTATATTCAATTATAGCATATTCAACAATCTGCTTTTGGGGAAATACATTCAAAAAGGAAAGCTTGTAACGCAGGTCATCATTCTGAGCCACCAATGAGACTGAAATTTTCTAAAGGGCAAGGATTGAGTCTCATTCACCCATGTGAGGGAGTGCCCCAAACCCCCTGGGTTAGGAGGAAACAGGATTATACACCCCTGTTTTGTCTTCTTTCTTAATGGTGTATTATAGATGAGGGCAACATGGAGGTCCATATGGGAATTTCCTACCTGCCTCTGAGCCTACCCTACCCTCTTCTTGCTATTCCATCCCCACCCTGAGCTTCCAGGCAAGCTACTCTCTCTAGTGTCATGGAAGTCATCCCTTCTAGCTTTTTCCCTAAGGCCATCATCTAGTCCCAAACGTTTGTTAGCACCCAGTACACCTGTTACACCACCATCTCATTGGATGCTACCGTACTCTTCTACCTCACAGACTGCCCAGGCTCCCTGGGCTGGCCCCACTGTCTTATCTCCTTTGTACCTGCTTTGGCACCTAGCACAAGTTCCATGTTCTTTGACTGAAGGAATGGATGTTTTCAAGGGCCCTGTCACAGAAGGAAGCGAATGCCTCCCTGATAAAAATGAAGCCGTTACATACTTCGGTTTCAGAAAGATAATGATAAACCAACCTCTCTGCATAGATACATTACTATCTACTTAACCCTGTTTATGCATACATATAACCAGTATTCTCTTGGTGACACAAAATGTTGAGAATAGTAACAAGTTGAGGTTACTGAGGCCTGACGCTAATCATGCCAAGGTCTTATATTTAAATAGAATTGGAATATACTCAGAAGAGCAGGGGATTTTGAAATCCGGTCCTCCTAAATCCTCTATCAGAAACCTAATTCAGTGGCTCTCAGTCATCTGATGATTCGGTAGCAGTGGAAACTCTAATACATACTGATGTCTGTGAACTACCTCCCGAGATTCAGATTTAATCCATCTGTGGTAGGACTTGGACATCTGTACATTTTAAAGGCTCCCCAGGGGATGCTAATGCGCAGCCAGGCTGAGAACCACTGCTCTGAAGTGTCCGAGGTTGAGATGACTGATCTAGCTGATTAAACCTCAAGGCTGAACACATCGGACTTCCTGAACATCTGCATTAAGGCTGTTGCTCTCACCCTCTCACTCTTGTTTCCTTGCTCTCTCACTGCTCTTTTTCAGCCAATCAGGCAACAGCTCAGATCCGGATGGTTCCAACTGAAGCGACCTGAGATCTTTAAAACCCAGGACATAGTGGTGCAAATCAGGGACGGTGAAAGGATGAGACAGTGCCATTGGATTCCCTTTGCTTCTTCAGCTTGCGTTATGTGGGTGGCCTTGTTGAGGGGAGGGGACAGAAGAAGCCTAGAGAAAAATGCTTATATATCAGGATGTGGCAGACCTTCATAACGTTTCCCTGTTGGTATCAGGCATAAAGCAGGTGGGATACCATCTGACTCCCATACGGGGGATGCCACATGACCAATAGGTACCCTAAGATTCTCTGAACCAGGCAGTTCCCGCCTTTTTATTATGAATCCCAGGATCCTAAGGCACCATGACTCTTGGGTTGGGGGGGAATGTGGACAGAAGTGTCTCAATATCAGTGATACAAAAGCACTCTTTATACAAGTTCATCCTGGTATGAGGTGAGTTAGTCATGGTACTTCTTCAAAAGCCAACCTGAGACTGTAAGTTCCCAGAGGGCTGGGTTCCTATTTCCCAGCTCTCCCTGTCCTCACAGAGAGATGGTCCCCTGGCAGATGCGCAGTGAGTGTTTATAAAACGAATGCCCTCCAGCTCCTCCATATTTCTATAAACCACTGAAGTCCCACGATTTGCTTATTCACAATATCACAAATGGTTAACCTAGAGACAACACAAGCCTTGTGCTTTCTTCCCTTGGCCTTCTTAGAGCTGTAAGATATGAACCACAGAGCCCAAAAGACAGGACAAAAGTAATATGGGTGCCTCCCTGGTGCCAAGTTGCTCTGGGGAGGAACTGCGCTCTCCCGGGGCATCTTGATGAGCCAGGAGGTCACAGAAGACTTTGGGCTGCAGGCCCCCAGAATCCCTACACTAATCATCTCCCTGGCAACCAGCATGTCAGCAGGATTCTCATGAACATCACATCTAAAGCTCTGAGCTCGACAGTTCTCCCAGAGTTGCATTACCCTGGGAGGAAATTCAACCAGTACCTCACTCAGCTTTGATTGCTATAATCAGGGCCTCAACTATCACAAGAATGAAAAAAGTGAAAATCTAGTCAGAGCATGATACTTCTCAGAAAACATCAAATAGAAAAATTGTACTATGCCTTTTATCTCAGTGTCTCAGTTCCATTTTTTCCTGTTATTTCTATTATTTGTTACCTCATATAACCAAGATTTTTATGCTATAAGAAAGGGTTACAAGGGAAGGCTGTTTCTACTGCCTATGGAAGTGGAATAAGCTAATCCGAAGGCTTCTGCTGGAAGGAAGCCCGACTTCTATTTTCATTGGAAGTTGTTCAAATCAACAAAACGAGGATTTCCCAGGGTCGTGATGTTCGCCTTCTTGCCCTCCATAAAATTAGCTGATTCTTACACAGATATATTTCATGTAATTCCAAAATAGATACATTTCACGGGACCTTTGCCTACAACACCATTTCTTGCTAATTCTGGAACATGCCATTCCCCTGACAGATAACATGACTTTTCATTACGCTGGACAGCCGGACTCAAAGCCACGTGTGCCAGGGCCCAACCAGAGAGCGCCAGGGGAGGCCTCTTGACATTCACACTCATTTCTGAATTTGCTATTGAACCAGCTTCTCAGCTCCCAATTTCTGTTTTTGTGTTGGATTTGGTTTTAATCATCTGCCAGAAACAAGCCAGCATTTTTGCAGGGTAGGAGGCTGTAGACGTTTAGGAAACTCTGCCATGGTGAGTTTTAGGGAAACTGTCAGACAGAGCAGTGCATTGTTTTCTTTCTGTCTGATAGTGAATTTAATTCCTAGGTTTTAGACTATTGAATCAGCCTAAATTAAACACAGACCTATGGAGGTTTGCAAACATTGCTAATTGTGATCAGTGACATTTATCAAACATCCCTTCCTGATGAACCAGACATTCTTATGCATGAAAATCCCACCCCATGCACAGGGGCAAGAGCCTTGACCCTGCCATTCACGGCTGGGATATTTTAGGCAGACCGTTTTCTAAACTTCCTCTTCTCTTTCTTCTTGAACCTTCCTTGAACCTCCATTTCTTTCTTGTAAAGTTATGTGATAGGCTGCTTAATCTAGTTCCAGTCCCTTCCACCATCTGCAATTCTAAATAGAAACGAATTTCCAAAAACTCACGTGGCCAAATTTTCTAAAAGGAAAAAAAGAAAAGATGAAAGAAAGAAAAGATGAAAAAGAACCAAACAAATAACCCCAGCTTCCTTCCTTTTGCTAGTCTTTGAGTTCCATGACTATTATTTTTCTTCTTGTCATTTAGTGGGAAGGATGGAAGATTTTTAAAAAAAAAGAAAAAAGAAAAAAAGAAAAAAAAAGACACAAATGGAAAGCAGAGGCACAGGAAGGGAAGAGGCAGAGAGGAAGAGCCAAACAGTTTGGTGACAGAAGCAGCGCCCCCGGGCCTGCTGTTCCCCTGCGAACTGTGACAAAGCACAACCATAGGAGATGATGTGAGCTGACCCAGCAGCATTTCCCACTCTTAGAGGCCACAAGATATCTCACTTCTTCAAACACGCACAGAATCTCTTTGTATATGAGGAACGACAGCCTCCGGCCTAGGGACTTGCAGGGAAAGAGGGAAGACAAGATGTTAACAGAGAAAATAATCTCTGGCAGCAGAGAATCAAGTCCAAAGTTGCGTGGGAGGGACAGTATGCCCTGGGGGCGGTAGGAGAGCCAGGGTGCCTCTGTGGGCTGATGGGGGTCGGGAGGATGCAGGGGAGAGGCAGGACTTGATTGAACACGAGGGTTGGGTGGTAGGGATGTGTGCCGACAGCAAAGAAGGGGCAGGACCTTCTAGATCCATCTATTCTTTCTCCCGACACTGCTCCATTATGTTGCAGGGGCCTTCGGGGGACAGTGTCCCCACTTTTCTTCAGATGCTCATCTATTATTTTAAATCAACCTGCATTAGTGAAAGAATCTGCACTTTTCTTCAGAAAGGACCATTTATCCAACACATTGAACATTTCTGTTTCCTGTAAATGTGGGGCTAATTTCCTGGAAATTTTTCTTCTTTTCCAGTAAGACCTTATTCTGCAGTGAATTTCACCAGGCTCAATTAATGGCCTCATCCTCTCATTTGGGGTATTACATTGTTATCTGCAAGAAGAGAGAAAATAAACTCTCCTTTTTGTTGTTGATTCTGTTTCCCTCACAGTAAGAATCAGACCCTCAGCATCAGACAGCCAAACAAATGGTCTGGCTCCTGCTCTAGAGATCTGTTTTTAAAAGCTACTTAATGTCTAGATTTAATACACACACACACACACACACACACACACACACACACCAGAAAACTGTGGTTGGAAAAAGACCAAAAGCAAATCTCTAAATGCTATAGCTTCTTTTATGTGTAAACTAAAAAAGATGCACCAGTGAAGACAACCCACAGAATAGGAGGAAATATTTGCCCATCATTTATCTGATAAGACACTTGGATTCAGAATATATAAAGAATTCTTACAACCTAGTAATAAGAAGACAAATAGCCCAACTAAAAAAAAATGGGCAAAGGATTTGAATAGTCATTTCTTCAAAGAAGATACGCAAATGGCCAATAAATAACAAAAGATGTGCAACACCATCAGTTGTGAGGGAAATGCAAGTCAAAACCCCAATCAGATACCACTTTACATCCACTAGGATGGCTAGAATCAAAGAGATAGACAATAACAAGTGTTGAAGATGTAGAGAAAATGGAACATTCATACTCTACTGGTGGGAATGTAAAATTGTGCCACCACTTTAGAAACCAGTCTGGTAGTTCCTCAAAAGGTTATACACAGAGTTACCATATGACCCAGCAATTCTACTTCCAGGCATATACCCAAGAGGAATGTAAACATGTCCACACATAAACTTGTGCATGAATGTTCATAGCAGCATGATTCATAATAGCCCCAAATTGGAAATAACCCAAGTGTCCTTCAAATGATAAATGGATAAACAAATGTGTATCCACACAATATAATATTATTCAGCCACAAAAAGAATGAAATACTGACACACAACTACAACATGGATATACCTTGAAAACATTATGTTCAGTTGAAGAAGCCAGTCATAAAAGGTCACATATATTGTATGATTCAATGTACATTTGACCCTTGGACATCCTGGGTTTGAACTGTGCAGATCCACTTATATGTGGATTTCTTTCAATATGTTGGAAAATTTTTTGGAGATTTCCTTATTATCGCTAAGCAATCTCTGATTACATTAGGCTACCATAAAGCAATCATGTTGCTGCTTCTTAGGTATCAATGCATGAATCATTATACCTGTAAATAAATAGGTATTTCTTTCTCACATTATCTTTTCATTTTTGATGTCTAGTGTTAGTAATATGTGTGACATCTACAGTGTTTTGCATAATATAAGACAACATTGATGTAGGTACAGACAGGCTGATAGACGATGCTTCTTGTAAACATATGATGTAAACTTACAGTGTCGATAAATACAGTACAGTACTATAAATGTATTTTCTCTTCCTTGTGATTTTTTTTAAACAGAATCTTTTTTTTTTAGATTTTTTTTTTAATTGGGGAATTCGGGGAGGGGAACAGACAAGTTGCTGTCCTTTTGTTCTTCAGTCTAGTTGTGGAGGA
>NW_017732277.1:22886-32238 GCF_001890085.2 Hipposideros armiger
GTCGCTTCACTGGCCCATGTTGGTATTATCATTGCGCTCTTTCCGGATGAGGCAGATCGGTCGCCAGCCTCTGGACTGCCGTTCACGGTGGCTCTTGGCAACTCACACCGGCTGCTGGCCTCTCACGGTAGCTCACGGCAGCCCACTGCAGCTTCACTGCAGCCTACACCGTCGCCGGGGACTCACAGCAGCCCAGCTCCAGGTCGAGCTGTTGTTCACCATCTTAGCTGTAGAGGGCGCAGCGTCACTGGCCCTCATGTGGGATCTGAGCCAGGCCCTGCTGCTCAGAGCTGGCGTCCCAAGCCAACTCTTAACCAATGTGCCACTCGGCCGGCCCCCTTGTGATTTTCTTGATAACATTTTCTTTTCTCTAGCTTATTTATTGTAAGAATACCGTATATAATACATATAGCAAACAAAATATATGTTAATCAACTATTAATATTTATGTTATCGATAAGGCTTCCTGTCAACAATAGGCAATTAGTACTTAGTTTTGGGGGGAGTCAAAAGTTATATGTGGATTTTTGTTGCGGGGGGAGGGGGTTGGCACCCTTAGCCCCTATGTTGTTCCAGGGTAACTGTATATGAAATATTCAGAACAGGTGAATCTTTGGAGACAGAAAGTAGATTAATGGTTGTTTAGGGGTGGGGGAGGTTTGGGGCTCATTTGGAAGTGACTGCTATTTGGTCTAGAAATTTTTTAGAGGTGATGAAAACACTATAAAATTGATTGTGGTGGGGATGGTTGCTATTTAAAACTACTGAAACTGTACACTTTAAAAAAAGATATGCCAGAAAAAGAATTCCGAAAACCTTGTCCCACTTTTGCTGACAGGTGTGAAAAATGAAGGGACAGAAATCAAATGACAACGACTCAACTGCTGTTACTTTCTAATGTGACCCACCAAAACAGTTAACATTGGCACCTATCTATTTCCATGAATCAGTCCTGTTGGCATAGATGATTATAGGGGTGAGTACATCCCATAACCCACTTTGTTACTGGGTAATGCTGATGACCAAAGACACTGTCTTAGAAGACAAGAGTCCCAGGTTGGGGGTGGGTAACCGCTCACAGTAATGTCCCTGGGCATCTCCTAGGGCCAGAGTCATCTCCACAGGCTGAACCCAGGCTGAGTTTTTCAAGAGGCAGGGGTGAGATATTATCACTCTGCAGAGAAATCTAGATGAAAAAGATTTGATTTCTATGCTTCCCAAACATGTTCCCAGTACACTCACATACACACACACACACACACACACACACACACACACACACACACACACACAAACCGATTTCTTAAACTGTGCTTTTCTTGGCTGTTTATTACCAAGGACCCAGTAATTCCACTTTTGGAAATTCATTCTAAACAAATAATCTTCAATTTAGAAAAGAGCTATGTTCACAAAGATGTTTATTATCACAATATTGCTTAGATTGGTGAAACATTGCCTAAAATTTGGGGAATGGTGAAATAAACCATTCCACTATCATGAAGCCATTGAAGTAATGACAGTAAAAATGTAGCTTTAAGACAATGTTCAGTAAAAAAAGCCTTTTAAAAGAATGAACAGTGTGATTGGATGTACCATGTAAATATTTGGAAATGTACACATATAAAAATAGCAGTTTTATTAGGGTGTTGGGAGGGCAGGTGGTATTTTTCTTTTCTTTTCCCCCATTTTTCTGTAATGAGCTTTTATTTTAGCATAAAATAATTTAAATTTTTCAAAATCATTACAAGAATTAAACTGGTGCTTTTTACTTATAGAAAAGAATTACACACTACTGTCTGTATTTCCCTTTTTTTTTAAAGATTTTTATTGGGGAATTGGGGGGATGGGAACAGCGTTGGGGAATTGGGGGAAGAGAAACAGACAAGTTGCTGTTGTTTTGTTCTTCAGTCTAGTTGTGGAGGACGTTGCTTCACTGGCCCAAGTTGGCACCATCATTGCGCTCTTCCCGGGCGAGGCAGATCAGTCACCGGCTTCTGGACGGCCGCTCACTGCGGCTGCTGGCCGCTCACGCTGGCTGCTGGCCACACACGGTAGCCCATGGCAATCCACTGCCACAGGGACTGCAGCCCACGCCGTCGCCGGCGACTCATGGCAGCCCAGCTCCAGGTTGAGCTGTTGTTCAGCATCTTAGCTGTGGAGGGCAGTGTCACTGGTCCTCATATGTGGGATTCGAACCGGGGCCCTCTGGCGTCCCAAGCCAGCTCTTACACATTGCGCCACTTGGCTGGCTCTGTATTTTCTTTTTTTAAAAATAATTTTATTGGGGAACAGTGTGTTTTTCCAGGACCCATCAGCTCCAAGTCAAGCAGGTGTCTTTAATCTAGTTGTGGAGGGCGCAGCTCACTGGCCCATGTGGGGATCAAACTGGCATCCTTGGTGTAATGAGCCTGCGCTCTGAGCACCTGAGTTAACGGGCCGCCCCCTGTCTGTATTATCTCGTTGTCTGGAACAGTAGCTCCCAAACTTTAATGTGCATAGAAACCACTCGTGGATCTTGTTAAAATGTGGGTCCCGACTGAGCAGGTCTGGAGGGGCCTGAGACTCTGCATTTCTAATGAGCTCCCAGATGACGCTGATACTGCTGGTCCAGACATCCCTCTTTGAGGAGCAAAAAGTCAAAGAGTTTCTTGAGGGAAACTGTCTAAAAATAAAAACCAAATCAACAAAAACACTGATTGAAGATTGTTAAAGTCAGGAAATGTTTCCTATAAATTGGCACCAGGGACAGCCAGGTAGCCAAACTTTACCACCAGGTTGGTTTTATTTATTCCCAAAGATGCTTTTATTCCTGTACATGAGCTGGAAAAAGTGTCAGTTTCCTGTATCATTACAAATTTCACCACATTCAAATTTTTCTTAATTGTAGTAAGCATATTTAGCATGAGCAGAAAGGCCATTTTTCTTCCCAATTAGGTGACTTGAGTTCAGTTCTCCTATTCCCAGAAGCAATCCATGATTCCTTTCCTTTCTTTTTTATAGTGAAATGATAACACTTTATTGAAATCAATATACAAAATTAGATAAATTTACAATATCATTTTAGTAGTAATTTTTTCAGATTATTATTTTTCTTTTTTTTTAAGTTCATTGGAGTGACAATGGGTAGTAAAGGTACATAGATTTCAGGTGTACAATTCTGTAATACATCATCTATATATTGCATTGTGTGTTCACCACTCAGAGTCAGTTTTCTTTCCATCCCTTCTACAAACGGCCACTCAGCTGTTGGCCTCCACAGAATAAAGCAATCAGGAGTCAGGAGCCCTTTTCTGGGAAGCGTACAATGCTTGCTCCCTCTCTCCCGAGGGCTTTCACTGGGCGGTAACTCACCTGAACATCCGCCAGCCTGACTCCTCAACTAAAATGTGGAGATGCTTTGCTGCTCTGCCTCCCTCAGGTGGCTCGTGACCTTTATATGCTGCTGCTAGAGGAATCACCACTGTTCAGTGAGGGGTTGTATTCATTTCCTACTGCTGCCGTAGCAAATTACTCCAAATGCAGTGGCTTAAAACAACACAAGTGTATTCCCTTACAGCTCTGGAGGTCAGAAGTCTGCAATCAAAGTGTTGTTGGCAAGGCTGTATTCCTTCTGGAGCCTGCAGGGGAGAATCCCACCTCCATTGCGCTCCAACCTCTGCTTCCTTCCTCACATCTCCTCTGACTCGCACCCTCCAGCCTCCCTCTTATAAGGAGGCTGAGGATTACATTGCCCCACCCAGATAATCCAGGGTCATCTTCCATCTCAAGAGCCTTAACTTAATCACACCTGCAAAGTCCCTTTTACCATGTAAGGCAACATAGTCACAGCTTTTGGAATTCTGACGTGGACATCTCTGGGATGCAAGGGGCAATATTAGCCTATCAAATGGTCCATTCACAGCCCATAGCTACTTGCCTCTTATTGACTTTTTTGTTCTATTAATAGCTTGATTGACACCCAGAGTTAGCCATAGTCAAAGTTATTCGCTGTGGAGTGGTGATATGTTAGCTCATTGTTGTGTTTTCGATTGCTACATAACAAAGTACCACAAACTTAGTGGCTTAAAACAATGCAAAATTGTTATCTCATAGTTTCCACAGGTCAGGAGTCCAGGCCTGGCATGGCTGGATTTTCTGCTCAGGGTTTCACAAGGCTGAAATCAAAATGTCGACAGGCTTACATTCCTTTCTGAGGACTCTGAGGAAGACCATGCTTTCAGCTTCATTCAGGTTGTTGGCTGAATTCAGTTCTTTGTGGTTGTAGGACTGAGGACTGGGGTTCACATGCCTTTTTAGCTATAAGCTGGGAGCCTCTCAGCTCTGTAAGATGGCTCCCGTTCATTCTCCTGAGGCCTCCACCATCTTGAAGCCATCAACAGTTAAGGCAAGGCCTTCTCAGACTTCCAATCTTTCTGACTTCCTCTTCTCCCACCAGCCAAAGAAAGTACTCTGTTTTTAAGGGCTCATGTTAGATTAGGCTCCCCAAACAATGTCCCTTTTTAAAGTCAGCAACGAAAGAGAAGGCAGTGTGATGTGGGAAGCAGAGACTGGAGTGGTATGCCTTGAAGATGGAGGAAGAGGCCACAAGTCAAGAAATACAGAATAAGGAAACGGATTCTTTTTTGGAGCCTCTAGAAGGAACACAGCCCTGCTGACTCCTTGACTCTAACCTAGTGAAACTGATTTCAGATTTCTAAGTTTGAACTGGATGAAAATGAACCTGTGCTCTTTTAAGCCACTAAGTTAGTGGTCATTTGTTACATCAGCAAGAGGGAACTAACATGCCCCCTCCATCCGGTCCAACTTTAGCAGGCATCAGAATCACCCAGAGCCCGGCCCACCGCCGGAAGCTCTGTTCAGGAGGTCGGGATGAGGCTCTGAATTGGCATTTCTAACAGGCTCCCAGGCCAGGCCAGGCGGCTGCTTCCAGGTCCACTCTGAGTCGCAGTGGTCCAAGAAGCTTGTTAAAATCCATATTCCCTAGCAGATGACTTTAGATTCAGGAGGTCAGGAGCATGCCTTTTCACAAGCAGCCCCAGCTGATTGTACCAAGTGGCTGTCAGTCCTACTCAGAGACACAAACTTAACCTGAGTGACCCCAAGAGTGGGAGCTCCTTGCTGTCTGGCAGGCCAGTGGCAGAAAGAGGCTTTGAGGCTCCCTTGCACTAACTAATTCATCGATTCATCGTACAGAGGGTTCAGTCACTATGCTTCTGAATCAGTTAACCCAAATGATCATGAACTAGGTCGCTGGGGCTCCCAGGGCTTAGTTCACTGGCTACGCAGGGGAGATGTACACAGAGAGCATGGACTGCTTTGCCTTGGGCCCAATGGACACACAACATCACTCGGCCTCAGCCTCCCCAAAAGCAGAAAGAGCCAGGAAGCCCGGTCAACATGGAGAATGGCATAAGTGGAGAACCTGCCCAGCCGGGCGGGTGGGAATCAGAGGAGGAACTGGAAGCCAAAAAAAAAAAAAGTTGAGGAGGTGGAGGAATAAGAAGAATGAAATCAGAAAAAGACAGATTGAGAACAGTCAGTGATTATGAGTAAGATGTGGGAGAGGCAAAGGAGACAACTGCTGTGTGGTCCGAGCCAAGGATGGGGGTGGGAGAACCATCTGTGCAGCCAGTGGTCCCTGTGAACGCTGCCGGGCTGTATCACGGCCCTGTTCTCCACCTCGGAGTCCCCTTTGTAAGCACGTGGATGCGCCTGCTCACATCACCCCCGGCGAGGAGCCATGAGCGGCTGGATGGTTTGACCTGAAAGACAGACACAGCTCCCCAAAAAAGAAACTTAATGCTGGATTTAGAACTCCACTCCAGGAATAAAACCCCTTTTCTTGTGACAAAACCTTAATGAAATGAGACAACCAAGAAAAACACCATTGAATGCTACCAAAAGGGGAGACGCATCGATATATGTATAAGCACTTATATATGGGACATTTATATCTCCACCCACCTGCATATATACACAGTGAAAGTTGGGAGGTCACTGTCCAGTTGGAAGGTGTTGGTCCATTCAAACACACACCCACACACAGAAACTAAGAGAAATAAATAAAGAATGCCTCCTGAAGAAGCCAAGTGTAAAGAGTGAAGATGAAGCCAATTCACCCCCGCTTGGTCCTCCCAGGGCCGCCCTGCCTGCTCTGTAACTGTAGCTGGTGTTGATGGAGCACTTACCAACGGCAAGGCTTTGCACCACACTCTTTTAGTGCATTCACTCGTTGCCTCTTCATAACAATCCTTTCAAGAGAGGGTCCTATTCTATTCTACAGGGGAGGCAGGCAGCTCAGGGAGGTTCAAGTCATTCTCTGAAGTCCCCGTAGCTTATGAAGCCAGGGGCAGGATTTGAACCCAGTCCAGTTGGCTTCAAAGCCCATGCTCTTAGCTGAATCACCAGGTCACACCTGTCAACTGTGCATATTTAACTGGGGCAGACAAAGCGTCACCCATTGGCACCTCTTGTCCTTCTTACTAGGATGTAATAATGAACTTGTCCAAGGAGGGAGCCTGGCTCAAAGGGGCCCGTGGAGTGGTGAGACACAATGCATCAGACATCAGGAAGAGGTGAGGAGATGCGTCGCATCCCCAAAGGACCTGGCCCTGCACACAGACCCCAAATGCCAAGCCATACGCAGAGGAAGCAAAGAAACCCTGTTCACAGCTGCTGCGAAGGGGCCTCTGTTCCACGGAGGAAAAGGAGCCTGGCTTTTTCAGATGGCCAATCTGCTCCCACCACCCACACAAGACTTCTTAAGAAATGGAAACCAAACGCACAGAGGATTAATCCTACCTCCACAGCCATACGCCTACATATTTTTTTTCCTGGCCCTTTGCGGTCATACAAAGACATACAAATGCAAAAGTCGATTAGCAAATTGGCTTCCTCAATGACATTTTGCTTGATAAGTTTAAATCGCAAAACCACTGTTTTCAAATGCCTACATGTCAGGGGAACACAGGGAACTGTGAAGGGTAATGGGCGTGCTATTCAGTGGTGAAAAATAACGCAGGGCTTTATAATTGCTTCAGAATCAGTCATTTGACAGTTCAAAGAAAAAAATTAACTCAGATAAAATTCCCTTTTGGGGATGTAATTATGATTATTCTAAAGCAATCATTATTCATTTTACAGATTGGGAAATTGCTCCCAAAATATGACCTGTTTGGAGATCGAAAATGACTTCAGTGTAATTCTCTTAAAGGATTTTTTTATCTTAAATTCAATTGCATTTTAAGAAATCAAAAGAAATATAACAGTTTTTAGAATTAGAATTATGTTTTTTGATTGCCTTGTAAGAAAAGGACATTATGTAGGTGGACTAATTTGCTAATATTTTATCCTTGTGTGTGCTGTACATTTATTTGTGACCCACAAAACACAAAGGATATTTTTAAACTCATAACTAGACAAAGGAGGGACGAAGACTGGTTTGGGGCAGATCAGCTGACGGAGAGAAGGCAGAACTACTTACCTCCTATTTGCTTTGTCTTTAACAAGGAGCAAAAATGAAAAAGTAAAGCAGATGCCATTATGAAAGGGGGAATTAAAGGTAAATTGAATGTGGGAAAGAGAAAAATACCTAGTCGCTATTGCTTAAATATTCCTACCAACCCAGGAAGGAGTCTATTGTCTACAGTTTGCGGATTGTAAAACCCAGGCACAGATAGATAATCAGGGCCCAAGGTGCGGTTTGGTCCCAGGTCTGTCTGATCTTTGTAGTCATTCATTCATTCAACAAACATCAGCAAGGGATTGTGTACATACAGGAGAAGAGGGAGAAGAGTCTACCTAGGACTTAAGGCATCTCCAGGTGAGCTGGGAATGAATAGCTCCTATTCCTTTAACTTGAGTCCAGGATTTTGTGCCTGTCAGTTCACATCTCTGGATGCTGCAGGGCTTTGCAGATATGATCACAGACCCCTTGGGTGATGTGAAGATGCACCAGGAAACTGGATTGAAGCAGGAGTCTCCATCTTGAATAAAGGGAGAAAGAGAAAGAGAGACATTGATTTGGCAGATCATGGCAATAACAATAAAAATAGCCTGAAGGCGGGACTTTACCTTAAACCACATATTTTCAAATCCTCTTCTGAGCCTTCTCAAATTCCACAAGGTAGGTTGTGTCAGGAGTATTGTTATCTGCCTCTCAGGCCTGAGGAAACAGGTTCAAAGGAGTTAGGTCACTTATCCAAAAGAAAAGAGTAGGACACCCATCACTTTGTCACACTTCTAACTGAAGGCTAATATTGGTAGATGGGAAGGGAAATTGACAAGGAGTCATTGTGGCTCCAGTCAACGAGTTCTAGTTATAATCATCCACAAGTCTCATAACCATGGCTAAGGCACTATACCACTCCCAGTCTTAATGATCTCTTCTGCAAACTTTTGATAATGCTGACCCTGCCTACCTCTATCTCATGAATTCACTGGAAGAAATATTTGGTGATATGTACAGGGAATAAACAAATGTATGGTAGAGTTACAATTAGGATCTCTGAGCATTTGTAAAAGAAAGATGCTCATAGGGAATCCAAATATATTAAGGCACAAAAGTTCCCATTCCCCGCCCCCCACCCCCATTCCCCTGAGACCTCCAATGTCACCGCTTTCTTGGATAAAGTTACTAGATGGGAGAACAGGAACATGTTCAACATCCTCTCTGGACTTCAGGAAGAGTTGAAGCAGAGGGACAGACATTCACAGGAGAGGAGGAGAGTCCTGAAATCATATAGCATGGCCTCTTTAAAGCAGCAGAAACTTTTGCACTGCAGGTGTTCCTTGCCCTTGGTTTCAATATGGTACAAGAACTGATTTCTTCTCCATGAGGCAGTTTCTAGGCATTGAAATATTCAGGGCTTGCCTAATTTTTACATCTGTTCCTCTTTCTTGGGTTTAAATAGCCCTTGCTCACAGTGCAGTTTGGAAATCACCATGTTAACAGGTCTCTGCCCCAGCAGAACAGATGAATCAACCTAGAACTTCATGTGTGTTGAACAGATGATGGCCTTTTTCCACAACAGTAGTTATTTCCTTTGTAGACAACATACAGAAATGTGTGCTGGGTGTCAACACAATCAAGGATTACGCAGCTGGCTGAAAATAATCATGCTGAAAGAATGCCGATCAATGAATTGAGGTCAATGTGAAGGAAGAAAGATTGTCAGAATCAATATTTTTATCCACAAAATGGATGAAAATTTAGAAAGAGTGTTCACCAAAAGTAGGAAAGTGTCAACTTTTAAAACAAAAAGGTAAGCAGTTTAGCCAGGAAAATCGAGTTTACCCAGAAATAGCAGAGGAATTGCAAACTATGGTGAACCATAAGCAGAACAAAGGAGAG
>NW_017732277.1:35903-40469 GCF_001890085.2 Hipposideros armiger
GAGATTTTTTTTTAAACTTTCATAATGAAGAACAGTCAAAGGAGCTTGACCTAGCTTGGAATAAAAGGAGCCTCCCTTGGGGTTAGGTGGTAGAGTTTGGGAGACACACAGTACACACAGTAGCTTGGGATGGAAAATGTTTTACAATCACACTTGTTGAGAAATAATAGTAGTGAGCTCTCCGTCCTGAAAAGTATTCAAATATACCCGAATAGCTAACAGCCACAGACAGGACACAAGGGGTTCCTGAATGTGGAGGACTGGACTGGATGAGTTATAAAGTTCCTTTAACTCAGAGATTCTATGACACATTCCCAAGAATCACTTAAGAGGAAAGAGAAAAATCCTAGCCCAAAGGAACATTTTTTCCAAGATGCTACCAAATTAATTATTATTAGGCAAATGGGAAGTGTGGGAGGAGTAAGAGAAATTGTCAGCTAATGAAAATGATGGGCTAATAATTAAATAATTTTGAGTGCTGCACATGGCTCAATTTTAAATTTCACCTGCAAAAACCACGGACACGCTGTCAGATCAGCTATATTTGGTGTTAGTTGTGAGATCCTGATGCCCCGCTGTGAACTTTGATCTAGATTCATGTATGTGGGTAACTCGGCCACAGTCCAAAAGAACAGTGTCCCCAGAATGACACAAGCATTAGAGGTGGACATAACCCAGACTTGCAGATTGAAAGGCTCAGTACAAACCAAAGAAATATCACTTGCCAATTGCTCTGCTTCAGAGAAAGACAGCATGAAATGACCTGTATTTACAGGCAGGATCCACTTTCAGCTAGCTTTGAATCTGGGGCCCCCTGGGATGCGGCTGTGTTGTTTTGCCTGCATCCCGCTCATTTCTAGCCTGCGACTCTGGAAGACCCACGCAGGAGATAGCCATGTCCCCTGAAACAGACCCCTGGCTGAGGGGAACCCAGAACAGACCCCTGGCTGAGGCCTTGCACTTGGCTCCTTAAAGCCCAGACCAGGGAGCTTACAATCCAGAAATATTTTCTACAGATGGTAACGTAGTGGAGTGGACAGAGCTTGGATATGGGTAGAGCAGGACTCAAATCTCAATCTAGATTTGCCATATACTCAGTGTGCGACCTGGGACACGTGACCTAATAGCTCCAAGACCCAGTTTCCTCATCAAAGGAAACATGAGGCAAGGTCAGGACGTCTTAGGATAACCAGTAAAGTGTGAGAGGGAATCTCGGGTCCTCACCCCAGATGATCAGGAAGGTCCTTGGGAGAGGACCAGGGGCTCAGAGAGCTGGGACCCTCCATCTGTTACCTGCAGATGACTGAGAGAGCCATTTGAAGAGTCACGAAGGCCCCCGGGGAAGATTAGCTCCTTAAACATTTGGTAGGCAAAAATATTTTCCATCCTCAAGTTGAATGTGGTAAAATGTAACAGAAGGCAAAGTTGATCATCTCAGCAGTGCGTTCATCTTATCTCAGCTTCCTCTCATGATCTGGACAGCTCTTCCTTGTAGGTCTTCTCAGCTCTATCTACATTGCACTTTTTGTCTACTTTTCCCATTCAACTTGCCTACTCTCAGGATGGGTGACATTTCTAATGTCAGTGTACATGTAGGCATTTAGAAAACCATTTAGATTCACACTCAAGGTGTGAGTGATCTTTAGTCTTTGGGAGTAATTGCAGTCTTAAAAGATGTGCATTTAAACTCAATGGTTTTCGGGTTTTTTTTCCTAATTAAATGAACTGTCCAACTTCATAGGAGAGTTATTTTGTTAGTTTTCTGTTGCTTCTTCCTGTTGCTACTTTGTATTTTCTTACAAGTCAAGGACATCTGACCCCCCAAACCCTCACCAGTAAGTAAATAAACAAAAACAACACAGTATAATAGAAGAATGGTAATCAACAATTTCCTTCCACCCTCTAGAACAGCGGTTCTCAACCTGTGGGTTGCGACCCCTTTGGGAGTCGAACGACCCTTTCACAGGGGTCGCCCAAGACCATCAGAAAACAAAAAGATACTTACATTACGATTCATAACAGTAGCAAAATTACAGTTATAGAGTAGCAANTCCTCCACAACTAGACTGAAGAACAAAATGACAGCAACTTGTCTGTTCCCCTCCCCCCGATTCTCCAGCGCTGTTCCCCTCCCTCAATTCCCCAATGAAATCTTAAAAAAAAAAAGAATCAAAACTTGGGATAATACTTATAAGATGTCATGATGTTTTTTTTACACAAACAAGAATTTTAGAGATCCTGAGGTTCAAATTATATAAGTTCAAATGGAGTACAATACTCATTCATTTAATAAAATCTTGAACATCTGATACACTCTGTGCATGGAGGTTACAGTGGTGATCAAGATAAACAAGGATTTTGCCCATCTAGAACATCTGATTTATGGTGTGAAACTGACAATAAGAGATCAACATAGTCATGACAAGATGCATTTAGGTAGCAGCAAAGAAGACTGAGAAGTTGTATCTAATGACGTAGAAGGAAAACCAGAAATGTGTGGCTTCATGGAAGCCTAGATAAGAAGCCAGAAGAACGGAGGCCTCCACTGCAAGAGTCCCATCTTGCCATATGTGATCATTTCTGTTCTTGAAAAGAGCAGTTTCAGCAAAATGATGGGGATGTAAGGCTTATTGGAGTGGGCTTCCGAAAGCGAAAGGTGAGGATGTGCAGGCAAGTATGGATGACTCTTTCAAGAGGTTTTGCTAAAAAAAAAGAAGGAGGAAGAAAATAAGGCAGTGGCTAGAATGTGTGTGGACCAGTAGGGATGATTAAGTTAAAAGGGAGATAGTGATGATGCAGGATAGACAGAAGGCTATTAAGATAGGAACAGAGTCCTGGGAAGGAGGAGACATGATAAAACATGGATTTAGAAACTTCATGTTCAAAGACTTTCAGATTTTAGTTATCCACAAGTTCAAAGTCTCCTCAAAAAGAGTTTCCTCAAGTTTCCTCAAAAAGATTGTCTATTAGGGCGGCCAGTTAGCTCAGGTGGTTAGAGCACGGGCTCATAACACCAAGGTTGTCGGGTTCGATCCCCAGATGGGCCAAGGAGCTGCACCCTCCACAACTAGAATTAAACAACTACTTGACTTGGAGCTGATGGGTCCTGGAAAAACACACTGTTCCCCAATTTTAAAAAAATTATTTAAAAAAAAGATGGCCATTCATCAGCATATTTTCCTTTGCTCCTACTATAGTCATGGTCCAAAAGAGGAGAAAAACATACATTATATATTCACATTATCTGAGGTAAAATTGCAACTGTGGCAGGAGCTAGGAAGGGGAAGTTGACAGTGCAATGAAACTGTTAGTTGTGGCACTCCTCCTAATGGGGAAGTCCGAGAAGGCTTCCTTGAGGAAGTGATGCTCAGGTTGCAAGCCAAATGATGAGTGAGCTCTAGCCAGGCAAAGAGGCAGCAGAAACGGCATGTGCAGAGGCTCTACACTGGGAGGGAGGGCCTGTGAGAGCAGTGAGGCTGGAGGCTGGACAATGGGGGCATGCAGTGGGAGATGCGGGCCAGCTAGGCAGGGCCTCAGAGGCCATGTCAAGGAGGTCTTTCAAAACAGGTTACTTAGAATACCACTCACACTCCCTAGGACAGCAATAATTTTTTAAAATGGAAAATAACAAGCATTGGCAATGATATGGAGAAACTGGAACCCTCAGACATTGATGATGGGAATGTAAAGTGGTATAGCCACTGTGGAAGACAGTATGATAATTCCTCAAAAAGTTAAACATGGAATTACCACATGACTCAGCAATTGTACTAGGGATATATACGGAAGAGAATTTAAAGCAAGGACTTGAATAGATACTTGTGTGCCAGTGTTCATCGCAGCATTATTCACAATAGCAAAAAGGTGGAAACAACTCAAATGTCCAGTACATGAATGGATAAACACATTGAGGCATAGCCATACAATGGAATATTACTCAGTTATGAAAAAGGAATGGTGTATTGGTACATGCTACAACATTATGCTAAGTGAAAGAAGCCAAGACACAAAGGCCACCTAGTAAATGATACTAATTATAAGAAATGTCCAGAATAGGCAAATCCATTGAGACAAAAAGTAGATACGGGGTTGACAGGGCCTGGAGGGAGGGGGGATGGGGAGTGACTCCTTGATGGGTACAGAGTTCCCCTTTGAACTGGTGAAACGTTTTGGAGCTAGACAGTGATGATGTTTGCACCACATTGTGAAAGCACTAAATGTCCTGAGTTCTAAACTTAAATTCTAAATTTAAAATGGTTAATTTCATGTTGTGTGTATTTTACTTCAATAAAAACAAACAAAAATACATATTACTTAGCATGTTTCCAAGGGAAGAAAGTTCCAATCTAACCAGCTATAAATTTACATCTTATTTAGAGCCTCCTATTTGAAGAGGAACTTTGCAAGATTAGAGAAGGTCCACCCTAGGAAAACCAAGATGCTGAGAGATTTTTTTTTAAGATTTTTACTGGGGAATTGGGGGATGGGAACAGCGCTGGGGAATTGGGGGAAAGGGAACAGACAAGTTGCTGTCCTTTTGTTCTTCAGTCTAGTTGTGGAGGACGT
>NW_017732277.1:43204-59817 GCF_001890085.2 Hipposideros armiger
GAAAATAATTTTATGGTTGGGGGTCACCACAACATGAGGAACTGTATTAAGGGGTCGCGGCATTAGGAACGTTGAGAACCGCTGCTCTAGAACGATGCAGAGCCAAGTGAGGGCTCCTCTGCCTGCCTAAAAGAAACTAAGGCACAAATTTGGACCAGACACTTCCATTCCTTCTGGCACTGCAAAATCTCAGAATGCCCCCACCCTAAAGCTGCTTTCTGGTGACATCCACCCCTTCCGGGTAAAAGGCAGCTTTAGGGTGGGGGCATTCTGAGAATGGAAGTGTCTGGTCCCAGCCCTCCTCTCACAACTGGTGGCCTCATACTTCCAGAGGCACACACTTAGCCCCGCCCAACTGCTAAGAAGTCTGGGAAATGTATTCCAGCTGTGTGGCCAGTTAGATGATATATGTTTGGTGAATATGTAATAGTCTGTAGGGGTTCAGAACAGCCCTCCCCAAGATGTGCCATTTTTGCATGGGAAATATTTTGAGCCGAAGGCTATCAAGACCCTGCAGGCTCACAAGAAACTTTTACCTCTCCCTTAAAGAATTGAAGTTAGGGGCCTTGCCCAGCAGGGCCAGCCGAGTGCTGCGTTGGTTAAGAGCTGGCTTGGGACACCAGCTCTGAGCAGCAGGACCCTGGTTCAGATCCCACATGAGGGCTAATCACGCTGCGCCCTGTACAGCTAAGATAATGAACAACATCTCAACCTGGAACTGGGCTGCCTGAGTTGCTGGCGATGGCGTAGGCTGCAGTGGGGCTGGCTGGCAGCTGGTGCGCGCTTTCATGAGCTGCCATGAGCTGCTGTGAGCGGCCGTCCAATGGCCGGCAAGCGACTGCCTCAGCCCGGAAGAGAGCAATGATAATACCAACATGGGCCAGTGAAGTGACGTCCTCAACTAGACTGAAGAGCATAAGGACAGCCACTTTTCTGTTCCCCTTCCCTGATTCTCCAATGCTGTTCCCCTCCCCCAATTCCCCAATAAAATCTTTAAAAAAACAGTTATCACCAGCAGTAACTTTTTATGACCCACCTGTATGGCAGGGCAAACTTCTTTTTATTAAATATCTGCTCTTCTTATCCTGCAGTGACTCTGAAACCCCCAAGGTACATTATTACCTCATCCCTAGCTCAGGATGCCTTATGTACTTCAATCCCCCTTTCTACTGAACCTCTTGTGCATGTGAGGTTTCTGACTCTCTCATGTATGTGGCAGACACATCCACATGTAATTAAATGTGGTTATTTTCTTTCCTTTTTTTTTTTTAAAGATTTTCATTGGGGAATTGTGGGAAGGGGAACAGACATGTTGCTGTCCTTTTGTTCTTCAATCTAGTTGTGGAGGACGTTGCTTCACTGGCCCAAGTTGGCACCATCATTGCGCTCCTCCCGGGCGAGGCAGATCAGTCGCCGGCTTCTGGACGTATGCTCAGGCTGGCTGCTGGCCACTCACGCTGGCTGCTAGCTACACACGGTAGCCCATGGCAACCCACTGCAGCAGGGGCTGCAGCCTACGCCATCGCCGGTGACTCACGGCAGCCCAGCTCCAGGTTGAGCTGTTGTTCAGCATTTTAGCTGTAGAGGGCAGTGTCACTGGCCCTCATATGTGGGATCCGAACCGGGGCCCTCTGGCATCCCAAGCCAGCTCTTAACCAATGCGCCACTCAGCCAGCCCTATTTTCTTTTTTTTAAACTAAAGTTTTGAGGGTGACAATGGTTAGTAAAGTTACATAGGTTTCAGGTGTACAATTCTGTACTACATCATCTATATATCACATTGTATGCTCACCACCCAGTCAGTTCTCCTTCCATCACCATATATTTGATCCTGTTTACCCTCATCTACCACCCCCTCCCCCCTTACCCTCTGGTCACCACTAAACTATTGTCTGTGTCTATGGGTTTTTGTTTGTTTGTCTTGTTCCTTTGTTGTTTTCAGTTTTATATCCCACATATCAGTGAAATCATATGGTTCTCGACTTTTTCTGACTTATTTCACTTAGCATGATAATTTCAAGATCCATCCATTTTGTTGCAAATGGCACTATTTCATCTTATGGCAGAGTAATATTCCATTGTGTATATATATATATCACATCTTCTTTATTCAATTTTCTCTTGTTAATCTGTATCATGTTGATTTAATTATTAGACCAGATGAAAGAATCTAGTCTCTACCCCCGGTCTCTACCAGTGTATTTTCTTTCAGTCTTTTTCAGTACATATATATGTACACACAAATATGACTCAGATTATATTGTACTTCAGCTTTTTATTCTGCTCTTAAAATTAAAAAAAAATCTCTGAGCACTTCCCACAATTCTTTAGAAACAGGGCTGCACGATATACAATCATCTAGATTAGGGTTGCTCAATCTCAGCACTGTTGACATTTGGGTGGGAGCAGGTCATAAATCTTTGCTGTGGTGGGGCTGTCCTGTGCCGTGTAGGATATTTAGCAGCATCCCTAGCCTCCCCCAGGCAGGTGCCAGTATCACTCCTCCCCAGATGCGACAACTAAAACTGTCTCCAGACATTGCCAAGTGTCTCCTGGGGGAGCAAAATCATCCACAGCTGAGAACCACTGAACTAGGTCAACAATAATTTATATAACGACTTCCCTTCTATTGAACAGCTGTTGCTTTTTTTCTTGTGTTTGTTTTGTTTGCCATTATACCTTGCTCTGTGATAAACATCTTTTCACATTAATTTTTACTGAAACAGTCGTTATTTAGTTAAGATCTCTCCAGAAGCAAGATTATTAGGTCAGAGTCTATGAATATTTTTGTCTCTTGATTCATACTGCCAAATAGCTTTCCAGAAAGGCTCTACCAATTTACTTGCCCACCTGCAAGGTAGTCTTGCTTGGTTTTTAAAAACTTTTAATGACTTAAGATGAGAAAAATGGTTTATTACTTTCAAATAGCATTTCTTTGACTAACAGCCAAATGTGCATATTAGGCATCTCCAGCACCCTGTCTGTGGTAGCCTTGCTAATTTCCAACTGCTGTTTTGTTTTTCTTAGGGGTTTTGGGGACGATTGCTTGTTGAAATCAGTCCATGACATTTCCAAAGTGAGTAAAAGTTTCTATTAAAATGTGGCTTTTCTTTGACACTCTGTACACATTTGCTGTAACTTGGTTTTTATCACAGCATCCCATTGTGACTAGCACCAATATTTGGACAGCTGTCATTTCTTTTCTTTGGTTAAAAAAAAATCCGAGACTTCTAGGGAGTGACAGAAAGTGGACCAAAGGGTTTACTTTCATCTCAGTGCACAAAACCTTCGAGTTCTTGCTTCTATAGTAGCTGAGTGAGGTCAGATCTTGCCCAAATACTATTTCAGATTGTTATGCCCGAGTCCCATTCTGCTGTCTCCTAGGGGCCTCCCAGGATGTAGGAATCCACCAAACCAAACTTCCCTAAACGAGAACTTAGGATAAATGCCTCCTTGCCCCCACCCACTTCCCCCTTTGTCCCTGCCCTTGGCAGGCCATCCCAGTCACTGTCACCTGCAGTCGGATCCCCACATACCAGTGCATTCAGACCTCATTCAAATGGATTACTTTCCTGTAACAGGGGGACAAAAGTTAAACCTATGAGCTCCCTGCTGTTTTATTACTGCATGAAGACTGGTTAGAAATGACTATTCCTGGGGGATTGTGAAAATGAGCCAGTGATCTGGCTAGCACAAATCTGTTTTTTTTATACAAAATATTATTAGGTTTTCTAGAACTCTCTCTGCCTTGATAAAATCTTTCCTAATCCAATAAATTTCAGTAGATGAAATGTTTGCCTCCTCTACCCTTCCTCAGTCCCGAAGCCTCTCTTCTGTCTTAAATGTCCCTTAAGTGTACTACGTACTGTTACTGTTTATGTAACCCTTGGTTCAAGTAACACGATGTATTTTCAAAACAATGAAGAAGCACAACATAAACTCCCAGGGAGGACTGTTGGGCTCAGTAATGCCTCAGAAAGCATTAGCCGTAGAAAAACTGCAGGGTCTCAGAGCTCCTCTAATACCTTAGGAAACAGGAAAATTCTCCTCTAAGGAGACAGAAGGAATTTAAACCCCGGACATGTTAAACCATTAATTCACTTCCAGGCTCAAGCGCGAGGCCTGAGAAGCCGGAGAAGCAGTGGCGGGGCGAATCTGCAACGCCTCCCAGAGCCTGCCAGGGGTGGGCTTCCAGGGAGCAAGTGGGCTGGTTACGGTCACCAGCAAATCTGTCACCACCCCAGGTCGGAGAGCGCTGCCTGTGACCCACAAGTAACTCGAGTCCGTGCTGGCAACCTTGACTGCACATTGGAATCACCTGGGAAGCTTTTGAGCACAACTGCCTCGGTCACACTCACCGAGGCCCTTAAGAAATTGGGGTTCAATAGCTCCCCAACTGATTCTAACGTACAACCAGGGTTGAGACCTGCTGAATTAAGTAACCACCCCGCAGCCCGTAAGTGAACAAAAGGATCCGGAACTGTGGATTGGGGGCAACACTGCCAAACACTGGGTGTCCTTGGAGCAGTGTCCCAGGCCTCAGTTTCTTTATCTGCACAATGGGTGATGCCTAAGACCAAAAAGCCCCTCCAGCTGAGAGTTGTCTTTTCCGAGATCCTGGAAGCCCACTCTCCACTTTCCCTATCTCCCCGGCTGGCTTTTCCGGTTTCCGCGCCCCTGGGAGCTCGCTCGGGGGCGTCTCAGGGGAAGCAGCGAGCTTGGCCCGCCGCCTCCGCGTGCCTGCAGCGGGTTCGGGCCCTGCTGCGGGCGCACAAAGCCCCCGGCGCTGACGTCAGGGCCCCTCTCGGCGCGGCCGGCCCCCAGTGCAGGCGGAGCCGCGCCGTGCTCCCACCCCGGCCAGGGAGCCAGCCCGGAGCCAGCCGCCAGCCCAGCAGCCCAGCGAAGCCCGCCCGGAGCCCGGCCCGCGCACGTGCCCGCCCAACCTGCAAACTTGTGCCACCGGCTCAGCCGTCCCCGGGGAGCCCGCGCCCCTCCCGCCTGTCTCCAGCCATGGGTAAGCGAGCGTGCTGGCCCAGCGCCACGGCCACGGCCACCGCCTCAAGCCCCCGCCCACCTACGCCCAGGTGGGGCCTCTTGGGGCACCTCCGCCACGAGGCCCGGGTGGGGGTGAGGAGGGTGGAGGTGGGAGGGGCGCGGTGCAGGTGTCCCAAACGCCCAGGTGCGCGTCCCTGCCTCATCCTGGGGGCATCCGCGCCCTGGCTGCACCCCGGCTGCACCCCGGGCAAGCGGCTCGCCAGAGGGAAGAGTGGGGCTCCCGGGAGGGTTGCAGAGAGAGCAGACGGAGCGTCCCGGGCGCCCGCCTCCAGCTTTATTTTGAGGGGTTGGTAGACAGTAGCTTCTCGCCCATTTCCCGGGACGCTCTCCTTCCCTGTCGCCCTAGCTCCCAGCTCCGCGTCTTGTCCTGTCCCACCCTGCCGTGGTCCTGGTGGCCTTAAACCCACTTGAAACAAACGCCCAGTTCCCCAAGTCTCTCGGAAGACCCCACTGAAGAACCATGACTCTTGAAACCAGAAAGGTGGGAGGGGAGAGGGACAGAATGGGACAGAGGGTTTCTTTTCTTTGTCCCCTGTTCAACTATCAAAATGCGGACCTGGCTGGGCGCAGGTGGAGACGTGTGCCAAGCGGGTTCCAGTGCAGTTGGAAAATTGACTAGTAACGTTGAAAGCCCAGCTCAGGAGACTGAAAATCTCCAACCTGGCCTGGGGCCGATGTTAGGCTGCTGGAGGATTCTTTCTGTCACCTCCTAACACCCCGAAATGCTGCCGTCAGCAACATGTGAAGTGGGGACTCGGTATCGGAAGGGAAACTCATAGAGTGCAGTGGAAATCCAGCTAATGCCGCTGCACCCCTGGATGTGTCTGAGCGCTGTACTGGGGAACGGGTGTCCTCTCCCTGCTCTGTTATCCTTCTCGAGTGGCAGACAGACTCCAGCCACCAGCACCACAAAAGCCAGACTGAAGAGCCCCTCTGAAGCATTTCTAATGAGGAAGCCAGTGGGTTTAACCGTTGCGGGTTAATGGTGAGGGCTCTCACCCTACATTCCCTCTGCTATTAAGTGTGTGTGTGGGAGAATATGGGGCGAAGGGGTAATTTTGTGCCGATTAAAATTTTGGTGATGGGGAGTAAGGAGGGCAGAGTGAAAGGAAGTACAAATAATTTTATAGTTAGATCTTTTAAAATTTACTAGGTGGTCAAAATAAGAAAGGAAATAGGCCCCTGAATCCAACAGGAAAGTTTCTTACCAAAAAGTTAGGGGCGAGCTAGGGTAAAAATCTTTCTACAAAGGGTAGAGTTGCGTGACCTGTAACTCTGGTTCCTACTTCTCGGAATGCCCCCACGTGAATAGTCACCTCACTCACCACTCCCTTTTGAATGAGGTTCAGACACCAGAATCAGGGCTGCCACTCAGCCTGTAACTATGTTGGCATTGCTTGGGGCAAAGATTTTGAAGGTACACAGAGGTGCAGTATTAAGGAAAGCAATAACGAATTTTCCTGAAATCAAGTTGTTTCTGGTTTTTTAATGCTAAGCGTTGGGATTTGTGTGGGATAGAAATGGAGTCTGGAATTGCCACATGGGCACCTTCTTGACGATGGCTTTCACAGTACCCCGGGCTTAAGTGAAGATTTTATTTTTCAGTAGGTATGGAAGCTCTCGTGAAGCAAATGCCCAAACCAGAGGCCTGTTCTCCAGGAAGTATTTGGTGTCTTGGACAGTTGCTGGCGCTACACTTTAATTGCCAATTTATGTTAATTTGCGCATACCTCACTGGTTCTGGAAGTAGCCTGGGTTTTAGTTTTTACAATAAAAAAAAGTTCCCTCATGCTAAAAAGGAAACACTGATTTTCTTTGGTAGGTTCTTAGTAAATACACCACAGAGCTATGAACTGGTTTTATTTTTCCAGATGTATTTAATCACCGAACATACCCTATGAATGTTTTAATTGAAATGATGTAATGCTGGGAAAATTCTGACCATTGGGCCATTGAGTGGGGACTTGGGTTTTTATATGTGTCACTTCCTGAACCTGGTATCAGTTAATTTCCTGGTAAAATGGGTGAGGTTAGTGGAAATAAAAGCCCCTTCAGCCTCAAATTTTGAGGTATTCCAAGTCTTTAAGTTAAAAAACTAAAATAATGAGCAGTGGTGGTGTGTACGATTTCTTTCAATGCATCTTAAAAGAAAACTTTTTTTACTGTTGAACCAATTGGTTATTATTTGTTTACAGCTTTGTTGAGATACAATTCACATATCCTTACAAGGTATACGTTTCAGTGTACAAAGTCAGTGATTTTTGGTATATTCAGACTTGTGCAACCACTACCACTATCTAACATCCTCATCGCCCCCAAAAGATACCCTGGGCCAGGTAGAAGTCACTCCCCGTTCTCCCCTCCCCCCCAGCCCCTGGCAACCACTAATCTACTTTCTATGGATTTGCCTATTCTGGATGGTTCATGTAAATGCAATGAGCCAATTGTTTGCAGTGTGTTTGACTATTCAGTAACTTGGGTTGTTTTGCACAATGGGAAGATGTTGATGTATTGTTTGTATGCAGTACACCACCTCAATGAGTGTGATGAAACTAATTATTTCACTGGCTGAAGAGTTCCACATTTGGCCGTTGTGCATGGGCACACGCACGCGTGCACACACACACACACACACACACACACATTCTCAGTGTTGCTCTAGTTTTATCTGATGGGAAGTCACGCTGCCTAACACAATTTTGATTCTGTTGCCTTGTTCATAGGACTGAAGACATAGCAACTAAATGGAGTCAGTGCAATAACCTCTTATAAGGCATTTGTGGAATATCCGGCCTGCTTTAATATGGAGCTTGTATCCAGAGAGAAATGATTATTTTGTTTCATTAGCTGCCTGTAATTTTAAATGAAAATTGTATGCAAAATGATCAGATACAGCAAAACAGCCAAGTAATTGTTTTGATCCATTTTGTGGTAAGGAAGTTTTTATGAGGATTGTAACTTAAATGCACTCAAACACTTCCCAAAATAGCATTTAAAAGGCTGGTTTAGAGCAGTGCTTTAACTGTAATGTGCATGCAGATCACCTGTGATCTTATTAAGAAAGCAGTTTCTGATTCAGTGGGCCTGGACAGGGTCTGAGTTTCTGTGTTTCTAGCAAGTTCCCAGGTGGTGCTGGTGCTGCTGGTCCCTGGGGCCAGGACACTGAGGATAAGCAGGGCAAGCCAGGGGCCCGTGGTGCCTGCCCCCAGCAACTCCGCTAACTTGCTACGTGACCTTGGGTAAATCATTTTCTCTTCTTAATCACAGTTTACTACAAGATAAATGCATTTGATGAAATTATTTATTTGGGCTCTTACAGATCGAAATGGGTGTGATTAGAAAAAAGAAATGAGAAGGTAATGTTATGCTTGAAAAACATGAGAAAACAGCTCCCTAATTGTTTGAACACTTATTTGGTTCCATGAAGCCAGCATCACAGCCATCATTTGTAGTTGCGTTGAAGGCTGGCATCTTGACATGCCTGCCAACAAGACAACTGGCCTTTTTCCAAGGAGACTGGTAGAGGACCGCTTCTAGCCTTGGCTTCTCCTGACCTCTTCTCAGAGCTGGCTGTTCCACAGAGCCTTTCCTTACACTCCCCCACAGGACCCAGGCCACCTTCAGAGGCAGGACTCCAAAGGAAGCACTGAGGATCCATGCATACATTTGCTTCTTGAAGTTTGCTCAGGAATTTAGATGCAATTGGAGACAAAGGAATGCTATCCTGATGAATAGCTGGGCAGGAAGTATTCTCAGAATGTGCTAGCCTCCCTCCCTCTGAGTGTAAAGATCTGGTAACAGCCCACCCTTGGTCTTGGAGAGTGCTCCTTCAAGTCTCCCATGCAGACTGAAATTTTGAATAAACCTCATAGCCCAAAAAGCACAGAAGACTGTTTGTGACAAACAGGAAGTAATTCATTATTTAGTATATTTTTGCTCCAGAAAAAACTCTTGCCCAAACCACTTGACCCCTCCAAGGGTTTCTTCAAGGAGATCCTTATCTGCGTATCCAGGGTTAAGCGGTTAGATGGTTTATTGACAGTGCTGAAGTGGGGAATCATAAAAAGTGCCACATTTGTGTCTTAAACATTTAGTTAACTTTAAACATTAATTCGCCAATATTTTGTTGTAGTCTTTGTTTTGAGTATGAGTCCTGGTCGGAATTCCTTGAAGTCTTTCTTATGTATAAATCACAGCCCAAGCTCATTGGCTTTTGACGTCTAGTTTCAGATTCTTTTTAAATAGAATAAGAACCTAAAGGCATTGGGAACCAATCTGTGTGCACAGTCCTTTTAGATCACCTATTTCACTTCCCTGAAATCTTTCAAATTGTCCTACCTGTACTTCCTTTTTGGCAACTATTTTTCTAAGTGACTCCTCTTTGTTAAGACTTTCCAAAGCAATAAACTTGGTTTTCAAAGAAATAAAAAGTCTTTCTTGTGGCACTCATATTTTATTAGTTTGTGTAATATTGAATTAAAATTCATAATTATAGTAACAAGAACAACTGGCATAAACAAGTTTAGAAACACAGAACTGATTCTTCTTAGATACACAGTTCAGCTGGTGGCAGAAGTCACCCGGAGGTGTCCTGAGAATAGCTCTGAGGCCAAGTTCTGTGGACAGTGGTCGGTGTGGTTGACTAAAAGAATAGAGCATATGGGGTAATTTCGTGGGTACTTTAGGTGAACTTCGGGAATTTTTTTAATCCAATATCATCCATTTAATAATTTTTTTAAAAGATTTTTATTCGGGAATTGGGGACGGGGAACAGACAAGTTGCTGTCCTTTTGTTTTTCAGTTTAGTTGTGAAGGACATCACCTCACTGGCCCATGTTGGTATTATCATTGTGCTCTTCCCGGGTGAGGCAGTCGCTCACCGGCCATTGGACGGCCACTCACGGTGGCTCACGGCAGCTCATGAAAGCTCACGCCCGCTGCCGGCCGGCCCCACTGCAGCCTACGCCGTCACTGGTGACTCACGACAGCCCAGCTCCAGGTCGAGCTGTTGTTCACCCTCTTAGCTGTAGAGGGCGCAGCATCACTGGCCCTCATGTGGGATCCAAACCGGGGCCGCGCTGCTCAGAGCTGGCGTCCCAAGCCAACTCTTAACCAACACACCACTCGGCTGGCCCCATTTAATAATTTTAACATGGTTTTCCGGTTACTATTAGCTGGCTTGTTAGTGTTCTTCATATGCCTTCTTTTCTGTACACATACCAAATTTGTCAAGAACAAATATTGTCTTATTCATTGTTGTATCCCAATGCTCGTTCCAACAATTAAGTGCATTCTAGGTGCTCCACAAACATTTGTTGAAAGGATAAAGGTTTGGCATATAAAATATACTTCATTAAGGTCTATCTATATTATAAATGTATAGACTTCAAGGTATGTAAAATTATACTTATGTGTTACAAACTATAATAAACTATACTAAATTAAATAGGGCAAATGACACCAATTATTGTTCTTTAATGCTATCTGCAGAATGGGAAGCTCTCTGGTTTAAAAGGTGTCATCCTCCCAAAGGGATTCTTGGTTTTTCAAGCTGAAGGAAGTTTTGTTTATTTCCCTTTTTTCAACATCACCAGAGAATCTGGAAATATAAGGGGAAGGCTTTCAGACCACCTAATTCACTCTTTCTTTGCAGTAAAATGGTACCTAAACCATCTCAATAATGAGACCAAACACCCCTGGGAATAGAGAGTGCCTGGTTTTCCTTAGTAACTTGTTCTGATGTTCAGTGCACTTTATCTGAACATCAGAACAAGCTACCAAGGAATCTATATCAAGTTTGTTTTGCTTATTAAAATCATTTTCATCGTCTTTTGTTCTCTTAAGTAGAAAGACATCAAGGATCTTGTCCCACTTCTTAATTACCTTGATGGCCTTTCCAAATTTAGAATTCATCTCCTTAGCTATAATCAAATCTACCCAGATTAAACCTTTAAGGCAGCCTTGCTGCACCTTCTGTTCCGTCCTCAGGCTCTGTAGTCATGGCTTCCTGATGTTTTTCCATGTGCTTGAGAGACGCAGGAGTTGGAAGAGGAAGGACTAATTTCCCCTTGTTGCTCACAGAGATCCTTTGCTGACAGTCAGTGATCTCCTTGCCCCCCATCCTCAACCCCTCCCCCAGATTGAGACCTCAAGTTGGTGTTCTCTTAGAGATCCGAGCACCCTTGCAAAATAGTTCTAATGTAAGAAGAGCAGGAACATTGGAAGTAAAGATTGGAAGGAGCCTAGAAAAGCTGCTATTTTGTATGTGCATCAGGCCACTCTTTTAGGTTTAGGAATGTGGTGTTTCACACTGACTCCCTGCAAAGAATGTTTAAATGGTGAAGTTTAAAATGGCAGCTTAAATTCAGGCATCTGTTTCTTCGCACAAGGAAGAAAGAATGGAGATGTAATTAGCAGAGAAATCCAGACCCTTCAGATAACTTTATTTGATGCAGTACTCCATTTTATTTTATATTTTCCTTTTAGCTTTCTCTTGTGGCATATTCCGACAGTTTCCATGATAAGTAAAACAGAATTCAGAACATTGAAGAGATGAATTTCCATTCCATGAATTATTACCATTTTGCAAGGCCACTGTCCTGGATTACCAAAAACTGCTTTGAGCTCTTTCATATAATGATATCTTGTCACAAATATTTTTAGATGTTTTGCAAGAGGCATGAATATTATAAATGATTTAAAAATATGTTATTGAAGTATAATATAGACACTAAAAGTGGGCAGATCATAAGCATAAAGGTTGATAAATTTTTACAAACTTATGTAACCAGTGCATGGATTAAGAAGCAGAACATTATCAGCCCCTCAGAAATCCGCTGCAAGCACCCCTTCTGGCCCCTCTGACCCCGGGTACTCACTACTACTTTCTGTCGACATAGTTTTGCCTGTTCTTGTACTTTATATAAATGGAATCATGCAGTGTGACCTCTTATGTCTAGCAGCTTTTGATCAACATTAATAACATTATTTTCAAACTCGGGTATGTTTGCTGTCCGAAAAACAGACCTGCTTCTAAATCATTATGGTTAAAAGCATTTATTAAATGCCTTCGTGCGCAGAGCTGTGCTAGGAAGTGCGTAAAACACTGGCTGCTACCCTCTGTTTTAAGGGGAAAACATCAACAAAGCAGGTGTGAGAAGGACTTTGAAAATAATTGATGAGAGATGAGAGTGGTACATGGAAAACATGCACCCAGCGGACGAGATTACTAAGATAAGGCATCGCCATTATCCCTCTCGAAATGGAAAATACATCATGAGGGGTGATGAATAAAGAGGAAGTTGTAGATGTTGTGTATTTATTCAGGATATGATCAGTATGAATATTTTATGGCTTCAGGGTATAAGGACATAACAGATATTGAGACCTCCCCCCTATTAGTTTCCTGAAGAAGATGGAATTTTAGAAATTGGCTGAATTTAACAGTAGTTAGTGAACTGTTGGCTGGTGGGTGTTCCACGTGGAGTGCAGGTTTGCAAAAAGGGGTAAAGGCCTGATTTTGGTTTCCATCCTGACATTTTTTTAGAAATTGATATAGAACTGTTTTTTTGCCAAAATAACTGTTCTTCTTGTGTTGTTTGGATTTAGGCGATAATAATCTGCCTTCATTCCTTCAGTGAGGGCTTTTGTCATCTTGTTGAGTGAAGTAATGATGCAGTCAACAAAATGAATGTTTTGTCATCACATAAAGCTAGCTTTAAGTTGTATAGTGTCACCAGTGCTTCCCAAGCAATGGTATCAGTTTATACTCCCGCCAATAGTGTATGAGCAGATAGATTTTCTGTATATTCACCAGCCTTTGGTATTGTCACATTGTTTACTTTTGCAAAAATCTGATAGGTATAAAGTAGTATTTTATTGTGTTTTGTGTTGAGTATCCCCACAGAGGTAGAAACTTTTTGGTAGGTTATTTGCCATTTGGGTTTTCTCTTTCATTTATATCCTTATTTGTTTTTTTCTTTATTGATTTGTAGCAATTCTTTGTACATTCTGAATACTAACCCTTAGTTAAATATGTTGTGAATATCATCTTCTCTGTGGTTTATCTTTAACTTTGTTGCACACATCATTTGTTGTACTGAATTTTTTTTATTGTAATAAAGCCCTAATTATCGATCTTTTCCTTTAGTCTTTTATGATTTGTGCCTCTTATTTTTGCCTTGTTTTAGAATTGTTCTATATCCAAGGTCATGAAAATGTACTTCTAGTCTAATGTATTTTCTTTTAAAGTTTTTTAAAAGTATGCTTTTTCATTTTTCAGTCTTTATTCCATTAGGATTTTGGTTTTTTGGAATAGTATGAGTTAGAAATCAATCTTTATTTTATATTCCTTATACCACATACGTAGTAGTTCATTTTTTTCCCCACTAACTTTATATAATACCATCTCTCATGTATTAAATTTCCCTACTGTATATGTATGTTCATCTCTGAACTCCACTCTGTTCCTTTGGTCTGTTTTGCCATCCATGTGCTAATACACTGTCATACGCTATCCTAATTCCTGTGGATTTATAATATCCCTGGATAGCTCCTAGGAGAACTTTTCTCCTCTTGCTCTTCTTTAAAAGTGTCTGAGATATTCTTCATTTTTTGCTTTGGAATCAGCTTCTCATGTTCCACAAGCATCCCTGTTAGTATTTTGAGTGGGATTACAGTGGATTTACAGAATAATTTTCATGATAGTCACTGTGTTTATTGTATTGAACCTTCCAATTGTATACATGGTGTATCTCTTCATACAATTAGATGGTCTTTCACATTATCCCAATAATGTTTTTGCACACCATTAAATAATCTATTAAAGCCTTGTAGTTTCTGTGGCTTTTTTTAAAAGAGAAAATCAGTCAGGGTCAAATCTAATGCCATGGAATGTCATGGTTTCCTTCCACGGACCTGTGACTTCTGAAAGTGCAGCTGAATGGACAAACTTGTTCAGATTAGCATAGAAGCTGGAGAGGAAGCTGGTTCTGAGTTATCACGTACCAGCCTGGTCTTAAGAACGGAAGTGAAGTGAGGTATTTTTATAATACTTAAACCAACCCTTGACATACTATAATAAGATAAGAAAATAAAACCTTCAACATGTTAAAAGGTGGATTTCTTCTAAAAGAAAAATACGACCCGATTTGCTCCATTGCAAAGACCAAGTTTACATTCAAGATGCAAATTCTTATTTGAAAGAGAAAGAAAAAAAAGCCCATTTTCCACCAATATCTTAGAGCAATGCCGCTAAGATAACCCTAGAATTATTTAAACATGGCTCTTTTGTTGGAATGTTACTCCCATGGTTGGTGATGTTACTCGTGAAAATAAACTTTTATTCATCGATTCAAGATTACCTAGCTTCCCTAAGTAGTTTAATGGAAAACATTTCCTGGAATATTTTTACATAGCTGCTCACCCTGAAAAGAAGAGGCCAGCATTGGGCCGAAGCTCCAGCTTGATTTATTCTGGAAAGTGGTTTACTCAGCCGTCAAATGAGATTATGTGTGCGGCTGTTACCCATCACTTTACAGAAATATTCTTATTCCTCCACAAGGCCTCAAACTTTTATTTACTTGGAGGTAACAGAAATCTCAAATGGAAATTCTCCTAAAACATATCTTTGCAAATGCAATTTTCAGTAGAGTGCTGTTACTCCCTTACTGTTGATGATGGTGGCCCGAACAAAACGGGACTGCTGGACATTTTCAACACACTGCCTGCTGTCCTCCCACCAGCCAGCGCGTGCACGCGCGCGCACGCGCACACACACACACACACACACACACACACACACCCCTATACATTTAGATTTGAAGAATCCTGAAAGCCCCCAATGATAAGAATCCATTCTTAACATTCACTTCATTCTGTTATATGTTTTTGTCTAGGAGTGGTCTCTCAATGTAGAAACTCTAGCATTTAAAACTGAAGTTTAAATTTGGACATAAAAGCTAAGTTATTTTCACTTTTTATCATCTTACTTTAGCATTTAGGGATTTGGGCAACAGTGGTGGTATATCTACTTGGTGATTGACTTGCAGTGTCCTCAGCCTAACATGACAAGTAAGCTGTCATTAAAAAGAAAATGGAGGGTCGGCCGAGTGGCTCAGTTGGTTAAGAGCTCACTCAAGAGTGCGAACTCTGAGCAACAGGGTCGCCGGTTTGATTCCTGGCCCGAGCTGAGCTGCCAACAGGTGGCAGATGGCTCAGCTAAAAAAAAAAGAAAAAGAAAAAAAGAAAAAGGAAACTTATGACCAGGGTAACTGTGATATACAGTGGGTTGTTGCTTAGGAATCTCTACTTGGTCAATGGCTTAAAGATGGGTAGGCTCTTTTCTTTCCTCAGCATGTAGAGGCAGTATTTGGAAAGTCAGCCACTCATTCATAGAGGCCAGAGATGCTATTAAACATCCTACAATGCACAGGGCCCACCCATCCTCCCAAGAGTCATCTGGCCCCAAATGTCAAGAGCAATGATTTAGACAACTTTTGAAGTTGCAAAAGATGGTCTTTGCAAACCTTTAAGACATACAGCACATGGGAAGGTTTGGGATTTGGACTGAAATAGGGCAAGACACTCTAGACACCAAATAAAGGGACCCAGGTGTAGAAGGAGTTGCCTGGTTCGGAAGATGCCTTTCTGAAGGGGAACCTTCAAGACAAGCCTCTCTGATGCAAACAAACCTAGTCCTGAATGTCGCTAATGACTGACTGGTGCTGATATGGATGGATCTACTTGTTTAATTCAGTTGATATCCATTAAACTCTTACCATGAACAAGGTATTCTTTGTAATAAGAATAATGAAACAAATGATAATAGCAGGTCTGATATAAAACTGAATCATAATTAGCGTTGGAAAATTCTTTTTTACCTGAAGGATTTTATTTATTATCTCAGCCTCTTTCTAGAGAACTCAGATATTCATGTAACAAAAGAAGATAGCATAGAACATTGAAGTGAGCCAATTATTTTTTCATTTACCATTTAATTTCAAGCAATAGGTTTAAATGTTTTATTTTCTTCCAAGAGCTGCTAATGAACCAATGTTGGCTGGTTTAAGTATCATAGTTCCCTGACTTTCGCAATCCTTGGTGAAGGTCTTAAGTTGAGACACATGAAATAGACAACATTTGACAATTTTTTTTCCAAAAGTTTTTTATTGTTTTCAAATGTAAAATTTCAGTTACAGTTGACATTCAGGATTATGTTAGCTTCAGGTGTACACCATAGCGGTCAGTCATTTCTATAACTTACAAAGTGATCCCCCAATAAGTCTAGAACCCACTTACACCATGCATATTTATTACAATATAGTGACTATATTATTTACATCCTCATGACTGTTTTGTAAATGCCAATTTGTACTTCTGAATCCTTTTACTTCTTTTTTTTTGTTTTAATTATTTTTTATTATGAAATACACATTTTTTAGAATTAGTTTCAGCTGTACAACACAGTGCAATAGTTATACCTTTTACCCCTTGAAGTGACAACCCCCCTCCCCCAATCCGCCACCCCACTTCCCCCCAATATCATACATATCTATTAC
>NW_017732277.1:63517-64525 GCF_001890085.2 Hipposideros armiger
CCATAAGCTAAAAAGAAGGTAGCAGCCTAAACAGCCTGTCTGTCCTCGGGGCCATTTCCAGCCTGGTATTACAGTGAAACAAAAGAAGACCCATTCATTCTTTCCTGAAACTTTGCAGAGGAGGCTATTGCCTCATTCTGATTAATCTTCAAAGGATTCTGGCTTTAGATTTCTCAAAAAACCTAAACTCCCAAACCTGTAGTTAACCTCACAAATACTTAAGAACCAAAGCATGATGTTCTTCAGCGAATCTTTTGTAGAAACAGAGCGTCATCCCCTAATTTATCTCCTCTGTAAATGTGGGTTTGTGTGTGCTCCGTTCTCTTCAAGTGTGTGGTACACCTGTCTGGGTAATTGTTACATATGAGATGGAGGAAGTTCTCCAGTTCTGTTCAGTCTGTTATTTCACTTATGTTTAACAAATGCCTCTTGGTGGCTTAATAATGGCATAGAAAATTGACTATAGTTGACAACTGCAGGAAAGTTTTTCCTCTATATTTTTAGTTGAAATTGGTAAAAAAAATCCTCATTTCCAGGTGTCAAGAGTTTATGTCCATACAGTTTGATTATTTCTAGACATTTATATCTCTATCTTACGGTGAATTTTTAATTGGTGCATCTTATTTTAACATCTTTGTGAGAAAAATCCAATATAATTTCACTTTCTGAGATTTCTACACTTGTTGTTTAAAAGTCTTATTCATTTTTTTTATTGTTAGTTTCAGGTGTACAGAACAATGCAATAGTTATCCTTTTCACCCCTCACAAAGTAACAACCCTCCTCCCCCCATCTACTGCCCCCTCACCCCCAATATCATGCTTATCTATTACAATTCCATCAGTATGGAGGTATCTCAAAAAACTGGAAATGGAACTACCTTATGACTCAGCAATCCCACTCTTAGGTATTTATCCAAAAAACCCCAAGACAGTAATCCGAAAAAATATATGCACCCCTATGTTCACTGCGGTGCTATTCACAATAGCTAAGACTTGGAAACAACCGAA
>NW_017732277.1:65975-68877 GCF_001890085.2 Hipposideros armiger
GAAATTAAGGAAGTAAGTGACCGTGAAAGGAAAGAAAGATTCGCCCCACTGTAGATAGTCTGCCTGGGTAACTGGGAGTTGTCTTCTGCTTCTATGCCCACAAGGAAGTGGCTCTATAATGCTGCAGAGAAGGTCTAACTTTTGTCATTATCACAGTCAGCTACAGAGATGCCTGGGGAAAAAGGGGACTGTTAAAAGCTGAATTCCAAGCTATGAACGTCCATGGTAGTTATTTGCTATGATGTTGCTGCTTTGTTGATACTATGAAAAGCATTATTAGAGACATAGTTTGTTTTACCAGCCAGCTTCCCAGCTTCCATTGGGCACATTCATTGCCCAAGTGCAGTTGTTAACTGCAAGAATTATAGTGGTGAATAAGAGAGGCCTTGGCCTTGAGGAAGAGCCCACAGCCTGGTGGGAGAAAAACCATGATAAGGATTAAAAGCAAAACAACAGGAATGAGTTCCAAAGGCATTGTCTTGTGGTGATAGAATGGTACCAATCCTTGTCTACATTCCTGCCACATGTATTACCATAAAGTAGGTATTTCTCTCTTCTCTTACATAGTAGCTGTCTATTTTAATGACAGTATTAACAAGTTTCAGATTTAATTTTATCTGAATGTTGCTATTTTACAAGTAAACATCCTGCTGAACACCAAAGTATTCACTTGGGGAGAATCAGACCTTTGAAAAACGGGTATTTTCTGAATGTAACAAATTATCATTGATACATTAATGCAGTTAGGAAAATAGATGGGGTTGGTAATAAAACTGATCAAAACCATAGTCGTGTCACAGAATTAAATTATAAATGATGTCAGTAACGATAATAACATACTGAAACATCATCGTTACATGATGCTTCTTTCTTTAGAAGCCTAGAGACACCATTGAAGGAATCTGAAAACTAATTAAGGTGTTGCTTGAATGCCTGACAAATTGTAGTCTCTTACATAGTTTAGTCTTAAATGGAATGCTTCATTTAATTATTTCTATAATTTTATTACCTATGAAAACTTATCTTTAGGGTAGAGGAGATAGGGTATATGTTATTGTTGCCATGGTAACTTTGTACTTAAAATGGCAGGCTGTGCTTCCTTGGTTGAAAAATATCTACAGTTTGATTGCTCATAAAAATCTCTACACATAATTTTCTCACATCCAGTGAGTCACTCCTCATTTAACTGGCATTTCAGCGAATGACTTGATCACATAAGTTGTTTTGAGAAATACCAGAAGTTATTACTATAGGGCACTAAAGGTATTTTAAATTTCCATCATTTAAAAATTTGTATATTTAAAAAATAGCTTACATGTGTCCTTGCCATGGTTAATGGAGTGAAACAACCTTGGTTCTTGATACTTGAGGGACTCGGGAAGAATTGTAATTTGGCTCCATATGGGTCTCTTCAGCTAGCAGAAAGTATTGCGGCGGAAGCGCCCGCTTTTCACTTGAGTCCCTGCAGTGCTGGACTTGACTATGTTAGTCTATTTCTGTTTTCCCTGTGCTGTCGTGGGGCTCTCATTATAGCCAATCTGCTGCATGTTTTATTTAGTTTTTGAAGATGGACCCTCCTTAAAACACACACACATATGAATTAGTAAATGAATATACATTCTTTGTAAACTAAATTAAGCAGTTCTGAATGCTGCCTTATTTTCCATGGAGTAGCCTGGAGTGGGTGCCCAGGAGCTTTGTGGCGTGGGCTTTGTGGCAGCCGTTGACCACTCTGAGTGTTTTTATACTTGACTATTTTGTAAATGACTGAGGCTTCCAGAACATTTCAAATTCTGGATAAGTGGGGAATAACAATTTATGTAAATGTATCTGTGCATAAATTGCATTGTGAATCCGCATCAGTGATAGAAACCTGTCCTGCTTTAGAAGACATAGGCAATGACAGCAATGCTTTTTTTTTTAATATTCTTTTCAAAACCTTGGGGGCAATACAGGGAGGAGTGCTTGCTTCTACCGTGAGCTTCTCTTTGATCCATTTCTTCCTTTCTGGAAACCTTTTATTGGCAGTGTGTTTGTATTTCTATGTTAGCATCCTTTTTGCATAGCACAAAGAAGCTCCCTTGGTCACTGAGAAAATACAATTATAGTTCAAAGCATTGAGCAGCCAGAGACTGCTGCTTTAGGCACCTTTCATGCTCCGTACCCACATGCCACATCCCCCTCCTGGGGTTGGGCGGAGCAGCTGAAAATCCTGCCGGGCCTTTCAGAGTCCCTTAGGGCATGTTTAAGTGGCAGATGCACTTAATTATTAGGTATGTTGCAAAGCAAGAGAACAAGCTTTGACGAGGTTTTGAACTCGGGACAGAAGGGCACTTTGTTTTTATGAATCAACTTGATTTTCACAGAAATCTGAATATTTGTGTAAATAAGTCAAGAAATGGTGATACACAAACATACATATATATACATACCTATTATATATAAAATGAATTTATGTTATATATAACATACATGTATGCAGACAGGCATGAGTGCATATATATGTTGCGTGTATAACATACAGCTATTGGATACAAATATACACATATATGGTACATACACATATATGTATACACACGTAAGATACACACATATATAAAACATTTACTAAGTCCATATTATCTGTAGGCATTCTTCTAAATGATTTTTCCGGCCTCAACCAATGTAATCCTCACCATTTCACAGGTATGACCACTGAAGTCACAAGGCCGGAAAGTGGCAAGGCCACTATTTGAACCCCAGCATGCTGGCTCTGTCTCTGTGTTCCTCACCTCCTCTTGATGGACGTGGTGCAGTCAGCATCATTTAATGTTATGGTTGATTTGTTTTGTTGGGTATAACCACAGGTGACCTTCAACAGGGGAGGGAGGGAGGAAGAGAGAGAAAGAAAGAGAAGAGAGAG
>NW_017732277.1:68927-99074 GCF_001890085.2 Hipposideros armiger
AGAATGGAGAATGCCATTCCTCCTACCTGTTTTCTTCTGCCAGTGTAGGGAAGGGAATAAGAAAACCTGTGGTTCAATTGTTTCAATGTTCAATGGTCTTAATGGTGGCACGTTTTTTATGGTGGGTTAGGTTTTTGGAAAGTGGTTACAATCAGCTGGGCCAGATCCAGTGAGTAAGGAGAGTGACCAGCCTGAGGACTGCCATTTGGGACCCAGCAAAGTAATGTAAATTGTTTTATTTTCTCTGGAGATACTTCAGCAACACTGTTGGATGCGAGGTGGCTTGGAAGAAAGAACAGTTCTTTGTACATACACTTTTATAATTATTTTTAATAGAATGAAACACATCATTTTATTACTTGTTATCATACTAACTAGGTAGGTTATAGGTTTATCTACTATAATGGACCCCCCCCAAATGTCAATAACAATAACTTCAGCATGCCGGAAGTTTCCATTCTTCTGATGTAAAAATGCTGGCTGGTAAGGTGGCTCTCCTTCAAAAAGGAGTCAGATACCTAGGCTCTGTCTGTCTTCTTGTTCTGTCATACTCAAGACTTGGCTTCCATTTCATGGTCCAAGATGCTTGCCACAATTTCTGCCATCACTTTCACATTCCTGCTAATAATGAGAAGAAAAAGTTGGGCAAATCCTTCTCTTTAAGGCCATTCTGTCGAAGTTGCATATTTCACTTCTGCTCACAACCCAATGACTAGAACTTGGTCATATGATCACACCTAACTGCAAGTGGTCCTGGGAAACGTCATCTTTAGCTGGGCAGCTAAGCTAAAAATATTATTCCTGTAGAGCAGGAGGGCATAGATATTGGAAAACAGGAAACAGTGCCTGCCACACTTACATATTAAAAGAGAGTAAAATTGGTGAAAACCTAATTTAAACCTTCAGAATTTAAAAAAATCTCAAATGTCAGAATAGTTTTATTTTTCTTTCAGAATGATACGTTTAATATTACAAATGTAAAACTTTTTAAAAATCCATATGGCTTATTGTTATAACTATTACTAAATCCACAGTTGACAAAAGGAAGAGTTTTTCAGGTAGTTAATAGTGTCAGCACATTTTGAATATAAATTCCCTTAATTGCGAACCGTTCCAAAATTAGGACTGTAAACAAGATGGAGCAAGACGATACTGAAGCGTTTATGAACATTTGAACAATATGTTAGAGGCTTGACTTACTCCCTGCTTTTGATTCACATTTGGCTAGTTTAAATTGAGGAAAGACACATTTTATAATGTAGAATTTTCCTAATTTGAAGTTACATTCAACATTGAAGCAGACCCCTACCTCAGGATCAGGGGTAGTGGTTTAAAAAGAACAGAAGGTCTGCAGTGTGCTGTGATTGTTCTATAATTTTTATTTAAAGTAATATTTAATATCGCCCTACCTATTAATTAGTTAACAGCACATAGCTTTCAACCCTCCAAAGTTTTTAATATAAATATTTAATACTTTTTATCTAAACAAAAAGTAACTAGGACATATACTGTATTTTCCTCACACTGATATAAGATGGATTCCATGATTTTCTCATTCCATATGGCGTTTTCTTCAGGCCAAGATGTGGAAATAAAATAAATAGATTGAACTGGAAATTTTTAATCTTCCTCTTATAGTAACCATATGGAGAGTCAATTTTAAATAAACAAAACTAGATTGAGTACAGAAAGTGATGATTATCTTAGTAGCATGCATAAGATGAAGTGACCATTTCTTACAATGTCCCATCCTTTCACTGATGAAAGCAGGAATTCTTGCAAAATTTTTTAAGCTAAATATCCCAACTTTTTCTTTCATTCTATAACTTCAGTACTCTGTTTTGCCTTCACATTATTGGCTTCCCCATTTAGATAATCATTCTAATTATTTTTTTTCAAATTTGAAAAAATACTGACCTTCTTTTAGTTGTGTCTGTCAAAAGGATTGCCTCAAAAACATCTTGTTCCCTCATCTTTTACTTAATCATTCTATGCACAAACTTCATATAAATATCAAAATCATAAGGAACAAAAATAATGGAAAAGGTCAGATGCTTTGGGGGATAAGGTAGGTTTCTGCAGTGGGTTTTAGATGCTAATAAAGCAGTCTGTGTAAAAACTGCTTTAAGCAATGACAATTAAATCTTTTATTGGTTCAGCATTACTTTACTCTCTGAACTATAGAGATATTTTTTAGCAGTGGAATGTACATACATAGGGAAACTGCAGAAAAAATTGTCCTATTTTCTTCCACGGGAAACAGTACTTTCCAGAATTTCATTTTAGAAGTTCTTCCGGCTACCTAAGAATCAAATAGATATGAGACCGATTAGCAAGAGAAAATGACCAAATTTAATTTGATACAGATACATGGGAACCCCGCATACATGACAGAGGCAGAGACAGAAAGGGAACGTGGGTATATATGCCATTCTGAGCTAGGGATGACGTAATGCACCTTGGGGCTTCAGAAGGTCATTGCAGGGAAAACACATGTTCAGTAATTATTAGTTTGCCCTGCCATGTAGGTAGGTAAAAAGTCATTTCTGGTGATAGCTCTTATCCTGGGCTAGACTCCTAATTTAAATCCTTCTAGATAGTTAAGTGGGGGAGGGCATAAGTTTCTCATGAACCCACGGGGTCAAAATAACCCACATACCACTGAGGCACATCTTGGGGTGACTTGTTCTGAACCCCTACAGAAACCAATATTTTGGATTTGATTTTTGGATTTACTACCTGTTAAGCCTATGACTATTTCATAAGATTGTTCACCCTTTATCTTGGCCTCAGTTTTCGCAGCTAGGAAAAGAAAATGGTGAAAGAACAGAGGAAATAATGCACACCCTATGTGGTTGGTAACTGGGGAAGGACCTGGGCTGGTTAACGTCTTAAATTTCAGTTTGCAGCAGTATTGCAGGCAGGCAGGCCAGGCAATTGGCTACTGGCCTTATCTTGAGACCTTTTCCAGCTCTTTGGAAACAAACTATATCCTCAACGTGTAAGGAAATGCGTGATGGTTTTTCTTCAGGAAATAGTTTCCTTGACTACATTTTGTGAGTCACGTATTCTAATCTATAGCTGAGTCTGCTGTGGTGAATTTGCCAGGCAAATACCCAGTAAGATCACAGAGCTCATGCTTGTATAAACCCCTCGGTGGTCTTTTATTTTCAATAGAGCTTGAGATGGACTGATGAGCTGTTAAATGAGCATAGAAACAGAGCCGAAGTAAATTTGGTTTGAAAAGTAATTGTACCAGGCGAAAATGATAGACCTTTCATGGCCTCTATAACTGTGTTTCTAATGATAGTCACTAGCTATTTCAATTTAGATTAGTTTAAATTAAATTAAATTCAGTACTTTAGACACATCAGCCACATTTAACATGCTCCACAGTCACATGTGGCTAGAGGCTACCATATTGGACAACACAAATCTAGTTTATTTCCACCGTCACAGTACTTACTATTGGGTATTGCTTGTCTCTATATAGGCACCTAAGAAAGAGCTGATTATGATACAGCAAGAAGGAGGCTTGGAATGGAGTCAAGAGATGATTCTCTTCTAATTTGAGCCCTTAAAAGCTCTGTGATATTATCTGTGAACCACTCTAGGCCTCAGTGGACATGTCAATACTGCAACCACTACTTTTGTACGCTTGTGTAGATTATAAAGCTAACGTAAGGATCAGAGGTAATATCGTCATTTTATGGTTCAGAGAGTGGACTTTGGAGCCAGACTGCTGGATTTAAATACCTACAGGTGCACTCCACTGGGCCTCGATTTTCTAATCTGAAAAATGGACAGTGAAGTACCTACTTTGTATGATTGAGCAGTAAATGGTTTCGTATATGTAAATTGCATAGGTCAATGTCTGGGCCATGGAAAAGACTCAGTTGTCTAAGCTATTATTATCATTATTAATTTCACCTGTTGAAGAGTGTAAGCTTCTGTTACAAATGATGTTTTCAGTTTGTTGGTATTTTGTGTTGTTTTTTTTTAACCTCTTTGCAACGTGTTGCTATACAGAAACATAAACATGCCACATTGTAGCTTCTTAATGCTTGCGTTGTCCTGCATAAATTAAGACCCTTTGGAGAATAAATTACTTACAACATCATGCTCAAGGTTTGTTTTTTGATATTTCAGCTGCATAATTAGTTCTTCCCCAAATAAGTGAATGAGCTTGCTGTCAATGCTGAGAAATGCTGGGAGCAGTCTCTCCTTCAGTGATATTTATGTCTGTATCTCTCCAATTCCTTAGACCATGGAGTGAATAAATCTCAAGGACCAGTATTCTGTTCATAAAGGTTTTGTCCCGCCTCACAGGTGGCTAACATCCTCTGTCAGTGGGCAACTTGACAAAGAGGAGGGGAATGCCCAAACCCAGAACTGGGCGTCCCCCCCTGTGTGTTTGACCAGTGTTTAATCTCTGGTCTCCTTGTGCCTAAAGGGACATGCGTGCTCGCCCTCACCCCTGGCTGCATGCTGGCATCGCCTGGGGAGCTTGAAGAATGCTGATTCCTGGCTCCCACTCCCCCAGAGATTCTGATGTATATAATTTTCTGGAGTGCTGCCTGAGCATAGGGTCTTCTTAAAGCTCCACGGGTGATTCTAATTGTGCAGCCAGGGTTGAGAACCACGGGGCCAGACTCTACCTGGTTGGATGGAGTGGACACTTTTGGAAGTGTGGCCCAAACATTGCTGGTTAATGGAGCCACACCACCCTGGATGGAGGTAGCTGGTGGATTTTCACAGAGTCCTGTCCAGTTGCCCATTTTTCTCAGTGACATGAATCAGGACAAAGGATGTTGATCAGACCCATGGATTGTGAAGTTAGGCTGGAAGGAGTATAAAGCTTTTAAATAAAATTTACTTTCAGTAAAACCAAGTGTGCATGTAGAGGATGCGGGAAGCATAGATGAGAAAAATGTGGAGAGGTTTTGGTTGATTGACAGCTGCTGTGGTTAGGAGCTTGTGCTTAGAAACTAGTCCTGTGTGTGAATGCTGGTGCCACCGTTTCCTCCTCTGTGATCTGGAACATGTCCCTTAACTTCACTGGGCTTCAGCGTCCTCTCCATTTAGTAGGAATAATAAAAGACACCTACCTAACTCTGTTATTGTGAGAATTAAATGCAGTGATTTCTGCAGACTGCAAGTATAGTGCCTGGGCCATAGTAAGTGCTCAGTAAAGATGTGATTAGTGTCAATTTGATCTTCATTGTTTTCCATGTAACAAGCCTGCCCAAAGAGCCAGCAGGATCGGCTGTTGCATAAACAGAAGGACCCGGGTGGGACTTGTTAATTATGACACACACACTAGACTAATGTAAGATATTAATAATGGGGAAACTGGGAATGGAGTCTGTGGGAACTCTCTGTACCATCTTCACAATCACTCCATAAATCTAAGTCTGTTCTAAAATAATTTTATTTTTAAACATTACTGTCAGGTAGTACTCCCTTGTTGAATAGGAATGAGATATTTATTGATTTTTCAACAAATATTTGTGTGCAAACTCTGTGCTCAGTAAATGGGAAGTTTACCCCCTTCATAAAGACCTAAAATGTTTTTGTTTTAAATATTTCTGGAGCAGATATTTCTAAAATATCTATTTCCATATGATTGCCAAACCAAATTCGATCTATTTAAAATTTTTGTTTGTTTTGAAATCATTTTTAGATAGAGGAAAGTTGTAAAAATAGTATAAAGTTCCTATAGGCCCTTCACCAAGCATCCCCCAATGCTAACTTAAAAGAAATAGTATGAGGATGAAAACCAGGAAATTAACATTGGTACAATACTGTTAATGAAATGTTACAGCATTTACTTGAATTTCACCAGTTTCTCCTCTACTGTCATTTTTCTGTTGCAAAATTCGGTTCAGGATCCTATGTGGCATTTAGTTGTCACATCCCCTTAGTGTCCTCCAATCTGTGACAGCGTCTCAGTTTTCCCTTGTCTTCTGAAGAGTAGTGCTCAGGTATTTTGTAGTATGTCCCTCAGTTGGGGGATATCTAATGTTTCCTCATGATTAGATTTAGGTTACACATTTGGGGCGAGAATGCCACAGAATGTCTAATGTCGTGCCCTTTGCAGTGTATTATATCAGGGGACACATGATGTCAGTGTGTCTCATTACTAGTGACATTAAACCTGTTCATTTGGTTGAGGGGGCATCTGTGGACTTTGATCTGTTTTTATAAGACTATGGACCCCGCTCTTGTGCCATGTTACAATATAAGGATAAGATGGGAGGAATTATGCCCAAGCATTAAATGGCTTCAAATGGCTGTGCTTTTGATGTTGTATGTCATTTTCATAATTTTCTCCCTTTAATCTCATTTGTACTCTCAATGATGCCTTCTCGCCATTTTCAGAGTTCTGCCACAGATAGTGGATGATAAAGGGATAATCAGCTGTTATAATTGTGTATAAAGTAAAAATGAATAGGCTATAAATTAAGAGTCGAGAGAGTCCTCTGGAAATGTAGTACATGAACTTTAATAGGTGTTCTTTGAAGTAGGTTTGTTTTGTTTGTTTTTTGTGCAAACTTTAAAAATGAAGTGCAATATTTAACAGTCCATTTGAAAGTTAGACATACCTGGATTTGAATCCAACTTTAAATTTGAATGTTTAAGAGTAATGTTGAAAGTCAGACAAACCTGGATTTAAATCTTGGTATTGCCTGTCACTACCAAGTTGTTTAGCTTCTCCAAGATACAGTCTCCACGCTCATAAAATATCTGGGTTGTCGTGAAGAGTAAATGAGTAGATGTAAGAAGGTGCCAGGCACTGTGTCTGTATATGGCAGCACCCAATAAATGTTAACTGCAGCCTGTGATATCATCCACACGGGGCTCTTGTGGCCTCTTAAGATTTCACAGAGCATGGAAGGATAAACAATTAGTTTTATGTCCTAATTAATCTGCAATTGGGTTGTAGAACTAATGGGAGATGTAGAAGCAGAAAAAGCATACAGACTCTGTTGTACATGTATTCCCTCAAATTCAAGTGCAGTTAGAACATTCTCAAGTTAGTGGTTTTGCTTTTGTGATCATCATTTCAGAATCTTTCTGCGGATGACTATAAAACATAAAAGAGCATTGTTTCCCGTAACTACCACATAACTTACTAATAAAAGAATGATATATTGAGATTAGCTTATTAAAATTGTTTTTTGGAATCAGTTTGGGGAGTAATCTGATCATTGAGAAGAGTGTGTGAACTTGGGTGACGGATTTCTTTCCCAACAGCTACTCTGTTCTTTGAAGCACTAGGTATTTCTAATGGATTTAATCCTAAAATGTGAAGGCTATTAGGTTGGACATTTCTTAAAAGAAAAAAAAACACATAAAAATGCTAGATTTGCTCTATTTCTAGGAAGGTAAGATCCAGTTAGGTTGTGGTTTGGAAAATATAGAATTATATGATTGATATGCAGTACAGCCACTGAGTTTAAAATTTCATCTAGTCATAAATTATTTCAAAGGAAAAATCTCTTTATAGCTTAGCTCTATGAGAAATGATATATTTTTAATACGTGTCAAATCTTCAAAACATGGTGACCAATAGAATCAAATTAATCTCTTGCTCCCCTCCCCGCTCTCCCCTGCAATAGGGACATAGTGTCCTAGAAACAGCCAGACCTATACTAGGTTCCATTTTAGTCCTGAGCTTCCAAAATGGGTCTTTAGAATTAAATTTGGCTATTAGCCCAGATTTACTCAAATTTTTCACAAGCACTGCTTTGTATTTCAGCACCCCCCCCAACCCCCAACTTTGAAACTGGTTAGGGGAGGGGATGTGGGAGGAGGTGCATGAACAAAAAACAAAAGCAGCTGCTGGAGAGAAAACCCAGTGAAAGGGGATGAAGAAAAAACAATCCTACAACAGCTGCTCGAAGTATCCAAAGAGGAAGCCCTCACATTGCATGTGATCACCCTAAAGTTTCCAAAGGTTTATAGATGTTCTTTATTTGGTGACAAATGAAATGAAGTATGTGTATGAAACTGGTAGATTAATGCAGAAATGAAATTGATATGAGACCAGTGACTCTTAAATCAACATAGCTCTCGCTTCATTTTCAAATTTTGAACTGTTGGTTAATAATATTCAGCATCAAGATGAGTTTGGAGGTTTGTTTTTTGGTTTTTTTTTTGTATCCCATTGTTTCATGAATGGAGGACATAGCTGTCTCAAGGCAAATCTTCTCACATCCAAGATCAAATAGAGGTGTTTAACCTTAAAACAACAGAACTATAAATATACATGATTTAAAGCTGGGCCAACTGGGAAAGCAGACAGTGTGGTAGAACCTTGACCCTTTTAAGGGATACTCCTGTTATAGCAAGCTGCATATGTAGCTGGTCTGAAAGATCAGAATTACCCAGGGCAGCATGGAAGAGATGAAATGGCTAGCTGGAATAGAAAACTCTTTCTGGGAGATGCTCATTTCCATGTTGTACAGATGGCTTATGCATATGCAATATTTATATCATTGCATTTTTTCGTACCATGAGCGAGTTCTGCATTTTACAAGGGAGCCCACTCCGAGGTGGTAATTTTTTCGTAGGACTTAGGAAGTATTCCATGTCAGCCATTGAGTCTAAGAAACTATAAAGAACTAAAAGGAAACTCTTAATAGGAGAGCCACATTTGAGTATGGATGATGTGGTCTACCAAAGACCATAGCGCATCCTTGGAGTATCACATGATGTGACTTTTCTCGAATGCAGGAGCAGGCCTGGACTGTAGGAAGCCTGCTCTGGCCTCACTCTATCTCAGACCCAGAGACAAGCTTCTTGTGCGGCGAGCTCCTGCTTTCTGAAGTTTTAGAGTTCAGGAGGCCCTGAGGATGGACGAGACATTAGGTGCTTGCCTGGTCAAGCCCTAAGGCTGTGCGTGGAGCCTTCAGCCCCTCTGCCATATCCAGAGCATCAGATCTGAGCCCCTGCTGGTCCCAGAAGTTGAGAGAATTCCTAGCTCACTGAGTCTTTCTGTAAAGAGCCAGATAGTAAGTATCTGTCACAACTACTCAACTGTGCCATTGTAGCACAGAAGCAGCACTAGATAATGTGTAAATGAATGGGTGTGGTTGTGTACCAATAAAACTTTATTTACAAGAATAAGCAGCAGCTGGGTTTGGCCTTCCTGTCATAGTCTGCTGCCCCCTGGTCTAGAGCAAGGTCTGCCCAAGGGCTCCGCATGCCTCCAAGGGGTCCATGGGGATAGAACTTCGGAGGAATTGGGATAGGAAACAAATACATCTGTGTTCTCACTGACCTCTAACAGAAACCTAGCATTTGTTCTCTTGTAAATGTGGGCATCCAACCACAGTCACTTTAGCAGTGCCTGCAACTTTGCCATTAGTAGAAATCACAGGTATTTTTATGTCACTACAGCTGTGGCAGATATCTCAAAATCTCATTATACTTATCACTGTTTGTAAATTGTATATTATAACCTTACCGGCATTAATAAAGAACATATATATTATACATGCATATATAATTACATTATATTATCACATATATTTATGATATATATTTTGTATATATATATATCAAAATGTATTTTGATAGTTGTACTTGAGCTTAATTAGTTTTTTCCCTAATCCCATGTGTTTTATTTAATGTATTAAACTCATTATTCTGAGAAGGGAGTTCAGAGGGTTCAGTGGATGGCCAAGGGTTAAGAAGCACCATCCTAACGCTGAGATGTCTTGGGAGAACCCTGCTTTCTTGGGTGACCCTGTCCCTCGCCTCCTGACTACTGAGGGTGCTCGTCTCCAGCTCTGCCTGGGACACCTCATTTTCTCCACATCTTTGGCTCGCCCAGCCTTCAGAGCCTAACGTGGCTGCCTCTGGTCCTGCCTTCCTCTGCCTCTGCCACCCGGTGCCAGTCGCAGACACTCACACCCGGCCCTGCCTTGTGCTCATGTCATATTGTCTATGTTTATGTCCTGGCCCTAGTGAGACGGTCAGCTCTGAAATCCAATGGATCTGTGATTCCTCAAGGAAGGAACCACTCCTCCCAGCCCTTCGAGAATCCTGCACAGTCAGAGAAGTGCATTGGTGTTAGATGATGGTGACTAGGATTTCGACCTTGTGCCTTCTGACCATGCCGGCATCTCCCTGCCTGGAGGCTGGCCCTGCACTGAGGAAGACCCAAGGGCCTGCTTGGCAAAATTATGATGAACACAAGCCTATGTATAGAGTGCTCATGCCTATTCTGCAAACTGCCTGCTTTGGGCAAGTGCCTATACTCATTCTCTCTGAGTTTCAGTTTCGCCATCGGTAATTAGGGATGGTACTTACCTGATAGGATGTAAAGAGTAAATAATACAGTGACTCCAAGAAAAGTGCCTGGCATGGTGCCTTGTGCATGGCAAATATCTGGGAGGTAGTATTGCCTGGGCCGGTTGATCACTGGGTACTTGTGGTTAGCCTGGTGTAAATCCGGATTCTGAGACTGGCCCTATGAGCCCCACAGACACCTTGCAATCCTGGGTGGAGACATAGGGTTGGAGATGCCCAGGGCATGGTGTCAAGGGAGGTTCACCTTGCAGAGTCACCGTGGGCACTGATGGGCCATGACAAAGCATGAGAGCATCTCCCACTCAGCTATCACTTAATGAGGTCCCTGTGGGCGCAGCTTTGACCCTGACACCACAGCAGGCTGTGGTCATTTCTAGGACCCAGTGTCCCGTCCCAGACAGCCCTGGAATGTTTCCAGGATCACCAGGTGAAGCCAAACCCTGGACACACCCAATAATATCCAACTGGGTGCCCTCACTTGAGCCTTCCATCTTGCTGGAGCCCGATCCTTAGTAACTCTCGGGGTGGAGGTGGGGAGGACGGGGGGACCAGGAACTGTCGCTGGGATTGTCAAGGCTGTCAGGATAAAAAGAGACAGGCTTCTCTATGCGTCGTCATTCGGTTCTGAGTGTGGATCATGAGCCATGACTAGAGAGGGATCCTGGTTTCCTCACTGCATTTCCCTGGCCTTTGGGCAGCTCCTTCAGGTGGGAGCTATTGTGGGCGAGTAGGAGTGCTGGATAAGGGTCGGGGGCCAGGGTGTGAGCGCTGTGACTTCCATGGACTCTCGGATGGTCTTGGGCAAACCACTTAACCTCTATGTGCTTAAGGGATCTCATCAAAAATGGGGTCAATAGGGCCGGCCGAGTGGCTCAGTTGGTTAAGAGCTCGCTGAAGAGTTTGAGCTCTGAGCAACAGCGGTTCGAGTCCAGCCCGAGCTGAGCAGCCACTGAGCTGCCAACAGGTAGCAGGATGGCTCAGCTAAAAAAAAAAAAATGGGGTCATGCTCTCCCCGAGGAGTGAACGAGGCAACGCTGAGAAATCATTTTATGGGCAAGCTATTTTCATTAACACAATGAAACACACGCTATCTCTAGCTCAGAGTGGCTGAAATAGTCACATGAGATAATGAACATCAATTGGAAAATAAATGCAATCCACATTTATAGAATCACTTTAATAACAGATTAAGTGAGGGGAAGGATTCGTGCATTTAGGCCTGGAGTATTTCCCACTTATTTTTGAAGGTACCCATTGTCAGAAAGGAATAAAAACCTTATTAAATAGTATCCTTTTTGTATTTCTACCTAGAAGGATACGGGTTAAAAAAAAAACTGTAGTAATGGTGGACTGAGTCTACCAGAGAAAGCATGCACTTGAATTCCTGTTAAACAGTCAACTAATATTCTGCATGTACTAATATCCTCAACGTCATGTAGGAATTCTGAACTCAGACCAGCAAATAATGAGTCTTGATAATACAAGTGTCTACTTCTAGTGTAAACTTGCATTGTCACCCTTTGCTTTTATATCACATTTAGCAGTTGTTTTTTAAAAATAAAACTTAAAATCAGAGGCCATTTAATTATTTTGTAATGGGAAATAAAATCAGCAGGCAGACTTGGGCCTTCAAGCATCTCTTTCTTGGTGTGGAACGCTTCCTGGGTTCTGATTTTCAGTACCAGGTTGAGCAGAGAGTAACAGTGAGACTTATGCCCCGAGTTCACAGCTGGCTCCTTGTAATCTGTGTCTGTCTTCAGGTACAAGTAAGTGTGTGTTCTTTGCTCCAGAAACGGATTTGAACCCGGAGTCCCCCAAACAAGCAAGTGATAATCTTTGGGTTTTGCAGTGTGACCTTGTCTGTCTGTCTGGACTTTGGGAACAAGCGGTCCTCACTCCTGGCAGGATTAGGGGAGGAGCGAAACCAAGTCAGATGACTCTGAAGTTCCTTCAGATGCCACAACAGTGGGAAGGGATTAAGCAAGAGTAATTTCTGTAGACTCAGGAGATTGAATCTTCTTTTTTAGACAAGGAAGTGGGACATTCCAGACCGTAGCACAAGAAACCAGAGAGACAAAAGCTAATAAAACCCTGAGGGAGGAAATGAAATTCTCTCTGGGCTGGTGGAAGAGGCTGCTTTCCCCTACATCTTCCTGTGTCTATAAACTACCTTAGTGTTTGGGATGTTTATTTTCTATTTTCTCTGCATTTTTATAGCCACTTCAATGACCATTTTATGCCAAGGCAGTAAAATAAAGGATGTTTCTAATACATTGCCTCTTATAAAGATAAGGATTATGCTTTCTTCATGATTATGAGTCAATCTGTGTCTAGATTTACATTCAACTGAGATTTTATATATATATATATATTCCCCAACTTTATTGGGGAACAGTATGTTTTTTCCAGGACCCATCAACTGCAAGTCAAGTCGTCGTCTTCAATCTGGTTGTGGAGGGTGCAGCTCACCGGCCCATGTGGGAATCAAACCGGCAACCTTGGTGTTAAGAGCCTATGCTCTAACCACCTGAGCTAACCGGCTGCCTTCAACTGATATTTTTAAGCACTGGCCCAGGTGATTTCAAGATATGTTATCTCATCTGATCCTCAAAGGAGCCTTAGGTTAGAGATTTGATAATGGGGCTCAGAGGTGAAGGGACGTTGTAAGTCATATAGGAGTTTGCATATAGACTCCTGTGTAATTCTAGAACCCTCTCCACAGCTGCCTCCCGTTTTCAGCACATTGTGTGACTTTTGTGACTTCTTGAACTCAATGGAAGATCAGGAATAGTGTGAGATGCTATTGGAAGCATTGTCATGGGGGAAATGAACAAGATGTCTCTAGAAGCTTCAGACTCCAGTTGATGGATCTGATTCTGAATTTAAATGTCCTTCAGAAAAGGATTCCTTCTCTTTATAGAACATCCAAGATTGAGAAATGAAGCAGTGTTGGAAATACAGTCAGTTCCACTATACTTCTTGTTTTGAAACCACAAATGTGTTCCAATGTGGTTGATATATCAAGGAATAAAATAAGCATAATCAGAATTTCACATCTGCATCTGTGTCGTTTTTCTCCTGGTGAAATATTAGGTGAAAGCAGAAAACTGGACCCCACTGAACCAGGCAGGGCTGGAATACACAACACACACACACGCGCGCGCGCACACACACACACCTCACACACATCCAGGCCCCTCAGTTCACTCCATGTGTTAGGAGCTACACCCACCCATACCTGGGGTTACACCCTGCTCTCCCATTTCAGGTCACCCTCCTTCCACCCCTTCACAGGAGCCCATGAGCTGCAACCCCTCTGACACCCACTCCACAAGCAAACTGTAGGTCTTTATGCAAGGGGAAGTGAAACATTTAGAGTTGTGAATTTCTAGTTATTTATTTCTTAATCATGTCACGTGTAAAAATCATTTTATTAGTTTTCTCTTTTTAAATATTTATTACTGATGAAGTTTTTGAGTGCTGTGTCTCTAACCCCATTTTCCCCCATGAGCCCTGTGTTTTTTAGTGTGTGTTTTTGTGAAGAATGATGATTTTTAGAACCTCTTCTGTGGCATTAGAACACAAGTGACTGTATAAGCTTTCGTACTAAATCTTCCATTTGACTTTACCCTATTGAATAAGTTATTTTTTGGATGAGATAAGAGACTCATCTATTTACAGATATTTTGTAGTTATACTAAAGTTCTATTGATGATTCACTCAGAATCCAAACAAGAAGGAATAGATTTGTTTGCCAAAACCCCCCAAATTGATGACATTTCAAATCTTACAGCTGGAGAGGATGATTAATAGGAAAAGAGAATGCTAACATTTCATGAAAACTTACTTTATGCCAGGTCATATTGGACACCTAATAATCAAGGCATTTCATCTGCTTGGCAACCTGCTCAGGTAGTAGGAAATTGAGGCTTGGAGGGAGAGAGGAAATTGGCCAAGGTCCCTACAGCTGGGAAGTGACAGCTCAGGATTCACAACCGAGAAGCAGCCCGTCTTCCGTGGCAGCATGGCCCTCAGACCTGTTCGTGTTCACCATCTTTCTCATTCTGACTTATGTGTTTCTTGTTTCTGTCTTCTGACGCCAACACAGCACTAGTGAGTGCCTGTGGGTTGCTACCCAAGACGACATTGGGGTCTTACAAGACTTTGTCTTTTAAGAAATCACTTTTTTTAATCACTGGTTTTCAACCTTTTAATTTATTATTAACCCCCTTCTAAAGGAGACTTTTTACACATTTTTTCCCAATTTCTGCACTCTGAAATTTTTTTTTTAAGATTTTTTTATTGGGGAATTGGGGGAGGGAACAGCGTTGGAGAATCGGGGAAGGGGAACAGAAAAGTTGCTGTCCTTTTGTTCTTCTGTCTAGTTGTGGAGGATGTCGCTTCATTGGCCCATGTTGGTATTATCATTGCGCTCTTCCTGGGTGAGGCAGTTGCTCGCCGGCCATTGGACAGCCACTCACAGTGGCTCACGCTGGCTGCCAGCCACTCATGGTAGCTCACGGCAGCCCACTGCAGCAGGGGCTGAAGCCTATGCCGTTGCCAGGGACTCATGGCAGCCCAGCTCCAGGTCGAGCTGTTGTTCACCATCTTAGCTGTAGAGGGCGCAGTTTCACTGGCCCTCATGTGGGATCTGAACTGGGGTCCTGCTGCTCAGAGGTCGTGCTCCCAAGCCAACTACTAACCAACACGCGACTCGGCTGTCCCTGCCCTGTGAAATCTTAATACCACAGATACACTGTACGTACGGTTATATACTGTGTATATATTGGTGCTTTATACATAGAAAGAGTAAGGTTTTATTTTGCACCTCAAGAACCCATTTTTATCCAACCGGGGATGATTTGCCCCTGTTGAAAACTTATATTCTGTATCTTCACTTATTTTAAATAAATAGATCTGCTCTTTGTAAATTAATATCGGACTACCATAGAATGATAGACTTGAGTTTGGGGAGGGAAAAGTATTGTTGGGTGGTTTCCTGTTATCTTTCATGTGAGCCTGGCAGGGAAGTACAGCTAGGTGACTGTCATCGAGCCAATCCCTATGAGAAAGTGAGGCATGAACAAGCGGATGGTTCCCGGTCCCCTCAATTTCTCTCTATAAGAATAAAAGAAAGAAAGAGCACACATCTAGCCCAAAACAAATGGCAAGAAATCAGCTGTTGAATAATACATGATTCTGGCTTCTCAGCCTATATTTAGCACCTTTAGTAATGAGTCATCTTCTTTATCAGATACTAAATGATAGATTCCAACCTCTAGGGTCTTATAGAGTAGTGCTTCTCAGACTTGAATGTGCAGCAGATTCACCCGTGGATCTTGTTAAAATGCAGATTCCGATGCACAAGGTCTGGGGTGGGGCCTGAGAATGTGCATTTCTGACAAGCTGTCAGATCCTGGAGATACTGCTGGTCCAGGGACCTCACTCGGAGCAGCAACAGGCTCAGAGAACACGAAGGCGATTATAAGAGGTCCTCAAACTATTTTCAGAATTTCAGAGCATCTACAGGAGTGGTTCTCAACTGGGGGCGATTTGCTTCGCAGGGGCCAGTTGGCAATGTCTGCAGACATTTTCCATTGTCACATCTGGGGATGGTACGGGCATCTAGTGGGTAGAGGCCAGGGATGCTGCGAAATATCCTACAGTGCCCAGGACAGCCCCCTCCACAAAGAATGATCTGGCCCAAAAGGTCACCGGTGCCAAAATTGGAAACCTCACTTAAAGGAAATCATACGCTTACCCCCAGTAAGGCAGCCCAGAATAACACAACTACGCTCTCTCCTCATAGACCCAGGATGGTAGCACCAAACAGCTTGCAGTGGTCCCAGTCTGCAATTGACATTAATAGACATCTGTAATCAATTTAAATGGGGAAGTGAAGTAACCGTAATGTAAAGAAATGCAATTAAGGAGATTAAGAAAAGCCCTTCATCATCATGAGATCGAGAGGGAGATCTGCATGTACGCAGAGCAGGAGACCTGGCCAGAGGAAGGATGGGGGTGCCTGCCCCTCGTGGAGTGTGAATGTGGCGGGCTGACCGGGCTGTGCACGCTTGGCCGGCAATGTGTATTGGAGTGGTATGTGAGTTAGCCCATCTGGACATTTTTGGAACAAACTTGGGACATTCCTTTGGATTCTTGAATATGACTTGCAGCTGGGTAGGAAAGTGGTGCAATGTTATGATCCACAGATTGAAGAGTCTTTTTAAACCATAGGAATAATTCACTGTGGAAGATTTTCCCCTCCCGAAAGTAACCAATACAGATTGATGCCTAGGTCCAGGTATGCTTATTAACAAACCAGCCTCGTCTCATGGCATGTACATGCGGCAGCATCTGGATTTTTCAGTGGAGTCATACAGCGAGTTTGTATTTGAATCATTTAAAACAACAGCATCAGGAGATAAAAGTAGTTCCTCTGAGGACGCATTGTTTGAAAGTTCTTTTCTGTCATGTGTAATTTTCTATTTGGGTGAAAAGCATTTTAATATTATGCAGTGTTTTCCTGAGAAGGATTTGTAAGTTAACTCTAAATACAGTTTTTCTTGGGAGATAACATGATAGTCAACAAATGTCAACAGAGTAATCCCGATCCATTCACAGAAGGGAAAAAAGATGCGTTGGGTCATTTAAGATGACTTTAAAACTTGCTGACCCTGAAGGAGAGAAGCATCTGAACTACACAATTCTAACAAATCCTAAGGCCAGTGGAATTTTATCGACTGAGCTCAGCTGCTGGGCAAGAATTGTTGAGCTCGTGGGTTATATATACTTAAGAATGTCCAGACTTTTCCTACAAATAAAAACATGTCTGCTCAACAGTTGATTCTGTCATCTGGAATAAATGTTCCTTATTTTTTGTTCCCACTAGTAAAATCAAATTCATTAAATGAACCATCACAATTTCTCTTCCTTAATTTGTAAAATGCCAGGCGACCCTGTTTTCTACCTAACTCTATGTAATTCCTATGTTAGAGTGAACCATACAAAATTGCCAACATGTGACCCTTTGAACCTACAAAATCAGCAATTTCACATGGTCCGGTCTACTGTTATTTAGTAATGTATATAAATTCTCCTGTTAAAAATAGCTTTTATAAGCATTGAGGGGTAATAGGTAGGTATAGTGTGTGTTTTCTGAAGAGCTGGCTCTGTTGGGTTTTTCATCTCTGCGCAGGATATGGGTTCACACCAGCGACACCTTTCACTTCGGGTTGGCAACTGAAACTTGACAATGTATGAGGTCGGACAATTAAGTTCACGAACTCATCTAGAGAAAGTGCTACATACCTCATTGCTGAATATCACTATGGTCACCTTCAAAGTACTCCCCTTGGGAAGCTATGCACCGATGCCAGCGCCTAGTCCACCTTTCAAAGCAATTTTGGGACTTTTTTTCTGGAATGGCCATCAGAGCTGTCGTCGTATTAGCCATGATGTTCTGAATGTCATCAAAACGTCTTCCTTTCAATATTTTCTTTATCTTTGGGTAAAGAACGAAGTCAGTGGGGGCCAGATCAGGTGAGCAGGGGAGGGTGTTCCAATACAGTTATTTGTTTACTGGCTAAAAACTCCCTCAGAGACAGTGTCGTGTGAGCTGGTGCATTGTTGTGATGCAAGAGCAATGAATTGTTGGTGAAAAGTTCAGGTCATCTAACTTTGTCACACAGCCTTTTAAGCGCTTTCAAATAGCAAACTTGGTGAACTGTTTGTTCAGTTGGTACAAATTCATAATGAATAACCCCTCTGATAGCAAAAAAGGTTAGCAACACCGTTGAAAAGAAGTTTGTGAACTTAATTGTCAGACCTCACATGAGTCACAGTGCCTCATTCTGTTCTTTTCCAGCCATACAGAGATCTTATTTCTCTTACTTAATTTTTAAAATGATGAACTACCTATCTTCTAGCTATATATGCTTTAAAACTCTCTTTCGTAAGCATCATATTTAAGATTTTTAAAACCTTAATCACATCCCAGCATTTCTGTCCCATCAACTGGACACCAATATCTCAAGATATTGACAGATATTCCTTGGGGAAAAATGGGAATTTTGAGGTCACAGGAGTGTCTGGAACATTGAGATTTAAAACATGGTTGCTTTTCTGCTAAGCTTGTAAAGCCCATTATTAATTTCCATGATGGATATATAAGTTGCGTCATTTTCTAAAGATATTTAACTGGAATACCTATTAACATCTCGTGGAACTAGCAACCCTCAATATACAATCTGAAAAATCCTGTTCCACGCTAGTCACTTTCCAGAAAGGTTTATTACTAATAGGCTACAATTTCCCCCCCAGATGATATCTGTTATTTTTTTCCCCAGCTTTTGGTCCATTCCAAAATACACATGAGCTTGACCTAAGAATTTTGCTAAAGGAATATTATTCCCCTCTAGGGAAATGAAAGCAGCATGTTTCAACACAAGTTTAGAAATCTTAAAACAACTAAAAATGAAAAGAATATGTACCAGATTATTATATTCTGCAGAAATTGGATGTGCAGGTTTAGTCATAGCCATTGTCAGTGCCTTACTGTGGGGCAGGATCATAGCAGGGAGATGCTAAAGAGCTTATTAATCCCTCTGGGCTGTTGTGATTATGTGGGTATATTTGGAAACTGTAATGCAAGCAGAGTATCAGCCAAGGTGCCCCAGTAGACACTTTCAAATTAAGATCTCTCCCATTACGAGAAAAATCCCCCAAAGAAAATATTTGCATGGCAAGTAACAAAGAGATATTTTCTCACCAAAACGATGTTGTAACATTTCAGGGAAAACAGTGACTGCAACTCATTTATTATTGTCATTTATCTCTCCTAGGGCTGAGCAGTACTCAGACAGGAGAGGAAAAGGGGAGGATATGGGAGGCTTGTTTTGGTTCTCTGCTTATATAAACCTCCACCTTTTATCAAATTTATGTTATTTCTTTGAAGCGGGTTAAAAGCACCAGCCCCTTTTGTTGCAGATGCAAGATAGAAAATATAAAGTGCTTCCTTGGCAAGTCACTGTCCAGAAAGGAATCCAACGTTGTGTTTCTAACCAACTGTTTGATCTGCTGTATTATTTCTTCTCCTGGGGCATACAAATTTTTGTTCAACATAAATAATCGGTGGCAAATAAATGTCTGAGGCTGTGATTTAGTTTGTAACAAAAAGTTACAATAAAATATCTCAGCATGACTCAGCTATCTTAGAATGACTATGCCAAGTAAGAATATTAAGAATATTAATTTCTAACTGTAAGATAAGTGAAATATACTAAAAGATCCATGGATGGAAAGAACTGCCTTATGCAAATGCACGTGGAGAGATCAAATTCGCGTGACAGTGGCAAGATAAACTTTTACTGTCTAGCTTGTCTGATTAACTAGATTTCACAGTATTATGTCTACAATTACCACAATAACACAGCATAGCTTTTTCCAAGTATTTTGATAGAAGAGTGGCGGTTTAGTTTGAAGAGGAAGAGTTCTGTGTCTTTCATAAGGTGGCTGGGATGCACATTCATTTAATCTGTGGGCTTGCTTAACAGCTGAGCAGGCCAAGATGTTTTTGGGTCACCTGGAAGGGATCAGAGTGGCCAGGCTTTTCTCCTTTGTCTCCCCTATGTACTGTGGAAACAGTGAGTGCTCCCTGAGATGTCCTGGAGAGAAAACCCTTTCCCAAGGGACAGTGAGTTTCAGTCTTGGAACCATCTATGCTGAACCCTGAGGAGGATCCAGACCTGGTGCCAGCAAGTTCTCCCCACGAGGTCTCTGAGGATGTGGAGAGACGGAACATCCTGTAGAGTTGCACCGCATTCCTCTAAATCTCCAGGCACGTTTAAGACCCCCTGGGAGAAGAGGCGAGAGACCTCCATCAACGGTACAATCTTCCTGCACAGAAGGCAAACGCTCCTTGCACAGCACCCTAATGACAAAAGCATACATGCGCTGTGCTTAGTTAGCTATGTCAGCAAAGGAGACAAACCAGCTCTGTGGAAGGCTCCCCTTCACTGATGTGGGGACCTCCAGTTTATGGGTGAAAGTGAAGATACCAGCTAGTAGGTGACCTCTGGGGTATGAGCCCTTACTTGTGGAGTTTTAAAAACCTTTGGCTCTGCAGGAACCAGTAACCCAGGACACAGCACTTTGTGGTCCCTGATTTCCTTCTTCCTCGGCCTCCCTCTTTGGCCATTCAGTCCAATGTGACCCTTGCTTTTCATTAGTATTGGCCCTCAGATGCAGAGCAGGGAAAAGGGAAATGTAGGCTAGTACACTATACCAATCGTCATGTTTGAAGTTTTGTTAGATAACCTTCCAAACAAAATCCCAATAGTTAAAATTGCTTGCGGGGAACTGGTAGATCCCCCGAGAATCTACTACATGCCTACTCAGAACGAGGCTCAAGGAGGCATGATTGTTACTGGCGTTGTTCAAAGCCTCTGTCCTGCAAGTGAAACTTACCTCGACTTACCCCAAATTGCTCATTATGCATCAGCTGCATTTGCCTCCCCGGCAAACACCTTCCCCAGGCCTCCTGACAAGCAGAAAGAGTGACTCATGAAACTACCTCTACTTTGGAAAGATTGCAGGCAAGCTCTTTCTGCCCCCAAGTGTCTGTCAGGAGTTTAGACACGGGATGTAATAGGGATCTCCAGGAGAAAACAACCACAGAGTTTACATTCTGGCCACGAAAGGGAGCGTGATCTCTACACCATTCCTTCCGTCTTCTTCTGAGCCCACGAGGCCCTTCGTTTTCCTCTTATGGGGCTTACTGTGTTCAACCTTTACCTCTAGTGATTTGGGGAATTGTTTCATTCCCCTGGCCACCCTGGGAATTTTGTTAAAGATCTCAGAAATGGATTTGTTCATTGATGTTAGGGATATAGATATATTTTTTACAAGTCTTGGTTGGCTTACACCTATATTTCTGGCCCCATTTCCCAAATATATTCCCATATATACTTTTTACTTTGACTATACCAACCCATTCATGTCTCCCCGACTCGCCATGATCTTTTTTTAATTGTCTTTGCATATTCTGTTCTGGTTCCCTTTCTTGCCTTGTCTGCCTCACTAACCCCTACTCTTCCTTCAGAACTCTTCTCAGAACCCTTTTCTTCCCCTGCTTGGAGGCAATCTCATTATTCCCTCCTTTGTGGCACCATTCTGCCTAGGATGTGCCTCTCTTACCCGTTGAATCACACAGTATTACAATTATTTGTTTACATGTCTATTTCCTTCATGAACCTATCAGCACTTTGAGGGCAATGATTGTAACTTGATAAATTTGTCACCACGCCTGATACATGACAAGGTGCTTAATAAACCTTCGTCTAATGAACAAATGGTCATGTGCACATTCACTGGTTGTTTCGTTCTGTGCTTAGGATGGAAGACCAAACATGTTTCTCATTTGTAGAAGACCATTCTTAGAACTCCCATTAGATAAATCAGTGCATTCTTTTGAGCTCACAAAAGTTTTATCCTTAAGCCTATCCTGAGCTTTCTGCTCTAGTGGTAAGACCAAACTTTGGAGTGATGAGCAATGAGAGTGTGAACCTCTGACCGTCTTAATAATGAGACCACACCACACAGCAATGGGCTTTAAGGAATATGGAACTGGAATTCCACACTAGAATATTCTATAAAGGAAAGGGAATTCTTGGAAATACATTTAAGGTTAAAACCAAATTTTCATGACACAAATCAGAGAACAAAAGATTCATATTTTCTCTTTCTCATTGCCTCAAATTACCTTTACCCAGTGGAACACACCTGAGTAGAATATGGGGGACTAGAAGCGTGTTCACCAGCGCGGGAGGCATCCCTGTTTTATTGAACACAGCAAGAAAATACTGACACCTGTATCTATACTTATTTTTAAATAAAGCAATTCAATTTTATATTTAATATACATACTTTTAATACTTTAAGTATATAATATGTACCTAACTTTACATGGATTGGGAATAGATGAGCTTTTATTTTTAAATAATAGAGGTATATCAATAAAAAAAATTTGGAGGCTGTTGGGAAAAGAAGGTAAAAGTGTATACTTCCTAACTCTTGTGTGCCACATACAAGAGCACTTATTTTGGATAGAAGCCTCAGGAAAGATGCCTCAAGTTCTTTGTGGAACCCATTGGTACCCCATGGAAGATGCTGGAACCTCAAGTGTGTCTGAGAACTGTGGAGGGAGGGAAGGAAATAGGGAGGGAGGGAGGTTATCACAGATGGCTGTTGGCTTCAAGACAATTGAATGGACCAAAGCTCTTCTTTTTTTGAACTGGGAAAGAAAGGGTATTGGGAGGTATAACAGTGTTGCCTCTGTGTGTTTTCATGAGTTTTCTTGTCATAGTCGCAGCTTTGCAGGTATCTTTTGAGCTTGTTGTCGCCCCAGAAAGCACACAGTGTAGCCATCCCCCAGCGATCCAATATTCAGATGAGGGAACAGAGCTAAGGAGAGACAAAGCAATATGCTCAGTCTTCAACTCAGGCATGTGAGAATCTCTGATGAAAGAAGTAGATAATCTGTTATTTGGAAGGAGCTTTACAGAGGAGGGACTAAAATGAAAATCCATCCAATGTTTACCAGGTCAACATGAATAGAGATCCCAGTTTTTGTCTGAAGAAGTGAGGATTCCTGGACTTCTCAAAATGCCAGTTTGGGGACAGTTTGGATAGGCCACTTGGGACATAATCATATACAGAAATTGATGGGGTGGTTTGTATTATCATGGTCTACTGTAGTACTTTTCAGAACCTATTTACGGACGATACCGACATGACTGGTCAAGTTAATTGACAAGTAATGACTGAACACTCCAAGACAGCGTGATTATGCCCATATGCCTATAAGATGTTTAGTTGGCAAGGAGCTTCTTGAAACCCTTTTGGTATGTCAATATTCAGCTCACCGGACAACCGCTGCTCTTTTGAACACTCGCTTTTCCTAAGAAAATGGTTTCCAGAGAAAGAAACCCTGTGATACCCAGGACAACGCAGGACAGGAGGTTCAAATGTTCATTTTCCTAGCCCTGAAATGAAATGGTTCTTTGGTACACAATCTGCTGCCCAGGTCTAGAGCCCAGCCCAGAAAGAAAAATGCCCAGTGCATGATAGGCAAAATTTTCTGCCCGTGGACGTTCACAAGGCTGCATTGTGGAAACAGAAGCCGCTCAAATTGTTCATTGTTCTGTGGCTCCTACTTTGGCAGCCAGAAGCGAATTCATTATGCAGTGATTGGCATACTTTGCTTCTGTTTATTTCATGCCTTGAGTACAGTAATGCATTCTGTGCTCTCTGCAGCCTCTTGCTTTTCTCCTGACTGTTCTAGTCTTCCCCTCGCCTTCCGTTCCTCCAGCCCCACTGCTTTCCAAAACCAAGAAGACAAGCAGACTTGTGAATTCTCGCCTTAAATCATATGAAATGGCTAGGTGGATAAATTTCCCCCAGATCGGAGAGAAACACACATTGTTCTCACATCTGGGCTAGTCAGCCAGCCAACAAATATTTATTATGCACCCACGGAGTGCATAGCAGTGTGTCTGGGCCCCTTTGGGGGACTGCAAGCTCAGACAAATGTCCACAATGGCAAACAGGCCGCATTTCTCCCTTGGGTTTCCACCCCCCAAAAGTGTGGCCTCTTGGGCTTAGAGGACGGAAATGGAGAAGCAGCTCTTTGAAAATTACCATTTGCAAGTTTTTTTTGGATTTTATCTGAATTGCTTCATGGCAGCTGGGAAAAAAAACAAAAAATGATTAACATGACTACTCAGAAGTCAAGGTACTATTTTTTTTTAAAATGAATTCCAGAATAGAGTTTCTCACACTTTCATGTGCCTTTGAATCACCCGGGGAGCTAGTTAAAATGCAGATTCTGATTCAGTAGGTCTGGGGTGGGGCCTGAGAGTCTGCGAGTCTGATGACCTTGAGCTGCTGATCAATAGACCACCACGCTTGAGTAGCAAGTGCTTGATCAGCCTTTCTCAACCTTGGCTGTGCCTTGGGCTCACGTGGAAAGCTTTCAAAAATACCGATGCCCCAAATCTTGCCCCCAGAGATTCTGGTTTAACTGGTCAGGGTGTTGCCTGGGCATCGCAATGTTTAAAGTCTTCCCAGGTGGCTTTAATATGTGCTATGGGGGGAGATATTACAGTATCACATCTGTAAGAAGTGGCTTTGTCCGCAAGGAATGGAGGGTACACCTCCCTTTTGGGTCCTGAGTCAGGCTGTGCCCAGTTCTTTAGCTCTTGAGGAGGTGGCATTTGAAGAAAGCACCCTTGTAACTCACTGGTTCTTGACTGGAGAGATTGTGCCCCCCCAGGGGACATCCGGCAATGTCTGGAGACAGGGTTGCTTCACAACTGAGGGGCACTACTGACCTCAAGTGGGTAGATGCTGCTACATATCCTACAGTTCACAGGACAGTGCCCACATCACAGAATGACCCAGCCCTGATGTCGATGGTGCCCAGATTCAGTAACCTGGTATAACTTATGTAACGCCTGCCCTCAACGGATTGGGAAGTTCAATGCTTCTGTTTTCAGTGACTACGGAGGATAATTCACTAATAGCATATAGCCAATAGCCTTTCTTTCGTGTCGAATTCTATTTTACAACATGCTGCTGTGGCCAAGATTCTGAACTAGAAAGTCAGGCCTCCTCCTCTGTAAAGTCAGGCTATGGAAGCACAAGCTCTGCAAGCTCCTCTCAGTTCAAACATTCTGTGATTGGGGGGCGGGGGGGCGGAATCAGTAATTACCATTCAATGCTTACAGCTTCTGCTTCTGGTGACGAGAAAGTTCTGGAAATGGATGGTGGTGATGTTTATATAGCATTGTGAATGTTTTTAATGCCACTGAATTATAAAGTTTGTGTTATGCATGTTTTACCACAATAAAAACAATTCTGTGATCATTGGTAGGACAACACACAAACCATATGTTTGCCTGGTTCTAATGTGAACCTACCACCCTGCTCCACGTTCTCATTACACTCAATATTCTTTCTTCTTAGCATTTATCGTGGCTTGAAATCATAAGGATTTGTGAGATTATTTGAGTAATGCCTTTCCCCACTGGACTGTCAGCTTTCTGTGGGTAAAAGACCAAATCTATTTTGTTCTCCACAATATCCCCAACGTCCAGCCCAGGTTTCCTGGGATCTAGTAGGCATTCCACAAATATTTGCTGGGTGGGTGGGTCTACCACTAGTACTGTATATATTTTAACCTCCCCAGGGATGGGGATTGGCCGTTATCCGCATATTCACATTTATTATTGTATCTTCTATTTTCTGCCAGAGGGGTTATAAGGTGGAAGGCTTGTGGCTGACACTTGCTCTGATGTTACTCTCTGGGGATTGGCCTATGTCAGAATCACCTGGCGTCGTTTATGAACGCCCGGGCCCTTTCCCATGGACTCAGGTTCTGTTGATCTTTAGTGGGATAGGCATCAGTAGTATTTAAAGCTCTTTAGGAAAGTCCAGGGAGCAGCAAGGTTGAGAACCACCAGCTCGGTCCTTGCTTCCGAAGATGCGGTCCCCAAAACCAGCAGCATCAGCCTCCCCCTGAGAGCTTGTTGGAGATCCAGTATCTCAGGCCCTGCCCCACACCTGTGCAATCAAGCTGCATTTCAACAAAGCTCCCGGTAATTGGTTCTCATCTCCAAGTCTGAGAAACCTATAGGGTCCTTTCTGGTTCATGTCCCGTTATTCTAGTTGGCCTGGAGAGCTGTTGACTCCACCATGAAGGAAAGTGTTGTATATTTCTGGAGGCTGGAGAGAGGTCTGCAATGCAAAAATATTTTGCAGAGAAAGAGGTATTGTTACCATCAGAATCAGTTGTGATTCTATTTTAGATAATTGGCTTGGGAGACAACAGGCAAAAAACGCTTTTTTTTTCTACTTCATTTTTAGTCTTGGTTTTTAAAACCATCACCGAGCAAAACAAGAAAGAAAAGAAAGGGGGCGGGGGAGGTGGGAGATGAAGGGACCAAATGGATGGAACAAAATAGTCTTGCCCAGTGTAGAAGAAAAATGAAAGGCAAAAAGCAACATCTTTCTCTTCCAGAGAAAAGAATGCTTTTCCTGTTTGCCCTCTCTGAGAGTCCAAGCAGAATGCTTCAGTGTGTGCAGGGCTGCTGAACAAAGAATATAGAAATGGCTGAGAGGACAGACTTTGAACTGCCAAGTCTTGGCTCGCTTAGAAACCATGTGACAAATGCCACTGCTGATTTCATTTACCAGGGCAGAAGAGAAAGAAATGTGTGTCTCTGTTTCTTTTGAGGCTTTGCATGAAAGACAATTTAAGGTAATTAATTTTACCTTCCACAGTTTAGCGTGTGCATTGGAAGATCCGTGATGATGGAAAGCTGAGCTTTTTTTCAGTTCCAAGCTTGTAACCAAATTGCTTTCTGCAAGAAAGTGGACTTTACAGTAATCCATGGCTGTATGGAGAAATGTTTCAAAACTGACATTTCCATTAGTGTTTATCGCGCTCCATGCGTAATGGGAGACGCTAGTAGGATCGCAGAAAAATAGACCTTGGGTGCTGCAAGGGGCCTCAGGCATTATCTACAGTAATTCAGCGGTTCTCAGTCTGATTTTCTGTCGCCACCCACCTGGAGAATATAAAACCCGGCAATTAGGAGCATTGGCGCGGTAATGCATGAATTTTCAGGGCAGAGAGGTCATTTTGGAACCCAAAACTGCTCGTCTACCACTGGTTCTCAAACTTTGCTGTACGTTGGAATCAGCTAAGCAGTTTTACAAGCCACTGCTTCTGGCTTCCACCCCCTGAGATTCGAATTTAATTGTTCTGGGGTGCAGCCTGGCACGGGACTGTGGCAATCTCCCCACGTGATTCTAATGTGCAGCCAATGTGGAGACTCGCTGCCTTGGCCCATGGTCCTTCTCTCTCAACATTGGGAATCGTTGTTTCTACCCCAGGCTTCAACAAAGAAGGAAGTAAGGCTGGGGGATCATGCCAATGGCAGGTCTGTGATGGAAAGCCGCTGGTGGGCTTCTGAAGCTTTCCTGTGGAGAGAGGTGATGTCCTCTTGCTACTGGCGTTTCTGGTGTAGTCAGCCTGGGGTGAGGAAGTTCATGTTATTCATTCCAGCATCCTTATCTGGGTCTTCCCCCAAGATGGCCCTAACGCTCTCCTGAAGGAGAAACCTAAAGCGATGCACTTAATTAACTCTTTCCCCTTTGGTCATCATCATTTGAGCTTGACTTACCTGTTTGTTACCGGAAGTGGAAACGCAGAGCATTTATGAGTGGACTCAGTAGGCATGGACAGGACTGTGGTTAATGTCGTTGGAAGACAAGGGCCACTACGAGAGGGGGCATCTGTAGCTTAGTACCCAAGTTCTTACAGCAACCGTTGAGAATATTTGTTCTCATCATTATCTTTGAATCAGTGGTGAGTGAAGGTAGAGAGAGGTGGGACCCAGAAGAAGGCACTCTTTTTGATTCCGTGTTGATGGTCAGTCACACTTGAGAGCTGGGGAAGTAAGTGATGATGTCAGCAAGAGAATGAACGACTGCTTCAGGGTTTCATGGCCTCTCTTCATATAGGTTAGGAGAGGAAACGTGTCTTGAAATTTGAGTGCAGAGGGCTGGATTATATAGGGACTCTATTCCTTCCATGCCCTGTAATGTCAACAGTGCTGGGAGCTTATAAATACTGTGTACGTGCAGAAGCATTTTTCACATGCTCAAGTGAAACAGCTGTATCCGGAAACATACCCGACTATAAACATAAAGATGAAGGAATGCGATACTTTAAGGGGATTGTTTTAAGATTTCACTGGAGAAAATTGTGGTAGCCTATGAAGATATCAATTGAGTTCCTAAAGGCATTGGGTTAAATTAATCATTGATTAAATGTGAAACTTCAGGATGAGATTTTGCTTCCTAATTCATTGCTTAAAATTTGAATACATTTGCATCAATGCATATGGAGAATACTAATTTAGTGAAGTCTTTTTGCAGCACATAACCAAAAAAACAATAAGCGTTTTTATGCTTATGAGTTGTAGAATCAGGAGAAGGGGGTAGATCGGCAAGGTCAGGATTACATTTCTGTTGCTGATTTAACAAGTTACAAATGTATCGCAAAAGCCTACAGTGTAAGCTTTTGTGCTTTTCAGGTATTTGATCTTTTTGTTCTGCGTGTTAGCTTGATTTTAAAAAAAAAGTCAGTTTCTCACTTGGAGCCATTATGATAACAGTTTGAAGCAATGGGGGTGAAAAACTAAAACAAACTTCTCAAAATCCAAACATAAAATAGTATATGGCTTTTCCGTATAAGGGCAAGCCTTGTTTCTCTGCCATGCCTGCTTTCCTCCTCTGTGCCTTCCTTTCTGCCTCACATCATTCACTCCATCCATCACTCTTGTCTGCAGCAGTGACCAAAGGTGGGGGGAGGTGGGCCCTCAAGAGATAGTCTGGTACCGCAGTTTCTTTACAACAGAGATTAGGGTATAAGCACTCTTGTGTCCTTCTGAGGGGAGGGTGACTACATCTCCCCCATTCATGCATCCCTCCACTTGTCTATGAAGACTGCTGAGGAGGGGTCAGAAATAGCAAAGGACAGCATGGCGGGCAGGTCTACCTCTAGAAGTCCTTGCCTGTGCACTTCCCAACCAAACCTTCATGGTGCCTGCACTTCAGTGAAACTATAGGGGATAATTTTTTGGAGATTGTCTCTATTTACCATGGAGCAGGGGGTGGGGGGACTTATTGGAGGGATAAAATGATATTTAGTTTATACTTCTTAGACACCTATTTGAACAGCTAAGAATTCTTTTTTCTAAGATGGCAAGCAAGATAATTCATGGAATGTTTAGTGCTTGTGTTAGCTAATCTGTTAGTTGGGATGAAGTAAAGTCATAGAGAAATTTCATTTTTTATACAATGCCTGTATACTTCATAATAAACCATTCTTACATGTATGATGATCATTTATTTATGCACAGTGTTTAGACTTTGTAGAATAAATGGTACAGAATGGTTAAAAAAAAAAAAAGCCCTGTTCCGGGAATGCAGGGCTGGGAATAAGACTTCTACACTAACACGTTACTGGATTTCCCCTTAAGTAAGGTGACACATGCAAACTCTATGCAGATGCTCAACAAATGTTATTTTTCTATCCCTTCCGCTGGGTTTCAGTTTCCCCTCATATAAATTGCTGGGAAGGCCCAATGCTGTGTGGGGTCGCTTCCTCTGGCTCCATCCGCTACTGGGTCCTCCTGTCAGTATTTTGAATACTTACGCAGGCTGGAGGTTGTCTATTTCCTTCTGTCACATTTGTTTACATCTTTGTCTCTTTGATGTGGAGTCCTTGGTCAGGACCCCAGGCTCAATTATCTAACATCTATGGGAAAACTCAGCCCACTTAGTGACATGCTGCATTATTTTGTCATTGGGGGAGGGGAAGAATGTGCCAAGAAAATGGAGGCTGCTGGTTATTTCTTCTCACACCATGGTTCCAGATCGTTTACTGTGAGTAATCAAGATGAGGTAAGATCTGCAGAATCTTTAGATTAGGGAGTTTGCACTATCAGTTGATAGGTCTTTAAAAACATTTTCCCGGGCTGGCCGAGTGGCGCAGTGGTTAAGAACTGGCTTAGGACGCGATAGGGCCCCGGTTTGGATCCCACATATGAGGGCCAGCAACACTGCCCTCCACAGCTAAGATGCTGAACAACAGCTCAACCTTGAGCTGGGCTGCCGGGAGTTGCCTGCGATGGCGTAGGCTGCAGCCCCTGTGGCAGTGGGTTGCCATGGGCTACCTGTGTGTAGCCAGCAGCCAGC
>NW_017732277.1:100379-142482 GCF_001890085.2 Hipposideros armiger
TTATATACTTTTTAAAAGGCCATTACAAATTATCTAAAAGGTTAAAAAGCAGGTGAAATTAATTTAATAATATATTTTATTTAACCCAATATATCCAAAATGTTATTTCAACATGCAAGCAGTGTTAAACCTTTGAGACATTTACATTATTTTTCATACTAGGTCTCTGAACAGTTCCAGCACTTCTCAATGGGACCAGCTCCAATCAAGTGCTCAATGGTGACATGTGGCCAGTGGCTACCGTATTAGGCAACACAGCTCGAGGTCTTCATTCCTAAACCCAGATAGTGAGAGACTGAGAACTAATCAAGATTCTTGCTGTGAGAAAACCAAATCCCAATGGCACTGGGAGGCAGATGTACTATTCTACTGCGGTTAAGAGCACGATCTTTGGAGCTACAGCACCTTGGTTCTGGGTTCAAGTTCCGCCTCAACTACGTACTGGTTTGTGATACTGGGCAAATTTCCCTTCAAGCCTAAGTTTCTTCTCCTGATGGCTCAGGCTAGTAATAGTGACTATCTCTTAGGGTTGTGGGGATCAAATAAGCTAACAGACACAAAGGACTTAGTTCTAAGCAGTGAGCTCCTGTACAATAATAGCATTACCTATTATATGAGCATCATCCTCATTGAAAAGATGTTCTGCTGCCCCATGTGTCACTTTCGACTGGCTTATTTGTTCATTTGATCACTATTGACCAGGTGCTTTCTGCATTCCCCTTAGTGTTTTGGTTGCTGGGGCCATAGTGGTGAATGAGGCACAAAAGAGCACTGCTCTCACATCTTATGTTTTAGTGAAGGGACATCGGCCACAAACAATCAAGCAGGTAAATAAATGAGCATTTGAGAGTGTGAGCAGGTGCTTTGGTGTCTCTAGGATGTGTTAGTATGACCATCAGGAGCTGGGGTGGGGGTAAGATAAGTGAGCAAGGAGAACATTGCAGCGGAGGTGACGTGTGAGCTCAGAGCTGCACAAGCAGAAGAAAACAGATGGTGCAGATCTGCAGATCTGGGGCACAGCGTCAGGCCCAGAGAACGGCAGGTTGTAAATGCCCTATGGAGAAACTGATGTATTGTACTCAAAGACTTGAAAGCTGACTCATGTGTTTGAGGTGTAGACAGAAGGGAGGAAAGGTCGGAGATGAAGTCATGAAGCGGGCAGGGGCTGGACCCTTGACGACCTTGCAGAGCTTCAGATGTTACTCTAACATCAGTAGAAGGTGCAGGATTTGAGTTGCAATTTAAAATGACACTCTGGCTTCGGAGGGTTTTATGGGAGTGGGGGAGGGCCCCCACTGTCTGCATTCCACGAGAACGTGTGAGCCAACCCCCCTGCAACCAGCTCATTGGCCAGCCCTGGCTTCCGAAAAGCATCATTTTCTGCTTGTACAGGTGTGTAGTGGGACCCTTACCTTTGTATTTCATAAACAAAGGGCTGCCTCCAATCCCCCCAGTGAAACTGATTTTTTGGTTGGGATAATGGGTTTATACTGGTGGCTCTCAGAGTGTGGTCCCTGACAAGCAGCATCAGCATCACCTGGGAATTTGCTAGACATGCAAACTCTCAGGCCCTATACCAGCAAACCTCCCTCAGACTCTGGAGGTGGGCCCAGCAATGTGTTTTAACAAGCCCCAGGTGATGGCATGCCAACATTTCAGGAACCCTGGTTTTGGCTGATAGAGACGGTTGCTCAGTGAAAAGTGCTAAGTGGCCGACGAGTGGAGGATGCTCCCTTCATTGTAATCTTTTCAAGTCCATGTTGAGGCTCAGGGTAGCTCTGCTCCTGCAGCTCTGAGCTGAAGCTGAAACGTCACGTTCCTGCAAGGTTCTCCTGGCTCGCTTATCTAATCAAGGGCTTGAATCCAGCTCTTTGTGTTCGTGCTATTCATGTTTTATTTAGGTTCTTCCTGTCGGACAGGACCATAGGGTAGAACATTTACAAGGTTTTGGGGCTGGCTGCTTATCGAAATGCTCAGAGTTGTAGAACTGATGTAATTATGTCCTCCCTGAGTTGAATTTAACAGTCTATATTGGAAAAAGCCTCTGGCAGTTCTGATAAAAAGTTGCTACTGAGAACAACCGGCAGTGTGGTATCTGAATTTAAAAACCGTATTCTCAATTGCCCATGGGTGGACTGTCTGCACTGCAGCTTCCCTCCGTGAGTTTTTAATCCCTGGGTGGCTCATGCTATCAGCCTAACCTGTTTGTGTGTGGATATTCCCCTTGGGTATAAATTATCTGCTTTCCTTAGTCTGTCAGGCTGCTACAACAAAATAGTTCACACGGGGGTGGGAGTGGGGGTGGCAGGGAGGCATTATAGATAACAGAAATTTATTTCTCACAGTTCTGGAGGTTGGAAGTCCAAGATCAGGGCGCCGGCAGATTTGGTGTGTCTGGTGAGGGCCCGCTGCCTGGTTGGTAGACAGCTGTCCTTTCGCTTTGTCCTCACCTGGTGGCAGTGGGGAGGGATCTCTCTGGAGCCTCTTTTATCGGGTCACTTAATTCATTTCATTCACAAGAGAGCTCTACCCTCTTGACTTAAGCATCTTCCAACAGCCCCACCTCCTAATGCTGTCATCTTGGGGGTTAGATTTCAATGTATGAATTTGGGGGGACGCAAACATTCACACCATACCACTGCTTAAGGAAAGCAGACTGATTTTTAGCTTAAGCACATTATAAGAAGTACATCTACTTACTGGGAGGGTGAGGAAATAAACATTCCAAATACTATTGTAAAAGCTGTTCTGCCGTGGGGCTGTTCATATTCCTGCTGTGTTCATTTCCTAGGGCTGCTGGAACAAATGACCACAAATTTAGTGGCTTAAAACAACAGAAATGTATTACATGATTCTGTCTACACAGCAGGTACTGACCTTCCGTAAAGCCTCTGTTTCTTTATCTGTACGTTCTTGAAGGATCTTCTTGAGGATTAAATGAGGTATATGCAATAATATCTGGCACAAAGCTGTTCTTCAGTGAACTGGTGGCCTTTTGTGAGAGTCTGAAATCTTCCAACACTTTTTTTTGTGTTCCCCAAGTCTCTACATTGGTTCTTTTAAAAATGATGTACATGCTTCGTTCTCCATCCCAGAGCCCTCTACTCTGTTCTTTGACACCCCCACTGGCCATGGTCTCCTCTGCCCCATGCTGATAGGGAGGTTCAGGGGGTAATTAGAGAATTTGCAAATGGAAGCTTAGGGAGGGAAAAACCGTTCTTACCCCAAATAATCTGTTTCTATTTTTCCTCCCTACTTTAAACCCTGACTAGAAAAAAAAATTCCACAAAAGTGTGGGTGCTTCACTTTATATTTTTTTTATCAGCTTTTGTAAGGTATAATTTTTTATTTTTATTTCTGTGCTTTCTAGATTTGCTTCTGATTGTCTCATATGCAGAACCTTGTCAAATCCTGGTCCAATCAAACCAACTCTCAGTGGCATTTGGTGGAGATAATAGCAAATTTTGAATATGGACGGGTCTTGGATGATCTTAAGAAGTTGTTAACTCTTGTAGGGGTGATAATAGTATTGTGGTTATGTAAGAAAATATGCTTATTTTTCTAATGCATACTGAAACAGTTGTAAATGTCCTTAGAAAAAAAAGAGATGAAACAAATATGGTGAAATGATTTTTAAAATATTACATACAATCAAGTGAGTCAAAGGACCCAGATGGCCAGAAATATGGTTCCTGAAGCCATTATTTTTTTCTTAGTACTGCACTGGAGAAATAACTTGGCTCCCAGGAGCTTAACTTATTACAGCCCACGCACTCCCCAACTCGTCTCTGTTCATATGATTCACGCTTTATCAGGCGCCCTAAGGAAACTCGACCTCAGCATCCCTTCAAGTTCACATGCTCCTGGTGCTCTTTGGTGGAATGTAATTTACAATTTAGAGAATGTCGACATCTTGGTATGTTTGTTTTAACTCACATCACAATTCACTCTTCAACTTCTAAAGGACACACCCCACTTCTATATGGAGAGCATTACTTATTAGGACAGAAAGCTCATATAACCATAGACCATTCTAGTTTGTATGCATTCGCCACTTGATCTTCAGCTGGGTGGGTACAGCAAGGGGCTGCTTTGTGGGAGGCTATGGTCAGGGAAGTGTCCTCTCCTGCCCCATGACCCAGGCCTCGCAATGACACTGAAACACACAGCTGGAAATTGTGTGACCCAGAGAATGGTCTTGCCTGTGTTCTTCTATGAACCCCAGACCCGCCCCCCTCCAGCTCGGGAGTTGAGTTAGTGCTCCCAAATTACTCCAGTGGCTTGTCCATTATTCCAGTAACTGGACAGGGGATGACACAGCATCATGGTATGTGCATGATGTCATCTCAGACATTGCTAGACAACAGGCCCACTCAAGTTAGACATATGGCACTCTATAAAGGAAGCTGGATTCCACTGGGAAATAGCTATTCTCTTGTCCACTGTCGCCAGCGTTTTTAGGTGGCTGTGCTGTGCTGTGCTTGCACAGGCTTGCGGGTGATTCCTTAGGCCTTCAGAGTCAGCAGTGGGCCATCTTCACAAGCAGTAGATTGTTCCAGACCACCCTTGACCATCTGGCAGGATCCATCCCACCATCTGCCCTGCACGCTGGCATCTCATTCCCTAATGCTTCCGATAAACAGCTTCAAGTTCCCTGTGCCATTATCTACTCAGGAAGGGCTTTTGGTATCACTCCTGGGTGACCAGTCATGCCGGGGACACAGGACCTGTGGGCATTCATCAGAGAACATTTGCACATAGAAATTTTTAATACGTGAGACTCTTAAAATTTTAAAGACAAAGATGTAGACATCTTGTATGTTAACTTGTGTGTCTCCCTTGATGAATAACCGATCAATAGCAGTGACCTTCTAAAGACATATCAATACACTTATGAATGACCCAGAAGTCATATAGGGCCCGACCTGTAGTGCCAGGCTGTGTAGAGCCCTGAGGATGGCTGTTATTTGTTGCTTTTGGCTTTTCCCTTGACCTTTGATTAAGAAAGGGTTGCTTGGACCGGCCGAGTGGCACGTTGGTTAAGAGCTGGCTTCGGACGCCAGAGGGCCCCAGTTTGGATCCCACATATGAGGGCCAGTGACACTGCCCTCTACAGCTAAGATGCTGAACAACAGCTCAACCTGGAGCTGGGCTGCCATAAGTTGCTGGTGACAGCATAGGCTGCAGCCCCTGCTGCAGTGGGTTGCCATGGGCTACCGTGTTTAGCTAGCAGCCAGCGTGAGCGACCAGCAGCCACCGAGAGCGGCGTCCAGAAGCCAGCAACTGATCTGCCTCGCCTGGGAAGAGCGCAATGATGGTGCCAGCTTGGGCCAGTGAAGCGACGTCCTCCACAACTAGACTGAAGAACAAAAGGATAGCAACTTGTCTGTTCCCCTTCCCCCAATTCCCCAATTAAAAAAAAAATCTTAAAAAAAAAAAAGAAAAAAAGGCTTGCCTTCAGTGCTATACCTACTTAATCTCATCTCTATGACAAATCAATTGTCATTATTTCTCTTCTTTCAGTGTACCACATCACCCTGTCGCACTCTCCATGGCTTTTTGTTATTGTTCTTATGGACTTTTCCCTTCCTTTTATTCCTTTCATTTAATTTATTTTTATTTCATGGTAAAATACATATAACATAAAATTTACCATCTAACTATTTTAAAGCATACAATTCAGTGGCATTTAGTATATTCACAATGTTGTGCAAACATCACCATTATCTACTTCTAGAGCATTTTCATCACTCCAAAAAGAAACCCTGTACCCACTCCCTATCTTCCCCTCCCCCCAGGCCCCTGGCAACCACTAAGCTGACTTCTGTCCCTAGAGATTTGACTATTCTGAACATTTCATGTAAGTGAAATCATACAACACGTGGTCTTTTGTGTTTGGCTTCCTTCACTTAGAAGTGTTTTCAGCTTTCATCCACATAGTAGCATGTATTACTCCTTTATTCCTTTTTATGGCTGAATGCTATTCCATTGTACACATAGACCATCTTTTCTTTATTCAGTCATTGGTTGATGGACATTTGGGGTTTCCACCTTTTGGCTATTTCGAAGAGTGCTGCCGTGAACATGTGTGTAGAAGTTTTTATTTGAACACCTGTGTTTAGTTCTTTCGGATATTTACCTAGGAGTGAAATGCTGGGTCATATGGTAATTCAGTGTTTAATTTATTGAGGAACTTCCTGTGGCCTTTTGCTTGTGCCAGTTTTCTTTAGCCATAATGTCCGTTCTCTTTCAAAACCATGTTGCCTCCACCATGATTTCTTTTCCTGGGAGTTCCCTGCAGCTTCTGAGAACTCATTTGCCTGTGGCAGTCCAATGAATACTTCTAATTCGGCTCTGCCTAGAGAAGCTACCTAGTTTTTTGGCTTTTCATATCTTCATTTGTGTCTACCCTATTTCTTTGGGCTTCGAGGATATTTGTCCCTCTACCTGCACTAACTGTAGCCTCTCAAGGATGGAGATGGATACACGTCCTTCATGCCCAAAGGCACTTGGGTACTATTTTTACCTTTCTATTGTTGGGCTATTCTAGGAACAACCAGAGATTACAAAACGAGGTGTGATTCTATTGCTCATGAAGCTCAAGTTCTCATTGAAATATAGGCATGTTCAATTCTACCATGTTTGCAATATTAGAATGTCAGAGGATTAAAAAGTAGGGCAAAGAGGGAGAGGGGACTTGAAGGGAGGGACTGCTATGCATAGAGGATAGCCACGAAAATTTCCAGTATAATAAGAGCACTAATGCAGTCTTCTTGACTTTGATCTCATTTGATCTTCATGACAACTGTGTGAGGTGGAGCCTATCATTATCTCTGCTGAAAAATAAACTGAGGCACAGATATTTTTTTTTTAGTACCTGGCTCCAGGCCACGTGGCTCTTATATGGCAAGGTTGTAATGTCTGACTGCAGACCTCATGCCTTTGACCCCTCTTCTATTCAACCTCTCGTGATCCTTGAAGAGGGTATGCCCTAGATGGCATGTGTATTCATTTCCTAGGGCTACTGTAACAAAATACCACAAACAGGGTGCCTTAGACAACAGAAATTTAGTTTCTTAGAGTTCCAGAGGCTCGAGTCCAAACCCAAGGTACCAGCAGGGTTGGTTCCTTCTGAAGGCTTTGAGGGAGAATCCATCTCATGCTTCTTTCCCAGCTTCTGATGTTGCCCACAATCCTTGGCATTCCTTGGCTTGTAGAAGCATCACTTCAATTTCTGCCTCTACCTTCACGTTTTCCCTGTATCTCTCGTCTGTGTCTAAGTTCCCCTCTTCTTATAAGGGCATCAGTCATTGGGTTAGGGCTCATCCTAATCTTCTATGATTTCATGTTGACTTGAGTTCATCTGCAAAGAACCTATTTCCAAATAAGGTTGCATTTATTGGTACTAGAGGTTAGGACCTGAGTAGATACCAGGGGTGCCAAAAAATGTATACAAGTACGCACTTTGGTCAACGTTGCTCAAGCAGTAGTTCGAGATCATCAGAAGTGTCTGGACGCTGATGGTAACCACTTTGAGCACCTCTTGTCATTGCAGAAGTCACACGTGACTTGTATTCATCTTTTGTTTTCAGTATATATTGAGTATTACCATTTTAATACAGTTTTCCCTTCTTAAAATGTGTATACATTTTTTGGCATCCTCTGTATTTTTGTGGGGACACAATTCTACCCTCAACAATATATTGGGTTGTCAGAAAAGCCATGACGTATTTTTTCTGTTTTTCGTTGCAAAAATGCGTCATGACTTTTCCGACAACCCAATATAAGTTCATTTTTTAACAATGCGCAAACTCTTGGCTGCCACCACACCTTCCCAATTTTAAGCATGGAACCGCAGTCCTCATGTCCCTGCACCAGCATTGCAGGTATTACCAACGAGCCAGCTTCAAAAGTGACTCAGCAGTTCTGTATCCCCCAGCACCTTACAGATGTGGGTGTGCTCATTGCTCAGTAAATATTTGTTCAGTCTAATTACCAAGGAATATGCTCAGTGTGTTAATTTCCCCCAACATCCATTCATTTTTTTATTAATTTTTCTCCTTAAGCCCCAGAAAAGTGTAGGCTTTTCTTTATGAAATTGTTCCGATTTGTTCCTAGACAGGAGCTTCAATCTTCATTTGCATGTATTTACAAACTGTTGAAACAAAGCTTTTGACTGCCTCATAATGTCTTTCTTAATTCCATTCTTTGTGGATAAAAATAGTATTAATATATCCATTGTAAATCGCTGGCAGCTCAATTTGAAATGTGTCTTTTTGCACAAAATGCACTATTAAATATTCTGTGTTGTTGCTCAGGGTAAGAAAAGATGACAGAGTGGTTTTATTTGCCATGAAAAAAAGCCCAGTCTTTCTTTTTTTTTAATGCTGTATTTAATTTTTGGAAGACAAAGTACGGCTTAATGAAATGGGAACTTGCTATTTTGATGATGGAGAATGTGGAGGATGGGATTACTTCAGCTACATTCTAGAAGGAAATTCACTTTAAAATATAAATGTTTGGTTTTTAATTATTCATTAGGCTTATGAAACTGAGGTAGTGACTTTTGAATTTTAGTTAATGTTAATCTGTTTAAATAACCACATGTACATAGTGACTACTACATGGTACAGAGCTGCTCTACCTCAGTACCTCTCAAAATTGAATGTGCATACGGGTCACCTGGGAATTGTGATCAAAGGCGAAATCTGCTTCAGTAGGTCCGCAACAAGACCCAAAATGCTGCATTTCTAACAGGCTCCTGAGTGAAACCGGTGCTGCTGGTCTGAGGATTACATTTGGAGGAGCAAGGCTGTAGTCTAACCCAAGGACTCTCAGCCCTGACTCACACTAGTCATCCAGGGAAGGTTTAAAAATCTGCCAGATCCCTAGACCCTGCCCCAAACTAGTTAAACCAGGAGCTCAGGGAGTAGCCTGGGCATTGGGATGTCTCTGTGTGGTGCCTACCCATCTTTAGCACAGAGCCCTGTTGGGGCCTATGACTGACTGCCTTCTCCCTAAAATCTCCTGACACTGCCAAAGGTTGGAACAGCTCTAACTTCTTTCAACAGATTTGGAAGGTACCTCCAAAGACTGGGCCCAGAGCGTCAGACTCCCCCTGAAACAGTGTTAGGGGCTCCGATTTCTATGTTCATGCAGCCCTCAGTGTGTACCTCGTTAGAATAGTTATCATTGCTTTATGACTTTTCTGTCTCTGTGCTCTCCTTCTAGATTGAGAGCTCCTCCAAAGTAGGGCCACTGTCCTGTTTCTTTCTGCCTCTCCACCCAGGCCACTTTCAGGATCTCCTGGGAAACCTCCCTCAGATTTACTGGTTCAGAATCTCGAGAGGCTGAGCCCAGGAATGTATGTTTAAAAGGCTTCACAGAGGGCACCCCAGTCGGGACCCCCTCTCGTTTTGAGAGCTGTTACTTTCTGCTCTAATAAAACTATCCTCTGCTGCAAACTTTAAAAATAATAAATAAAAATACAAAATGAATAAAAGGTTTCACGGGCCATCTTGATTTGCAGACAGGAATGAGCATCCCTGCGCTAGAGCCTAACACACTCTCTGGCACATGGGAAACATTGAATAAATATTTTTTGAATGTATGGAAATAAGTTTTCAATTTTAACTGTCAGTGGAGAATCTTGGCAGACCCCACCCTAGCCAAGAGATCAAGGTTAACATCATAAGGAATATATATCGACACTGTTTGACCGCTGATACAACGCGTTGCGAAGGACACAGCACCGCATCCCTGGTTTCCGTCCCAGTAATGCATAGCCTCCACCAAATCATGAGAAAACATCAGCCAAATTCAAACTCAGAGACATTCTGCAAAATCCATGATCAGTACTCTTCAAAAGGGTTAAGGTCATGAAAAACAAGGACTGAGGAACTGTCATAGATGGAAGGAGACTAAGGAGCTATGACAACTAAATGCAGTGAGAGATCCTGGATTGGATCCTGGAACAGAAAACACTAGTGAAAACAGTAGCAAAATCCAAATAAGTTCTGTGCTTTAGTTAATAACATTGTATCGAGTTTAATTTTTTAGCTTTGATTAATGTTCTGTAGTTAAGTAAGATGTTAACATGAGAAACTGGGTGAAGGATATACAGAAACTACCATATTTTTGTGACACTTCTGAAAGCCTAAAGTTATCTCAACACTCCCCCCCCACCACCACCACCACCAAAGAGTAGTGAAAAATAAATTACAAATAAAGGAATGGAAAATGATTGAAATGTCAATGAACAGGGTATTCTGGAAGGGGAGTAAAGAAGTCCAAGGGCAGACCATGGAACCTAATGTGGATAACCACAGATTACAAATTGATGGCCCCACATCTTCATCATGACTTCCTAATGTTTTCTAATAGCTTTATTGATAAATAATTTACATATCATACAGCTCACCCATTTGAAGTTATAATTCACTGTGTTTTAGAATATTGGCAGGGTTCTACAGCCATCACCGCAATCTCATTTCAAAACATTTTTGTCCCACTTAAAAAACAACAACAAAAAACAACCTACCCATTCCCATTAGCAGTCACTGGACATCCCCCATAACTCACTCCCCCAGCTCTAAACAACCGCTAATCTGCTTTCTGTATCTGTAGTCATTTTCTGTTCATGTCCTGTAGTGGACTCTTGTTTTTAATGGTATCTCTGTGATCTGGCTTCTTTCACTTAGCATAATGTTTTCAAGGTTCAGCTATGTTTAGCATGTATCACTACTTCATTCCTTTTTATGGCCCAATAATATTCCATTGTTTGGATATGTACCACGTTTAGTTTATCCACCCTTCAGCTGATGGATATGAACTAATATCTTTTGGACAAATCCTAGGGTAGATTACACCCCAATCTCCTACATTCTATGCATCTGTTGCTCTAGAAAATAGATTCTTGGGATAAAATATCTACACCATCTCCCAGCATCCCCTGCAGTATTGTTTACTTATATACACGATTAACCATTGTGGAATGTCTTTAGAATTAAGGCAAGAAATGACCCCAGGTCCCAGAAAGGGGAAAAATGTGGGTTATGTTATGTCCAAATCAATAATCACCACTTCAGGGAACCATGCAATGAATCACTGTATTGAGTAAGTGTGAGAAAGAAAAGATATTAGTTGTCCAAGAATGCTATTGCCAAACTTTGTGGAAACAATCTTTTCTGTGGAAACAGCATACATTTTATTCTGTGCCATGGAATTTCCCCTCATTTGACCCAAGGGGTAAAGGAAAACTCTTATGCAACCATCATATTTTAAAAGTTACTCTTTTATATGTAGGCTGGTTAATAACCAACAATAGACAATTTTATCTAAGATGACTAAGAAAGATCTTGTGTTTCACTTTTAGTGAGAGCTGATTTACATATGTAATTCATGCTCTATTAGCAAAAGTTATGGGAAATAGGAAATGCAAGAAAAACCAAAGACTGGTTTTGGATCTGAATTTAAAATCCTGTAGTTATGTTCCGTTGTGAAGATTACCTTCAGGCTGACCAAGTGGCGCGTTGGTTAGGAGTTGGCTTGGGATGCCAGCTCTGAGCAGCAGGGCCCCCATTCGGATCCCACATGAGGGCCAGTGACGCTGCACCCTCTACAGCTAAGATGGTGAACAGCAGCTCAACCTGGAGCTGGGCTGCTGTGAGTCACCGGTGATGGCGACAGCGTAGGCTGCCAGTGGGGCTAGCTGGCAGCTGGCGTGAGCTCCTGCGAGCTGCCCTGAGCGGCCGTCCAATGGTCGGCGAGCCACTGCCTCACCTGGGAAGAGCACAATGATAATACCAACATGGGCCAGTGAAGCGACGTCCTCCACAACTAGACTGAAGAACAAAAGGACAGCAACTTGTCTGTTCCCCTTCCCCGATTCCCCAACACTGTTCCCCTCCCCCAATTCCCCAATAAAATCTTTAAAGAAAAATAAAAAAGATTACCTTCAAAACTCAGCAACTGAGTAAACTGTCAGCGTATTCTTTGCTGAGATGTTGACCTTTTATTTTTGGAATCTAGCAGTTGTCAGTTATTGCTCCCTAAAAGTTATTTTTAATACAAAGCATTTCCTCCCATCATTTGAATAATTCTTTTCTAGGAGTATCTTCACACACACACACACACACTCTATTTCAATGTCTATTAAGAACTTTTCACTTTCTGGAAAATTATTTGCCCAGCTCAAATCTTCCTCAGTATTCTGATGTCATGCCTAGGTGCGAAATGGAGACATTACACAGAATCTAAGAGTTCAGAATGAGGCACTATGCTAGATACTTGTGTGCGTAATCTTTCATCTTCCCACCAGCCCTTCCGCCCAGTTCCTATACTCCTTGTAATTATTATAGAAGTGCAGCATCCAGAACTGAACACCAAACAACAGATATCCTATTGGTTCCATGTTTCTGGTCATTCAGTATAAGCTCTAATTGGCCTTTTTGGGTGAACATATTATTGGGCTCAAATTGATGTTTATATCAATTAAGGCCTTCAGTCGTTTTTTATGTGTTGCTGACGGGCCTTTCCCACCATCACCTCCTCTCGCCTCCCTTTTGCAATCATGCTTTTGGTTCCTAAGACCTAAATTTAGGATACGACATTTGTCCCCATGACATTTAACCTTTTCAGATTCTCCTAATTTTGTTAAGTTCTTTTTGGAATCTGATGATTTGGCCATCGTGTGGGTTGGCTCATTTCTTAATTTCATATCACCTACAGGCTTAACCAAGAAGGTGTCAGTAACTTTGTCTGAGCCATTGCTAAGCATGCTGCAGTAGGGAAAGGGCCAGCCCAGACCACTCCGACGGCGACTGCCCGGCAGCTTAATACTTTAGCCCCAGTGCTGGCCACAGCCTTGAGATCTGTTGGGCCTCAGCATCACTAAAGGCCATCTCTTTCACATTCCCTTGGGAACAGGGCAGTTTTTAAGACCTTGACAACTTCCTTGCCATATCCAGATAGTTCATGTCTGGAAAAATGCCATCAGCCTAACAATCTAAATACCTTCTCAGAAAAAAAAGCCAGAAGGCGAATCTTATATCTAATAACCACTGCATCCTCTCCTAAGAGCTCACAAGACATTCTTTACTAATCTATTCTAGACTCTTGACTACGATGTCTATCAAATTCAGCAATCCATAGTTTTTGAGGCGTATATCTTTTTCTTTTTTAAAAATTGCAAATGCATTTTCCCAACTCCGTTGGTATTACAGGGGAGGATTTAGCTTTTTTTTATCTTCCAGTTCTCTGAGTACCTGGGGTGTAATTTGTCACTGTAATGCTTACATTCCTTTAGAATATCTTCTAATCAATTTGGGTCCTCAGTTCTCTCTTCCTAGTACTTTTTTCTACTCTTTCCTGGCTGAAGGTCATTGTGCTTGTCTAAGAAGTCAGAAGCAAAATGAAATTGAGGAGATAATCATGTTTTCTTTTACTTGTTGAAACTGCAACACAATTGAGCCCGTGACCTCTGTGCTCTTTTTTGACCGTGATGTCATCATCTGTTTTACAGTTTACAAAGTGCTCTCATGTGCATTTAATCTTTACAACTGCCCTGTAAGCCAGTGACTTAACTATGTGCATTTTAGAAATGAGGAAACAGAATTGAACTTCCATTTAGTGACATGTAGGGTTGAGTGACTTTTCCAAGTCTTCACAAAGCCTATTCCTAGCAGAGCTGGGCACCTCCTTGCCTTTCTGACTTTAAGCTTCGAAGCTCATTTGACCTTTGATGCATGCCCTTTCCCTCTGCCTTTCATATAAGCTGCATGAAAAGGGCAATTTGCAGAAACCATTCAACTTCCCTGTTTCTCTTTCACTTCTACTGGGGCTTCTTGATGAGTATATTAGCAGAATATCATTTCTGAGATCATCCCAATCCACTAAAGCTGCCTTCCTTTAAAAACTTGGACGCTGGACTCAAAATTGCCATTTCCTGAACCTTTCGGAAGCCCTAAAACCAAATTACTACATTCATGCACTGTGTGCCCTGGAGTAAGCCCCTTGCGCCACCAGCCAATGTGAAAAGACACAACCACCTCTTCCCAAGATTCCCTCTACTTCACCAAAATCGTTCCCAAGGGAGCGTCAGCATTTGGTCTAGTATAGCAGCCCCCTTGTCTGCTTTCTAGAGGACGGAATTGGCAGCAATACCAGGCAAGGCGATTCAGAATTTGCCAGCCTCTCTGCTTTTTTGCTGAATAAGAGCTCCACAGATCTGCCTCCGTGACTTATTTACATTACCATGCGTGTCCTTGGAGACATGGGCAGAAGGTTAAGGGTCAGCATAGATTTCTTTCAGATTTGTCAAGTCTCTTGCTGATTTCCCATGTTCCTTTGCACTACAGAGTGGAGATTCAAAAACAGATCACCTTTTGAATATAACTTTATTGATACAAATTTATGGCAACATTTTCTCTTGCCTTCACTGCTTTCCAGAACTAAATGGGCCACATCCCGCAGTCGTTTGTTATCAATTCTAGATATAATTGAACAAGATACCATAAAGAATTGCTTTAGGGAAAACACTGATTTGGGTTATCACATATGATACAAAATATGAAACTGCAACATGAATATTTCTTCCTGGTTTCTTTCACCACTTCACTGAAAACATAAGAAAAGGGACAAAGATGGACCAAAGGGAAATTATTTCTCTGTTGTTAAGCCAAAGACTTCATCTCTTTCCTTTCAAAACATCACATATCCTGGAGTTTTTAAAACCACTATAATTATCACAAGGCAGCTCTTTCTCTGGGAAGAAAGTGAGTGAGTTTCCCATTAGGAGATCATGGTTAAAATAATCCATCGGCGCTGGGACCAAATGTAACTAGAAAAGTGTGTTCAAAAGCTGCATTCATTCGGGAGAGAGAAACAACAACCTTTCTCATAATGAATCCTGGGAAATGGCCAGCGTGGAAAGAGGTCGCACAATTGACAATTTGGCATCTGAATAACTACTACTAGCTTATTTTTGCTTGTGGTGTTATAGCTTTTGTGGGGTTTTTTTTCTGGGGCTGAGTCCCTGGTGTCTTGAAACAAAGTTTCCACTGAGTCTGACTATCTTCTTTTAAATCACTTTGCATTGTGGAATTGTCATCTACTATTTTTATGGGAGATGGGAACAGTTAAGTATGGCATGAGTGAACAAAATGGGGTAAATTTTTATTTCAAATGGATATAGCATGTGGATAGGACATTTGTTCTTATCCAGAAGTGAGATATACTAAGACTGTGTGAAATTATATCTTTTGCTGTTCATTTTTCAAAGATTGCCCGACGGATGGTTTGGCGAAATTACATAATACGTAAAAATGTGAAAGATCCCTATCATCCAAGCAGAAGTGAGAAGGATACGGTTCCTGAAGATTCTGCTTGCTGCCTATGAAAGATGCAAAACATTGGTGGGGGCTGAGGGTCGGGGAGAGGGGAGATTACTTTAAGGCTCTATGGCTTTCTATGGTTATGTTATACCATTTTAAAACCATATCTCCACAAACAAAGTCAGAAGTGAGACAGCTCTTTGCGGCGGTGGTGGGGTTTAATATATTTTTCTCATTGGGTATTTTCCAAAAGCTCTGAAATGTACTTTTATTTAGTACTGTTGCTTCATATTATTTATACTGTACCTACCTACCATGTTACACTTATCATTTAATGTTATAAAAATGGCGTTTGGGATTTAAAGCAGAAACCGGTGGATGATTTTTAAGATGCCACAGAAGCCAAGACTGCTGAGGCCTCTGTTCTCTTCATTAGAAGAAACATTCACCAACTCCAATGGGTCCGTCCTGCGATGTATATACATTTAACTCTCAAGCTCAGGCAAAAGAGGACCACGAGTGTTTTCCCCATTGTCTTTCCCTGCTTTGCACCTGGGTCTTGGCTACGCTGTCCCCAGGAGGGTGAAGCCATGGCTGAGGGCAAACAACAGTGTCCTTTTGGCTTTTGAGCTTGGACCAAGATCCACTTGATAGATTTTGTGGTTTTAACTTTGTGGCATTTTTGCCTGGTCTACTAACTTGAGAACTTAATCCGTGATTCTGCCACTCTACCCATCACACACACACACACACACACACACACACACACACACACACACAGCCCTTATCCTAAGATTTGACTCCACTGAGCTATACTAAGCCAGATGAACCAAACTATTGGTTCTCACCATTTCAGGGTCATGGACCACTGAAGAATCTGTTAAAAACGTATAAACTCTCTCCCCTGAAAAGCATCTATACAAATGTAGGCAGATTTTGCCTATAATTTTGCAGGGATTCATAGCTTCCATGTAGCTCATGCTGAGAGGTTTACTTTTGCTATATATCCTTTATTTCTGTTTTGAGTTTTCTGTTACCATCTGCATATATTATTTTTGCTAATTGAATCTGTCTAGGTTACTATTTCAATTAACAAATTAATTAGAAGACCAAGAGCCTAAAACAGATTTTTAAAATTTGATTAAGTACAATATTGAGTCCTGAGAGTCAATTTGAAAGCAGTCTTCATTATGGACTTTTTCGGTACCAAACCATATCATCGTGATTACCAAAAAAGCAGTGTTGAAAGGCAAAATAGTATTGGAAAAAATGATCAACAGTTGAATTTTTATCTGAATTATTTTTAACAAAGAACATGAAAAAGATCCTATTTAGAAGCAGATATAAATATGTTCAGGGTTTGACTATGTTAATGGTCTCATTCACTGTGAAAAATCTTACAGTTGGCAACATGGCTCCTTGATAGCATCAGAATGCTAAGGGTGGGTAATTACCACACAAGAGCAGAGATACTGGGACACCTCCCTACATTGTTCTCACCAGAGCTTATGTGACGAGTGACTTTCGTTTTCTGTTTAAAAAGAATCTTCTGAAATTGTAGTGAGTGCTTTGCCTTGGTTGGGCTCCACATGGGAGCCATCTTTTATACCAAATCTTTCACTGCACCGGAGGGTTGTTAGATTCCTGTATATTTTAAGTGACAGGTCATATTTTACTCTTCCAGCAAGGTTTACGTGACATTTTTGTGCTCTATTCCTAAAATCCATAAAACTGAAATAGCTAAACAGAGGAAAAAGAGGTTGATGATGAAGAAAACTCCAGTGAGGATTTTCTTGTCTTCTAAAATTCCTCCCTGTATAAAAACCACCTGAACAACTAATGGTGTTTTTCTTTCCACTCACTGTGAAGTATTTGTCTTAGCATGTGTATTACCATGGAGCGATGTTTCAGTTGTTGCTATGATGTGATGTCAGTTCCGAGGTGATAGAACATGGATTTCTTTTTTGATCTGGGACAGGAATGGAGGATGGGAAAGAAAAGCGAGGTGAGCCAAGAAAAAATGGACACTAGAGCCAACAGTCATATACTGGTGAGGGGTATTGCTCATTTATTTCAGTAGCTGTACAGCCTCACTTTCAGACAGTATTGAATTCTCTGTGGGTGGTAGGATTGATTGTGTGGCAGAAAGAGCATAGTTACAATAGCTAACGTTTACTGAATGCTTAGTTTTCTAAGCACTTTATATGTATTAACTCATCTAATCCCTATGACAACCATATGGAATAGAGTTCAAATTCTGACTTCTCCACTTTCTAGCTGTGTAAACGTGTGCAACTTATTTTAGATGAATTAAAGTACTCATCCCTTGGGGTTGACATTAAATGAGATGATAGGTGTAATGCATTTATAGTTGTGCCTGATATATAAAAAACTCAAAGATGTAAAAAAATGAGCAATAAAAATAAAATCTGTTTACATAAAGACTTAAGCAAATACCCATAGCAGCATTGTTCACAATAACCCCAAACCGGAAACAACTCAAATGTCCTTGAACCGGTAAAAAAATAAATTAAAAAAAACAAAGCCTGTGTTATATCCATATGATGGAATACTACTCAGCAATGAAAAGGAAAGACACGCACATATACACAACAATATAGAAGGCTCTCAAACATTTTGCTAAGTGAAAAAAGACAAATGCAAACATACTCTGATTTCATTTACATGACGTTCTCAAAAAGTCAAACTATAGCAACAAAAGTGGTTGTCAGGGTTCAGAGAAGGAAGTTAGCTCCACATAAGTGCTAGGAAACTTTGTGAAGTGGAAGAACTTTTCCGTGTCTTGACTGTGGTGATTAAACAGCTACATATAATGACTAAATTTCATCAAACTATACACTTAAAAATGGGTGAAATTTAATGTATGTAAATTGTATCTCAAAACTAAAGAAAATATATTTGGTGAAATTGTAAGGCTATATGATGTTAAATTTTCTTGTATTTTAGGACAGGGGCAAATGGTTTTTACATAGATCCTGTTTTCGGGACCATTTAGATTATTTCAAAGAAGAATTAATGCAGGGGCTGTTGAGCACTTGCCATATGCCTATCTGTTTTGATAGATATGAAGGATAATGCCAAAGGGACCTGTGCTAGTTCTATTCTTGCAGAAATCATAGGGAGGTTACTAATACTTCACGTACATTAAACCATCAAGAAATCCCATGAGCAAGTAGAATTCAAGGTAGTAGCGCAGATAAGTATTGGAGCAGATCAGCAAGAAGGGAGAAAATTTAGTGGGAAAAGGAATAGCTAAAGAAGGCCGCTGGCAGAGGTAGTATTGGGTAGACTGTCCTGGAAATAATTTGAGCAGTGGTGTGGAGGTCACAATTTATACTTGAAACTGGCCAGACTGGAGCATGTTGGGAAGACTCGGGTTGCGTAGTACCGTGAGATTTGTCAGCTTCACAGATAGAGTTGCAGAGGGTTCCTGATTGTCCAGTGGTACGCTGGAGCTTGTGCATACCGGTTCTTGCCCTGATTTGAGGGTCTCCTCCCAACTCCAAGTTCAGTGACATAGAATTGGTAGCTTAAGATTGGCCATGGAAGGAGTATTTACACCATGGAAAAGGACAAATGCTACAGATCCGGGGCCGCCGCCCCCCCCACCCCCCAGTTATTAACCATTTACCAGCAATACCATTGATTGTAATCCTACATCATTATGAATTTGAGAGAGGGGAGCACACAGAATGATCGAGGTAGCTGGGGAGGTGTTGAGCGAAAAAGATGACTACTCTTAAGGGGGACAAAAAAGGCGCAAATATTTAATGCTGCAAGAAAAGTAGAATGCTTTTTGTGTAGTTTCCAAGAGAACTGAAACAGTAGCATCCCTATCACAAGCACAGATGTAATAAGCACCTCTTATGCCAAATGGGGTATTTTCAGACCTTCAGTAAATGGGACTCCCTTTTGCCTCATCTTCTTTGAGATATATGCAGCACTTCAGTTGTCCAGGGTCTTCCCTTCTGTGTACCTCCAGTCATTCTTTAGCTTTCTGTCACGTGGAAGGCAGTCATAGTGGTGGAATGGAATGAATGACATCATGAACTAATCCTTATCCCATTGCTCATACTGTATGCTTACAACACAAAATCTTGCTTGCTTCTTTGTCTCCCTAATAGTATGAACTCCAGAAGAGCCAGGAATCTTGTGTCTCTGTGTATCCTAGCACCTACTGCCACACAGTAAGTGCTCAAGTAATGCTTATTGAAATAATGAATGAATTTAGGTAATTTCAGTTTTGGGTAAACATGTGGTTATCAAGAGATCAGCCTTTCTTAAAACATTCAAAGGAGGCAGCGTGGGGTTGTGCATGCTTTCAAATCCTGGTCTCTATTGTTGGAGGGCCCTCGTCTGCCAACATTTCCATGTCTTTGTAGAATATGGAAATTGAAGCCATTTACTATCAACGTTTCTTCCAAGTCTTAGATGCTATGATTCTAAGAGGGAGGACAGCTCAGACTTGGTGGGCTTAAAACCATGGGTCCTGTCATTGTTGCTGCATGTTAAGCTGCAAAGTCATGCTCCATAGAAATTTTCTATATTTTTGTTTGACTTCTTTGATTCTCCTACCTATTTGAGTGATCACTGATACGTGATGTTGGCTAATAATCACTCCCCCATCCATCCTATTTCTCTTCCTCATCTGCGGTAGGCCCCCATGTCCAGGTCATAATCCCTAGAACCTTTGAATATGTTACCTTATATGGCAAAAGAGACTTCAGCCATCATTAAGGATCTTGAGATAGGGAGATTACCCAGGTGGGCCCAGTGTCATCACAGTGGTCCTTGCAAGAGGGGCTCAGGAGAGTCTGAAGATGTGAAGATGGAAGCCGAGATGAGAGGAACAGAGATTTGAAGATGTTCTCTTACTGGCCATGAAGATAGAGGAAGGGGCCACAACCCACAGAATACAGGTGGCCACTAGAAGCTGCAAAAGGCCGAGAAATTCTTCTCTAGAGCCTTTGGAAAGGAGCACTTCCTACACTTTGACTTGAGCCCAGGGAAACCGATTCAGGCCTTCCCACCTCCAGATCTGTAAGAGAATAACTTTGTGTTGTTTTAAGCCATTCAGTCTGTGGTCATTTGTTATAGCCACAGTAAACCATCTCCTCTTGTGGTTGGCTTTAAATACAGTGTCCTTTGTGTTCCAAACTTCAGTGAACCTAGGATCATCCGGGTATGTTGTGAAAATGCAGATTCTGATTCAGGGGGGCCTGGGGCAGAGCAGGAGCATTTGCAGCTGTACAGAGATCCCCGGTGCTGCAGCCGTGCGCGCCGGTTTCAGCCCACACCCCACATTCGGAATGGGAAGACTCGGGAGACGGCGTTCATTGTGCAGGCTCGGGAGACGGCGTTCATTGTGCGGGCTTCTCTCTCCTTAATCGCCTTTGGTCAACATGACTAAATTATTATATCCTCCTGGGGCTCCTTAGTTTCTAGAGGCATGTAGAGAATTAGAAAGTGTTCCGAGGCGAGCCACAAAGACTTGGAGTAGAGCCAAGATGGGAAGGCGAGCTACAGTTACTCAACCTGAGGAGGAGAGAGCTGAGGGAGGAGGAAACGGGAGGTTTGATGCAGGGGAAGCCACCGCTCCTCCTCTCTCCTGAGCTGACTCCAGGATAAAACAGCAAAAAGAATTGGGGTTTAGGAACGAGGGCCCTGGCAGGGAAGGCTGTGGTTCTTGTTGACACAGGGACTTTTGCACCTGCTAAGGGCCCTGGGAGCCATCTAGCCCCACCCTCTCATTTACAGATGATGGAGCAGGCAGAGCATGACCTTTGCGAGGTCACAAGCACATCACAGAGCCTGTGGCTTGACCACATCCACTGCATTCCCTCAGTGGAGGATGCGCAGTGGGTTTAAAGATTGGCACTTGCTCATCTTTTTGAAGTGATTGAAAATTGAGATAGTCTCAGGGAGACTTCTGGGGTGAGGGAAGTATTCTATATCTTGCTCTTGGTTTTGGTTACACAGGGGTGTGTGTGTGTGTGTGTGTGTGTGTGTGTGTGTGTGTAAAACTCATCAAGTTGATTACTTAGGGTTTGTGTACTTGACGGTATGCCTATTATTCATCAATTTAAAACGTTTGCTAGCATTTTGAAAATGAACATGCTGAACTCTTCATAATAGCCCCACACTGGCAGCAAGCCAAATGTCCTTCAAGTAGACTGGACAAATAAACTGCGGCATGGTCATGCAGTTGATTTCTCTACAGCAGCAAGAGTAAATAAACCATGGTAACATACAGCAACGTAGATGAATCTCATAAGCAAGTTGTTGACTGAAAGAAACCAGACACAAGAGAGAACATTCCATATGATTCCACTTGCATAAAAGTCAAAACTGAGCAAACGTATCCATGGTGTTAAAAGTCAGGGTAGTGGGTAACTTTGAAGGGGGTTGGCAGGGCGATATTTTTTAAAATCCGAGATCTTGTTACATGGTTATACCCATTTTGTGAAAATGAAGTGAGGTATCCACTTCTCATGTGTGCATTTTATTTATGTATATCATTTTTCAATTAAGAATTAACTTTCAAATGGGACTCTTAAAAGGTTTAGAGAGGAACCTCACAAGCCTTTCTATTCAGCTCTGAAGAATTTAGTTTTGATTTTTTAAAAAGGCGTGCAGGTAGATTACATTAGAAAATATGCGTGCTTTCATAGAATCATTAGAAAATACATGCTGCTGAGAGAAATCGCCTCTTAAGGAATTTGTATATTTCAATCTCAGTTGTAAAGCAAAAGATACTTATTCTATAGCCTGCTTTCTCACTGTGCTAGTATATTATTTCTTTCATGAAAATCTATGAAGGAAGCAGCAGCCCTCAGTTCCTTTTTGGCTCTTTGTAGTTCTGTATAGAATGAAAGAATGGGGTCATTTTGTACAATAAGCAGCTTGAAATAAATAGTAATTCCATTAGGAGAGAACTTTGTCAGGCCAAGCACATTTTCCTGCAGCAGCGCCTGGACGCGACAGTTGAGTTCAGATGGTACGAAGTGGTTCAAGGCAAGCAGCCGACCTTTAACTTATCCCTTTGCGCCAGAGTTCACCAAAAGCCACATCCGCTTCCTGCCACTGGCCATCTAGTTTCAAACTCGCTCGTTTGTTTAACTGAAATGGTTTTATCCTATGAGATTGTGCAGAAAAGTAGACATAGCAGGCCTGCGGCTGCTCTCCTTAAGGCCTGCTTGAAAGGTTGGCCCTTGGCTGGCATCTGGGAACTTGACTGGTAAACAGTTCTCTTCACAGCTATGAAACTTGTCCTGACTGATCATGCTGATTCCAGGTGCCTAACCTGTGCAAACAGCATGGTTTATGCTGAACACCTGCTTTCCTTCCTGGAGGCTGGGGTTTTGATATGTCTAGGCAGAGGGTACCGATGTGATCAGCATGAGTCTGTCCAGTGGCTCCCTGGGGCAGAAACATCTCCTACGTGGTGTGTTATCGTTGCTGAGGGCTGAGTGCACCCTGTGTGACTCTTCATGAGAGGGAGAGGACATAAGGAAGCCCGCATGGGGATCCCTCCAGACTCCATGTATGTCACACTAATAGATCTTAGTCATGAGTACAAATATGTGCTGGGTCCCATGAGACCTGCTAGTGAATCTCTGAACACAGGGATGGTCTCGGAGACACAGGTACCTAAGTGAATATTTAAAATAGTTTTTCTGCTTTTTCCCAATGAAAAGGAGGTTAGAACACACTCCTGTGTGCTGCTGGTGGGAGTGCAAACAGAGCAGCCCTTGATGAGGACATGTTGCCAGTCTCTGTCAAAATCATAAATTCATCGATCCTTTGATCCAAAACATTTCACCTGGAAATTTATCCTATAACTACACATATACCTGTACAAAACGATGTGTGGGAAGCCTTTTCTGGAGAAATGAGAATTCTCAATGTGTAGTTCCTTACATGGTTTTGCTTTTTTGGTCATGTCACTGTATTACATTTGTTTAAATAAATGAAAAGGGGCAAGGGGAGTCCGTATAGATGAGGTGCATCGAAATCATGTTATTATAAGTGAAAGTAAAACAAATTTTACATTCTTTGAACTCACTTTGCTTACATCAACTATAGCCCATGAGTCAGCATCTCCTATAGATCGTACTATAGACTATTAAAAGGAAGCCCCACAGGGCCGGCCGAGTGGCGCGATGGTTAAGAACTGGCTTGGGACACCAGAGGGCCCCGGTTCAGATCCCACATATGAGGGCCAGTAACACTGCCCTCCATAGCTAAGATGCTGAACAACAGGTCAACCTGGAGCTGGGCTGCAGTGAGTCACCGGAGACGGCGTAGGCTGCAGCCCCTGTGGCAGTGGGTTGCCATGGGCTACCGTGTGTAGCCAGCAGCCAGCGTGAGCGGCCATCCAGAAGCCGGCGACTGATGTGCCTCACTGGGAAGAGCGCAATGATGGTGCCAACTTGGGCCAGTGAAGCAACGTCCTCCACAACTAGACTGAAGAACAAAAAGGACAGCAACTTGTCTCTTCCCCTTCCCCCAATTCCCCAGCGCTGTTCCCATCCCCCCAATTCCCCAATAAAACTCTTTTAAAAAAAAGGAAGCCCCACAAAAACATACATCAAGATGAGGGCTAGAACATTCAAAACTGCCAATCCCTGCTCACAAGTGAGCCATACTACTGGAAAATGAATCTGATGTAAATCCACAGAGTAGTGTTCAGATTTTATACCTTGTCATCTGATGCTTTTCATATATATTGGGTTATCGGAAAAGTCATGACACATTTTTGCAACGAAAAACATAGAAAAAATACGCCATGACTTTTCCGACAACCCAGTAGTATTGACTTGATAAAAAGCAAATAAGTTAATTATGGTATAAGTCATAACGTGACTTGTATTCATCTTTTGTTATTGGTATATATTGAGCATTACAATTTTAATACATCTTTTTCCTTTCTTAAAATGTGTACACATTCTTTTGGCACCCTCTGTATTTATGTTCACTAGGAGAACACCAAGACCCAGCTGTGGCTACCAGAGGCTGCCTTGTTCATCTATGGGCAAGCCAGGAGTTTCAGAGAATTAGCACCCTCCAGGAGCAGCCCTCAATCAATGGCTGATGGGAGTTGGTAGATCATAAGTACCCCAGCTCCCCTACACCTCGGTGGGATGACTCTGTAACAGATGTTTTATATGCCTCTCAGAATTCTCCAGTGGGACTAAGAACCAGTCACCCAGGGATAACTTGCTTGTGATCTTTATTGGCTACCTTCTCTGCCCTTCTTGAACATCCCATTCCCCCACCCATGTTTCCTGGGATCAACTTCCAAATGAACTACTTGCAACCAAGCCCTGTTCCAGGCTCAGCTCCTGGGGGAACTCAAGCTAAGATAGGATCCTCATGAGCCAGATTTTTGTTATCTGTAGGCTCACATATGAAATATTTAGAATACCCCTATTCTTTCCATATTTCATTAATGAATATGATACACCAGAGGATTTTCCACATACTTTGTTATATTTCTAAAAAACTGATTATTCTACAGACCAAAATACATTAGGCCATATAAAAGGAATTCTCTTCACATTCTCATTGAACATATCATAGATTTGGTCCATGATAACTTTAAAAGTGGTTTTTGTTTCTTGATCAAAGTTGATGTTCCACCTAAGGACATCAGGATGCATTTTAATTTGATTTGGTCATTCATTTGTAATAGGCAAGGCAAATGGCAATCCTTTCAAAGAGGCCATTTTTTAATAAACTTCGAACAAATCTCCATGGAATTTGGTATGTGATATGTGGGCTATGCGATTGCTTAGGGTCAGTGTGGGGGGGAGTTCTTCTCTACAAAGACTCATTATTAGTTCATTGGTAAAATATTAAGAAGCAAAGCAATGAGTGAGTTCTTTTCTAAAAATATGTATGCCTCTGACATAAGGAAGACTGCCTTCCTGGCCGTGATATCCTGGCTAGATGTTGTCTTTAAAGGTTCATGTCATTAAAATTGTGGAAACAGGCTTCTCTAGGAAAAACCGAGGTCTGTAGTGAGCAAGATGGGATGATATACCCTCCATTTCAACTGTTTATTTCATTGCATGTCAGAGATGACTTCATCCCTCCAGAACAAAATGTGTTATTCTTTGAGACATCTGGTGGTTAGCAAAAACTTTGTGTAGAACTGTCAGCAAGTCATGTTTTAAATAATCATGATTTTATATGAACAGTAATGAAGGCAGCTACTGTTCATTAAGGACCGACTATGTCCCCGGCAGTGTACCAGGTGTTTTGTGTGTACTAGATCTATTTAATCCTCCTATCCACCTTAAGGGGTCATTGTCATCCTTGCTTTACAGGCGAGGAAACTGAGGGATAGAGAGTTTAAGTTATGCCCAAAGTTATCCAGCTAGTAAGTGGCAGAGCTGAAATTAGAACCCAGCCCTGACTCAAAATCTATATTCTGTTCCCTGTACTTCAATAGCTTGGTACAGAAATTAGTTATTAGGTAGAACCTCCTCAAAAGAACTTCTAAGTTTTTTCCAAAAAGTGAGTTTAATATAGCTTTAATTCATTCATAAAATGTATCACCACAACTATTTTAAATAATAGTAATAAAAACAATAATACTTGGATTCATTGCATGTCCTAACGGCTGCACATAATTTCATTGATGTCTTCCATTGAGTTTGTGAAAGATGGTTAGTGTTCTCATTTTTTCCCAAGGAAGCTGGATGCTAAAGAGTTTAAGTGTATTGCCCAAGCTCACATGAGTGGTTCAGCCAAGGTCCAGACTCCTACCTCATGGACCCTGTTCTGTCCACTCTACTACATGGGCTTAAGACTTGCATTAGTAAATGGACAAACAATTAAGAAGGCAAAAATGTTCTTCAAAGTAGTTCCATATTTTTATCCATCCCCCCCCAAAAAAATATATATGTTGTTTTTGATTCTGTCTTCTCTTCCCTTTTGGCTATCAATTTTGGTGGTTATTTTCTAACAAATTGATTTTTTTTATGCTACTATTGTGTTGATGACTTTAGCAACTCCTATCTGAAGGTAATTGCTGTTTTATTGTCTGAACATTATGATGATGGTTAATATAATCCAGAATAATCAATGATATTCAGCCTGGGGCTGATTATGTTCAATTGTTTCACCATGCATTTGTTCATGAGCATTTATGGTGCACCTATGTACACATCCAGCCCCTAGGCAATGACAGTACGCACAAAACAATCAACTGACAATGTAAGGCAGTGTGTGATTATGTCAAAATGAATGGGACAGAGCGATGGTGCCGGAAGAGTTCACAGAATGCTAATGAGGGTAAGGAAAGGCATTACAAAGTCCTGACGGTTCTGTGTCCTCCACTTCTTTTGAATCAGTCCACCTTTCTCTAATTTCATTCCTACCTGGTCCAGGCTACCGTCATCTCTAACTTGACCGTTCCTGCTTCTTGGTTCTTTCTCCCACGTCTGTTTTTTGAAACAATTGTACTAGGGTTTAATTTACATACCATAAAGTCCACCAGTTTTGAAGACAATTAAATGATTTTTAGTAAATTTACTGAGTTGAACAGTCATCACCGCAATCCAATTTTAGAACATTTCCATCACCTAGTAAGATCCCTTGAGCTTATTTACAGTTAACCCCTGTTCCCATCCTCAGTCCCAGGGTCCCTGGGGAACCGCTAATCAACTTTGTCTTTGTTTTCCTTTTCTGAACATTTTATATAAATGGACTAATATAAATGCATTCTTTTATGTCTGGCTTTTTTCACTGAGCGTGATATTTCTCAGGTTCATACATGTTGTAGCATGTATCCGTACTTCGTTTTTATTGCCAAATAGTTTCTACTGTGTGGATGGACTACATTTTTTTAATCCATTAATCCGTTGATGGACACTTGTGTTGTTTGCACTTTCTGGCCATTAGGACTGATGCTGCCATGAACCTTCATGTATAAGTTTTTATGTGGGCTTATGTTTTCATTTCTCTTGGGTCTATACCTAGGAGTGGAATTGTCATATGGTAACTCTGTTTAACTTTTTTGAGAAACTTACATGTTATTTCCAAAGTGGCTGTACCATTTTATATTCCTGACAGCAGGCAACATGAGAGTGTTTCAGTTTCTTTTAGCCTCACCAACACTTGTTATTATCTTTTTGATTATGGCCATTCTTGTTTTTTTGAAGTGACATCTCATTCTCACATCCAGTTTTGCCAGAGAAGAATATTTGTGATGTGGGGTAGTTGTCTGAGTAAATCGGAAAAGTGTTTGAAATTCTTAGTTCATTTTTTTGGTAGCTCCCTTAGTAGCTTTATAATGGCCACTGACTATCCATGTAGCTTCAGCTTAGACTATAGCAAGAAAATGTAGGTGTTTATTCTGTACTTCACCGTCTGTATCTTGAAAAAATTTAATTAAAGAAATAATAGAGAATTTTAAAAATCCATTAATATTTAAGTCACAGTATTCATAAAGTTGCTTGAAAAAGAACCCTGTTATTCAGCTAGTGTAAAACCTGTAATGTGCAGGGCCTTTTGGGCTTTATTATAAAGTCCAATATTGGAATTACTCATTTGATATAATATATAGGAGCCATTTTCTAATGCACCATCATTAATCCACTTAAAGCTGAATGGTTAACGGATTAGCAAACACTTCCATTTTCTCTAAAGAAATGGATATTATTGTGAGGGCCTGAGTGATGGTGAGGAGGAGGCTGAATGGAATCATAATTCATGTATTCAAACTATGCAAAACTATAAGTGGGATTAATGTTGTATTAGAGTTTAGATGGGGGTATGCGTGCATTGTATTTAGAAATAATATACTGAAATCCATAAAGAACATGAATCCTTATTTGAGACAGAAATTCACTGGTAAATGTTAAAGGTTGGTCTCTGAATATTTAGTTATATTAAAAATAGCTTGTTTTTTTTAAATTGCCTTATTGTTCTCTTAACTGATTTTCTGCCAAATTCTTAAGTTAAACACAGAACTGGCAGCAACTTGTGTAAGGATGTTTGTAGACGTATAAGATGGTATTTTCTCTCATCTCAGATAGTTTCATAAGCTCTCGTCTTGATATCATTACTGATTTGGGGATTTTGGATTTATAGTACTGTTTATATATTTGACATATGGACACATGACAAATGCTGGGGGAAAGCTCAATACAAATAGACATTGATGGAGCAACCAAGCCATCTGCTTGTCTTTGTCTGTTAGTAATAGTATCAACTGGTGTAGTTCATAGAAAGCACTCGCTCTTACCATATATGCATCTGATGAGGCCAAGAAATGAGCAGTTGTTGTGCGTGTTGGTGGTCCACCACAGTACTGACAGACATTTGCCCAAAAAGTGTAAGTCAGTACTGGGAAAGATGATTAGTTAAAAAAAGAAAAAATTAGTTAAAAAATAATAATAAGGTGGGTGGAGAGAGGGAAGAAGTCCATATTTGCTCTGGTTGGTCAGAGTAGGTTTCTTTACAGTTCACTATATGAAACAAGAAAACAGAAATATGAGCCTACAATGGAGTGTAAGACAGCCTTGTCATGAGTAGTGGATTTTGTAAGAGTCTGTTCAAGGACGGTCTGGGAACATGGATAGTAGTACCCAGCGACACAGATCAGATTTAGGCAAATGAGCCTAGAAATTCTGGGGGTGACTGGGAGATGTGATGGATAGATGTGTGGAAATTCAGGATTCCATAGAGGAAATGCAAGTATGGAAAAGGAACAGTGCTCAGGTGTAAAAACCAGAGGTTTAGATGCTACAGGGAGGCAGCCAAATGGTGGAGGAAGGAAAAGATGGAAAATGAGAAAGGAAGAAAGGAATGAAAGGTGGAGCGCAGGGTTTCTGGCATTCTTTTCTGTGGAATAGGGCTCCCCACCCATTCTCTCTGAGGCAAAGAACCCACGACTTTGGACACAGTGCCCCTTCGTGGCTTGGGAAGAATCCTCAGGACAGAGCCTCCTATGTGGAGAAGGGGAAGTTTCAGAGGAAACGCATGATGAAGGTCATTGATTTGGAGGTTACACCGGGCTCTGTGTGGGTGTGTACCCATACAGAACATGTAGCTAAAAATTCAACACCTGCTGATAAAAAGTTTCCTTGCAAAGTTGCTGGCTGTCCTTTGTCGTGAGAAGCTAAACATCCCACAGAAGTGGCGGAATGCTAAAGATGTAAACAAAACCCTCAAAATTGAGTTATAAATATATCACTAGTGGTAAGCTGAAAGCTAAATAACTTCTAGTTGAATATAAATACTATGTATATATTCGAAGAGAGGATTTTTACTCTCAACTTACTCTTGCATGGAAAAATAAAATCTATCTTCCATGTATATAAGAAGCCTTTTGTTTTTGGAATGGGTTGTTGGAACAGGTTGGATAGAAGGCTATTTCATACAAATGAACAAAAATTCTGTGAGATGGAAAATGGCAGTGTACCCTAAATAAATACTGCAAGAGCTGGAAGGCTTTCAGCTACTTCAGTTTCCACTGTGGAAAAGAAAACATGCTGGCAAATGTTAGAAGATAATCAAGTAAGTGAGGCAAGGTATAGCCAAGCTTTCTTGGTCTTACTTCATATTAAAGACAATGGGTTGTCTCTTTCGTTTTCTTATTTTTGTTTAGAGTATAGTCAGTGGTAAAGAATGGTTCAAGAACTCTATATAGCTCAAACACGAGGAAATATGTTGGTAGGTTCCAAGGGTGAACCACTTGTAGCTGAAGACATATGAAAAATGCTATAGACCACACTGTGAAATGTTTTATCGGACCTAATTTTGGAGACCCTTCTAGATCCCAGCACTGACCTGGAGAATGACATTTTCCAGTTCCTTGGGCTCCAGGTCTCTGTGTCCAAGGCTTGGCAATCATCTTCTTGTATACAACTCGAACAATAATTTTGATGCTATTTGTTCTAATAGTTCTGAATGTCCTAAGTTGATGAACTTGTTAAAAGGGATATTTGACTTTCATATGCTGTGTTTATGGTTAAAGCACCTTTTAACAATCATAAAATTAGGGTACTAAAAGTTTTTGCTGTCTAATGAGCATCAGTCAGATGTGAAATTAGGTTTTTCCAGTCATTTCTAAAATAACCAAAATTTGTGTTAAAATCGAATTTTATCAAAAATGGAATTTGAGAACCCCAAAATAGCCCAAATTTCAAAGCTACAGTAATCAAGACAGTGTGGTGCTAGCATAACATTAGACATATAGATTGATAGAATAGAATTGAGAGTCCAAAAATAGCCCTTACATTTATGGTCAATTGATTTTCAACAAGAGTACTGCTATAGGCTTAATATTTGTGACCCCCCCCATTCATATGTTGAAACCTAATCCCCATTGTGATGCCTTTGGAGGGTGATCAGGCCCTCATGAATGGGATTAGTGCCCTTGTAAACAAGGCCCCAGAGAGTTTCTGCGCCCCTTCCACCATGTGAGGAAACAGGGAGAAGCTGGCTGTCTGTGAACCATAAAGTAGAACCTCGCCAGACACAGAATTTGCTGGTGCCTCGAAGACTTCCAGCCTCTAGAACTGTGAGAAATAAACGTTTGTTGTTTAAGCCACCCAGTCTATGGTAGTTCGTTATAGCAGCCCAAGTGGACTAAAATAGGTACCAAGACAATTAAGTTGGGGAAAGAATACTCTTTTCAACAAATGGTACTCAGACAATTGGATATCCACATGCAAAGGAATGAAGTTGGACCCCGACCTCATACCATTCACAAAAATTCACTCAAAATGGATGATAGACCTAAATGTAAAAGCTAAATCTATAAAACTATTAGAAGAAAACATGGGAGTCAATTTCTATGACTTTGGGCTAGACAATGGTTTCTTAGAAGCAACGCCCAAAGTGTAAGCAACAAAAGAAAAAATAGATAAATTGGGCTTTATTAAAATTAAAAACTTTTGTGCTGCAAAGGACACCATCAAGAAAGTTAGGGCTGGCCGAGTGGCTCAGTTGGTTAAGAGCTCGCTCAAGAGTTTGAGCTCTGAGCAACAGCGGTTCGAGTCCAGCCTGAACTGAGCAGCCACTGAGCTGCCAACAGGTAGCAGGATGGCTCAGCTAAAAAAAAAAAAAAAAGAAAGTGAAAAGACGACCAACAGAATGGAAGACAATATTTGAATATCATATATCTAAGGGACTTGTATCCAGAATATATATTTTAATAAAGACTTACATCTCAATAATAAAAAGACAACCTAAAGTAAAAATAGACAAAGGACTTAATAGTCATTTCTCCAACAAAGATACAAAAATGAACAATAAACACATGAAAAAATGTTCAACATCATTTGTCATTAAGGAAATGCAAATCAAAACCACAATGAGGGCCGGCCGAGTGGTGCGTTGGTTAGGAGCTGGCTTGGGACACCAGCTCTGAGCAGCAGGGCCCCAGTTCGGATCCCACATTGAGGGCCAGTGACGCTGCGCCCTCTACAGCTAAGATGGTGAACAACAACTCGACCTGGAGCTTGGCTGCCGTGAGTCACCAGCGACGGCGTAGGCTGCAGTGGAGCTGGCTGGCAGCTGCTGTGAGCCACCATGAGCGGCCGTCCAATGGCCGGCGAGCGGCTGCCTCATCCGGGAAGAGCGCAATGATAATACCAACATGGGCCAGTGAAACGATGTCCTCCACAACTAGACTGAAGAACAAAAGGACAGCAACTTGTCTGTTCCCCTTCCCCGATTACCCAGTGCTGTTCCCCTCCCCCAATTCCCCAATAAAATCTTAAAAAAACAAACAAAGAAAAAAAACCACAATGAAATATCACTTCACACCACTAGAATGGCTGGAATCAAAAAGACAATAACAAGTATTGGTGAGGATGTGGGAAGAATGAAACCACACATTGCAGGTGGAAATGTAAAATGGTGCAGCTGCTTTGGAAAACAGCTGTTCCAAAATGGCAGTTCTTCAAATGGTTAAACATAGACTTAGCATTGACCCAGCAATTCCACTCTTAAATGTATACCCAAGAGAAATGAAAACTTATGTCCACACAAAACCTGGTACACAAATGTTCATAATAGCATTATTCATTCTAGCCAAAAAGTAGAAACAAATGTTCATAAGCTGATGAATGGATAAACAAAATGTGGTATATCACATACCATAAAATATTATTCACCAATTAAGAAAAGGAAATACTGATACGTGCTACAACATGGATAGCCCCTGAAAACATTATGCTAAGTGAAAGAAGCCAGTTACAAAGGACCACATGTTATATGTCCAGAACAGGCAAATTTATAGATAGAGTAGATAGGTGGCTGCTTAGAACCAGAGTTAGGTGTCGGGTGGGGTAGGGAGCAATGAGAATTGACTGCTAATGAGATCAGAATTTTTTTCGGGGGCAACCAAAATGTTCCAAATTAGATTGTGATGATGGTTGCAACCATAGAGTTTGAACCAAGTAGAAAGGGAGGAATAAACCAAAAACCATTGAATATAGTAACATTAAATGGGTGAATTATATGGTATCTCAATAAAGCTGGCTTGTTTGGTGTTGGTTTTTTTTAATGGATTTTGACTTAATCATACGTCATAACCAGTGAAAGAAATATGTTGATTAAATGTTTATAATACATTTTATGCTCTGCCCATTGGTTCATTTTAATTAGGGAAATATGCTTCTCTAATTACTGCCATTGTGTGCCTAAGGCTGATGGGTTTGGATAGATCTTTTTGATCATGGAAATAGTTGTGCCTTAATCGGGTCAATAAAACAATTACTGCTGGCAGATGGATGTGCCTCCTGTTCAACATCGAGGTCATTTAGAGCCCCTGGGCTTCACAAACTGTAGGTGGAAAATTAAAGTCACTTAGTGCTTCTACATATTGAGCCCTACCTATGTAATATATTAAATATGTAAAATTATACTTTATAATATACTTTGCCAAATTTTCCCTCTCTGGTAATGAAGTGCTCTTTACTTACCAGTTTCTTAGAAGAGATGGTACTGTGTGGCCCATTTTTATTTTTTAGGTAGAAAAATTATGCTCTGACTTTAAAAACCACAGGGCATAAGCATTGCAAATAGTCTAATAATTATTATTTGAAAGATCAGTGAGTCAGCTCTCACTGAACATGACCACACTTTTTTAAACCTAGGCTAGGTGTTTCGGCGTAGCATCAGAGAAGTAACATATATGGTCCCTGGCCCATGAGAGGTCAGTCTTTTTGTAATATAAGACTTAAATAGATACACACTTTAAAGAAAAAGATAGAATGTCATAATGTGTGAAGTTGGGGGGCATAGACTTGGGATGTGATGATAACTGAATCATTGGGAGGGGTTCCCATGAGCTATAGCCCTTGAGTTATGCCTTGACAATGAATAGAATTAGAACAAGTGGAAGGGGAGACGGAAGAGTGAGAAGGAAAGTGGTCCAAGAGGCAGACGCAGGACACGAAGAGGAGCATGTCAGGTGAGCATACGTGACTTGGCTTGGAGGAAGGTGATCCATGTGGGTCTATGAGAGCCAACCTGAGTTGACAGGCAGGGATTCCATTGTAGATTGTGGGAACAACTCAACTGAAGTGTTAATTTTGGACAGATACACCTTGGTCTGGGATTTGAGATGGGAGATGGTAGAGGTTGATAACCAGCTAGATAGCTATTGCTACCATCCAAGGATGGATTTGAACTACTTACACACACACACACACACACACACACACACACACGCGCGCGCGCGCACACACACACGGTAACTAATCCAATGTGGAGAAATCATAGCCAACTATATGTCTTTGAGAGAAAGTGTTTATGGTATATAGAGGGATTTTGTGGAATTTGAATGACTGTTCCAAACAATATGTTGATGTGGGAATATATTATGATCGCTATACAGTTGTAGACATGGATGTCCAGAGAGGTAGAAGTTAAATAACTTTCCAAAGTGACTTAGCTAGTAAATGAAGGAGCTGGCATTTTGAATGCCTGAAAAATGTTAAGTTGTCAGGATGATAGTGATACTTCTGATAGGAAAGAGAGAATTAGGAAGGATGAGGGAAGCATCAGATGGGGTAGAGAAGATGAATTTAACTTAGCACGTTTTGAGTTTAGAAGGATGAGAAATATTTAAGTGAAAGTGTGTATGTGTAAATTTGCACATGTGCACATGTACATGCATGTGCACATGTGTGCACGTATGTATTTATAAATACATGTATCCATGTGTATATCTATCTATGTGTGAGGTGTTTGTGCATGCATGTATATATGCATGTGTGTGCATTCATGCATGTGTATATATTTATGTGTACATATCATGATACATGCACATGTATGATGCACATGCATATATATACCCACATACTTTCATTTGAATATTTCACATCCTTCTAAATCAAAATATTCCAAGGTGAATTCATCTTCCCCGTTCCCATCAGAAATTCATTCTTCCTCTCATATGTACAGGGTGGCCCATAAGTCACTGTCTCCTTTAAAAATTGAATAAAACTTTTGTGTTTTAATTAATTTATTGTTTTTAATAATGTTAAGTACAAAAATTGGATTTTTTAAACTATTTATGAAAAATGATGTCACATAAATAACCCCCACTGGAAATAACACATATATGCTCTCTGAGTTGGAACAATGGAATGCTGATTTTTGACATAAAATTTGACAATTTTTATGCTTTGCTCCATCGTGTATTTTTCCATTATAAATTTCCAAGGAACAAACTTTTAAAATCTGAAACAAAATTCTTTTTAAATTAATGACAAGCACAATTATTTAACTTTTAAATGGGAAAGTGACTTATGGGCCACCTTGTATATACCGTACATGTGTGTGAATGTGTTCATAAACATATATACATCTAAACACATACATATACATATGTGTGTGTAATAAATGAGCCACTGGAGCTTAAAAATCATGGCCTCAAATTTAGAATTGAGAAGTTTCAACCTAGTGGAACCGTTGGAATCTATTGGGTTGTCAGAAAAGTCATGAGGTATTTTTTCTACGCTTGTCATTGCAAAAATGCACATGAGTTTTCCGACAACCCAATATTTAGAAAGGGTGACTTCATGAGAGAGAGAGAGAGAGAGACGGGGCATCTAAATGAGCCTCATGAACATTCAGAGGTGGGTCCTAAGGAGACTAGGAAGTGTGACCAGAACAGTGAAAGAGAATGCTGTTTGGTTTTTAAAAGCATGTATTTACTGTGTACCTGCTATGCTGAGGGAGGCATAGGGGGCACTAGGAAATCTCAAAGTGTCAGACAGCTGGGGAGATGAAGCTTAAATCGCTAACATAACACATTACGGTGACCGAGGAAGTGCTGTGGTTTCAGTGAGCAGGGCAGCTCTGGTCGCTGTGGGGTCACAGAGGAGGAGCATCAGCCCTGAGCCTGAGGGGTGGGTGGTGTGACCCTCAGCCAGGTTCTCCTCACGCAGGACAGGACTATGACCCTGCTGTGGCATCATCCGAAATGAGACAGTTCACAGAAATTTATTAGCTAGATGAAGCAGATGTCTTTAGAAACTTTTAAACCAAATATTACATGCTCTCTTAAGCTATCACTTTTATAAAATCTACCTTGGCAATTTTTTTTTTGTAGATCATGCGTTTGGTGTTGTGTCTAAACACCAGTCACCAAACCCAAGGTCATGCAGATTTTTCTCCTATATTTTCCTCTAGGAGTCTTATAGGTTTGCATTTTACATTTTGGTCCATGATCCATTTTGAGTTAATTTTTGTGTGAAGTATGTGTCTAAGCTCATGTTTTGCATATGGACATCCAGTTGTTCCAGCATCAGTTGTTGAAAAGAATATCTTTTCTCCATCAAATTACCTTTGTCAAAAGTCAGTTGATTATGTGTGGGTCTATTTCTGGGCTCTCTGTTCTGTTCCACTGATCTTTGTGTTTGTCTTTTTGTTACAACCACACATCCCTGACTTGATGTAGCTTTAGAATAAGTCTTGAAATCGGGTAATGTGAGTGCTCTGACTTTGTTCTTTTTTTTCAGGATTATTTTGGCTGTTCTAGTTACTTAGTCTTTCCACAAGAGCTTTAGAATTCGCTTGTTGATAGCTACAAAAAGGCTTGCCAGGATTTTGCCTCAATTGCATTGGATCGGCAGATCAAATTGGAGAGAATTAAACTATCATTTTGAACATCAGTTTTTAAGTTGAGCTTTAGAAGACCTGGAATGAGGAGAGACCCAAATGAGAAACTATCCAGGCCAGTGAGACATCAGTTCACAGAGAAAAAGGTGCTGTGTGCGTGTGCTGTGGATGAGAAGGCAAAATGGAGGTCGGAGCTGAGAGTTTTGGGGGCTAAAAATTAGGGAAAGCAGAGAGATAGAGGCTGTCAGGGTCAGTGACTGCAGGCTCAATCACACACACAAAGAAGAACTTTGGTCCCAGTGTGGGGGACCTAAGCCTGGGGCAGGGGTCGTGTCTAGGCATTTAATAAAGGCAGGAGGCTAGCTTGGCGGTGGCATGGTTGGGAGGCAAAGCAGATGGCCCCGACATCATTTTCAGCTGCCTTGTTCTCCCTTCAGGAAGGGAGAAGGCAAGAACGCATGGTCTGCCTTCCAGAGCCAAGCTTAGCTGAGCTGGCCCGCGGTGCCATGGTGGCCCTTGAGGGAGCTCTGACACTCTGAATCTCCTCTGCCTGGCTTTCCTGGAGGCCTTGAAAACCAACGCGCCTGCGCCATGATTAAGGCACTGGAGATTGCATGAAGAAGGGTGTCGTTTTAAGTATCCCCAATGGTTTTGAGTTATTGTTAAAGGGCAGAGCCCTTTCAAAGAATTCATTCTGAGCCAGAGGAATCTTTATTTCTCCCACTCGAATTGAAATGCAATCTTTTAGAGAATTAATATTTAGTGGCATGGAACACAAAGCATTGCTTTTGCTGACCCCTTACAGATTCACTAGACTGATGTTTTTATGACCTTGCAAACGTCCCAGGCTGGGTTGCCAACCTGTGCCTGTTACAGCTTTAGCACTCTCCTTCAGCAAAGACAAAAGTGACAGGGACAGCCTTTGAGAAAAGGTGACATGATGCGATGGCTCACACTACCCCATAATCAGTCAGTCTCGGGGTAATCGGAGCATCAATCGGAGCATCGGTGTTGCCTTTCAGCCTTTTTCCCCCCTTTTTATGACTGGAGATTGGAAACAGATAAATAAACATCGCAAGGGTGTCTCCTCTGGGGATTCCCCTTAATAAGTATTTACAATAACTAGATTTCTTTATTTTGTCAATTTCTCCAGGAGGAAAGGAGCTGTCACACTCCATAGCAGGATTGGAGGAAGAGTTTAGGATTTGTAATTATTTTTTTTAATCAAAGAGTTTAATTGCAATTTAATGACAAGAGGGAAGATGTTTATTACACAGTGGCCCAAGAAATATTTTCTAATAAGTGTTGAGGCCATGTGAGAGGAGGCTTGCTTTAAGAAAATTAAAAAACACAAGCCAGCTTTGAGGGAGGCAAATCGTTCCATTCAGACACTGTTGCTAAGAGCAGCCTTGCCTACCCCTCCTCCTCTCCCCTGCTTTTAAAAGCTGAAGCTTAAAAGCCTCCATTGTGTGGAGGGGAGAAATATGCTAATTTGAGGCACATTTCCCCTCCGAGTCTTTTTTTCGGCCTGTCATAAGCTGAGATATGAATGATGATAAAGAGAGGAGAAGGCGGCTTTCTGAGGGCTCTCGGGGCTCCCTATTGTGCAGGGAGAAGGGGGATGAATAGGGTGACAACTCCAGTCACCCGTGAAGCCCCTCAGGTCTGTGGGCTGCCCAGAGCTGAGTGGGTTCTCATGGGTTTGCTCTGCCCTCCCCACCAAGTGCCTCCTCTTGTCATCTTTGCCAGGCAGCCATGTTCTATAGGGGACTCAGGCCGCCCCCCTGCAGGAAGGCTGTGTGCTTAAAATTATTAAATGCTAAAGGCATCAGGGTGGGGACATTTGCAAGGGACTCGGGATGGGGGCCTTCCTCCTAGACAAGTCATAGCCAAGAAAAAAAGAAATCGGTGTTTTGAAATGCCAGCAAAATCTTTATTGTGCCAAGGCCATGATTGAAGGGTTATCTAGATACTTGCGCTTTCAAAGCCCTGTCTTATCGTGATTTAATACAACTTGGCTTGTGTTTATGTTTCTCATCTTCAGCTTATTCAACTGGCTCGACTCTCCTTGGATAACTAGACGTGTAGCTATTGGGTTGTTGGAAAAGTCATGACATTATTTTTCTCTGTTTTTTGTTGCAAAAATGCGTCATGACTTTTCCGACAACCCAATAAATTTTTATGTGTTAAACTTGAATTTTTATGTGGCAAATTTAGCCAGGATTTTTATACAACGAGATGACAGTATTGGATGTGGATTCCTACATTCAACAATAGGAAAAACATGTTTTCTTTCCTGCTCTGACTGGCTGCTTTTTATGCAGGGACGTGCATTGATTTAATTCCTTGTGGACACATTTTAGCTCAGTTAGTTTTTTAAATGTGTGAATTTTATAACTGAAGAATAACGCATGCATTACCAAACAGCCATTAAGACCTGCAGAAATATTTCCAAATTGAAATTTCACATGACTCATTGGAGACGATTTGTATATTTGTCATGTATACTTGTAGTGTATTTTGTATAGTTCATGAAAGTGAATTTTATACTACTGTTTGAAGCTATCAAATGAATGTTAATTGAATTCTAGGTTTGTGTTGAGTGCTTAGTGAATAATGATGGTACAATAGGCCCTAGGTGTCCTTGGGGGAGTGGTTCCAGGATGCTCCTTATGGATGCCAAAATTCCAGGACACTCAGTGCCTTATATAAAATGGCATTGTATTTGCATGTAACTTACACAGTTAGCCCTTTATATCCATGGGTTCCACATTTGCAGATTCAACCATGGATCAAAAATATTTGGAAAAAACAATTCCAGAAAGTTGATCCCTAAATAATACAGTATAAAAACTATTTACATAGCATTTACATTATATTAGGTATTATAAGTCATCTAGAGATGATTTAAAGTATAGGATGTATGTAGATTAAATGCATTTTATATAACGGACTTGAGCATCCGGGAACTTTGGTTAGGGGGATGTGGTCCTGAAACCAATACCCTGAGGATACTGAGTGTGCAGAGTTCACCTACACATCACTTCATTCTTGTGGATTCAGTGTAGTGCTTGGCCTGTGGCAAATTCAAGTTTTCCTTCTTGGAACTTTCCGGGACTTTTCCCCCCAAATACAGAGGGTGCCAAAAAAATTTATACACATTTTAAGAAAGGAAAAAACGATTCAAATTGTAATACTCAATGTATACTGATAACAAAAGATGAATACTAGTCACGTTTGACTTCTGCAATGACAAGAGGTGCTCAAAGTGGTTCCCATCAGCATCCAGACACTTCTGATTATGGTGAACTACTGCTTGAGCAACGTTGACCAAAGTGTCCACTTGTATACCTTTTTTTGGCATCCCCGGTATATTTGACTTGCGGTTGGTCAAATCCGTGGATACAAAAACCGTTGATATGGAGGGCCGACTGTAGTGTGCTTTAGGTGTGAAATGAAAATACAGGAGGTCTTTATTGCAATGGTCTCTAATGTGCTTTTTAAAAAAAATTAAACATTGCATTTTTGTTTCTCTTTTTGATAAATTTAGAAAAGCTAAAACGTGATACATCTTTGCCCTGTAAAAATGGGAAGTTATTTATACCCATGGGATTTCATTGGCTAGAAACTAGGGTTACAGCTTGTTCATTCACCTCTACAAAGAAGTAGCTCATAGACTTGGATTCATGCAGGTACTCAATGACTGAGACTGTGTGGATGTGTTTCTTCCTTAAATGAAGGTCTGGGCTCTGTTCACTGGCATGGTGCGCATGCTTTAGCGTTAAAATCACAGGCTGTAAAGAGCTACCATCCATCTGTTTTTCTGGAATTCATAGCAGGTCAGCGATCTCATAGTGAAGAAGCAGATCAGCCGCCTATTTTAGTGACTTCAAGTACCAGCTGCTACTGGTGGTAAGCCCAAGACCTGTCTCATTCAAACAAGCGATGGTTTAACACAGGTTTGTTTGTTTAACTTCAGCATGTAAGAGAAGAGCAGTGATTTTCTGGTAGGGTCTTGGATGTGTTTCTTAGTCAGCCTTGTCATGCCTGGGAGCTGCCGCTCTGTTCTTCTCTCCAGGAGCTGAAAGCTCGTGCGGCATCTTGTTGAACATTTTGCCATGTAGCAGTGATCATGTACTTATACATTTCACTATAAAAATGTAAAAGTTGAATGAAACTGGGAGTTAAGCAGACCCCGAAAGTGAGACTTCTTGCCTGATTTGAAACTCAGTGATGTGCAAAACCGTCTTTGAGTTCTTGATGGTTCAGACTGACTGCTGATAATGGTGCTAAGACTTGGAAAAAGTCTGGTATAATGACAGCTTTCAAAAAGACACATGTAAATGACTAACTTTTACCTGCATTACCATGTATTTAACACTTAACATAGTAGTCAGGAACCGTTCTTAACACTTGGCTACATTCTCATTTAATCTTCCCAGTCACTTTAAGGTGGGTAGACGAAATAGTCTCTGGCTCTATAGGTGAAGATTGGACACACAGAGGATTGAGTGACTTGCTTCCCTGGGAGAGCTGGGGGAAATCTTAAACTCCTACTTTTTACGGTGGGGTCTAGGACTCACGAGGAAACATACCCTGGGTTTGTATGAGTTCAGGGAGGCTGAGGACCACATGCTTCTTGGTGGCCAGTCAGTGATACCCATAACAGTTGTGCTGGGCCTGCGCTGAGGAATGAATGACACAAGGAGCCTATGCCCATGGACTGTCCATCCTGTTGGGGGAAATACTCTGTGATTCCAGCTGCCACGACAGTGCCCCCTACATGAGTGGACAGGTAAAAAGATTTGCTGACTCAAAAGTGAATGTTGAATGTTGGTGTCCCTCTACTTCCAAGAGCACCTTAGCTCCTTGAATGAGAAACCATTTATACTCTCCTTTAAGATCCACACTGCCTGGCAGAATCCCTGCCACATGGCTGGCATTTGATAAACATGTGTCAAGTAAACAAATAAGTTATTAAGAGCTGAAATATTTTTAACTTGTTTTAGGCATTGTTAGCAGTAAATTACAAGTATTTACAAAGCAAAGAATTGGCCTTCATCACCTTCTGTGTATTTTTTACTATGAGCTTTCATGTGTTTTCAGTCCAGAAATAATGAGAGATGTGGATTTTGGATGGGCGAGGGAGAGGAGGGCACAGAGAAGGAAATGGAAATATTCTGGCTGTAAGTTCAACAGTTAGAATTCTAGGCAGAAGATTTAGAAAATGGTTAGGGCAGCCTAACTGGGATGCATTACAGCAAATATACTAGTTGTCTGCTTTTTATTCAGTGATAAAAGTAATCGTGGACAGTTTAAACTGTGAAATAATTTCTCTCCCACTCCGCCACCCCCCACCGAAGTATTAAAATAAATATGGGGGGGGACGGGGTTTTTTTCCCCAGAACCTGGGTCACCCCAGCCAGGATCTGGCAGGACCCCAGCCCCTCATGTCAGAGGCCCCTGTGTACTGCAACTTGGTGGACCTTCGCAGCTGTCCCCGGTCCCCGCCCCCAAGCCCTGCATGCCCCCCTCTGCAGAGGCTGGACGCCTGGGAACAGCACCTGGACCCCAACTCCGGACGCTGCTTCTACATAAACCCGCTGACTGGCTGCAAGTCCTGGAAGCCCCCACGCCGCACTCGCACCCGAGAGACG
>NW_017732277.1:143992-159038 GCF_001890085.2 Hipposideros armiger
AGTGGTCTCTGTTGGGTACTCTTTGATGATGTGGCGTTGGGGGTTGTTCTGAGGATATCCCTTTAAACCATGTCTCTTAAATCCTGTGTCTCCCAAAAAAAATAAATAAATAAAAATAAAAATAAATATGGGGTTAACAGGCTTGAAATTTATATCTCATTTCTTTTGAATACTTCCGCTAAGGTTAGTAGTAATTAGTGAAAAATAATCAAATTATTTTTTGAAAAGGAGTAAGTATACTGGATAATGAAGATATTGACTGATCAACTATTTGGTGTGAACATGACAAATTACCTGTGACTTTCACCCACGAAACTGACGGAGCAGCAGAAAAGGTTGCACAGCAAATCCCTCAAACACGATTTTTCAGATTTTAAGCTGATTATCAGGATGGCCAATTAGAAATAAATGTGTACATTTTCTAAATACATTTGAGTTTCATTTTATAATATATCACAATGCCTTGTTCAATTTACCTTTTATATGCCAATTCCTAGGATCAGGCAGTCACTTAAAAAAAAAAAGGTACAAACTCACATTGAGCTTCAGGAATTGAAGAATTAGCCCAAATCAAGAATTTCCTTATTTTTCTCGGTTATTGCAAACTGTAGTGAGCATTTCCTCTTTGGCAATATAATAGCAACAGCTTGGATTCTTTTAATACTTTATCATGTTAAGTGCTTAAAGGCATTTCATATTTCCCCAAAGCATCCATTCTTAGCTGTGGAACGTATCATACTCGTGTGCCACAATTATTGGTGAGAAATTCCAATCTGTTACTAATAATGAAGCATGGAGATGTGCACCGATTTCCTTTTTCTTTTTATAAATGTATGCATCTATTCTTAGCATCCACCACTGTCACTCCCTTGCACATTGATCCACTTTCCTGAGTGGGCAAGAATGAGTATGCGATCTCAGCTTGGGAGCTGATTGCCGGTAATCCTCAGTCCACCCCTGACAGTGGGTGGAGCAGATGACCTTTATCCATCCATTATGCTCTGGCGGGGGCTGGTTGACAAGCTCCATTCTAGAGCTTTATTGCCTTCGTGAAAAAGCCTTTCCAACCCCACTCCGGTCTCGCCTATTAATCATAACAGCTACTTTTTATTGAGTGTTCCTAGCTCTTGTGCAGAGCTCATGGCATGCATTAGCTCACTTAATCCAATGGCATGGTTTATCAGTGGCTTTTCATTAAAAAGATAAATTGATGTTAACAAGCATTGATTTCCAAAGATTTATGTTGTCTTCCTCTCTCTTATACTCTGTCTTGGCCAAATACGATTTTACATTTAAATGGTATTTTGTAAAATACATGGATGTGTTTTTTCAAAGCTATCGTGTATATTTTAGGAAGAATTGTCTGTGTCTGGTGTGTGCATTGCAGATTTGGCATTTGGGCCGCATCCTAACAGAATATTTACTTTAATAACTATGCAGCAGACAAAAACAAGAGCATATTTGGCTATGAGTCAAGAGACCTGAATCTTTAGTCCTGTCTTTCCTGATTACAGGCTAGAAAAGGAGAGAAGAGCTAGACAGCTTTCGATTTGTCTTCCTGCTTTTAGAATTCCATGAGCACATAACGTTTATTTTAAGCAGGGCCAGAAAATCCGGGAAGAATTGAACAAAATTCTTCTCATTGTAGTTTCTGTGAAGAAATTCTAGATGGTTTGACTCCAGTGACTTCATCTTAAGTGCCTAGGTGGTAAAATAAACGTAAGTGGCCTGCCCTCTGAGAGGCCTAGGTGACATTGCCATCTCCATGGCACAGACCAAGGACAAAGACCAACGGCATAGCACTAGAAACCGTCATCTCTGAATTGACATCCATCATGTGGTAACCACTTTGAAAGCACATTAGCCCATTCTGATTCCACTTGAGTGTGTAAGTGACCTCAAGTTGTTTGTTGATTGAAAGCACAGAAGGAACATAATGTTTTAAAGTGTACTGGCGTGTTGCCAACATTACATTATCTTATTCTCAAAAAATATAGGAAGCGTTTTATTAAGTGGCGTGTGAAATCAGTGTGGAAGATGACATTCACCTGATCTAGTGATCCTATCTTTAAAAATATATATATATTCATTTTAGCAATACAGTTTGCTGTTGATGTAAAAATTATGAATACTATACAATTTAGGAGAAACCGAAACTACCCGACTGAGCTCAACGTGATGAGGTCTGTGAGTGGGCAATTGTCATCTGCTGGGCGAATCTCAGCCTCTTCCACAGACTTTTCAGAAGTGCTGGGTGGCAGACAGCTCAGAAGGAAGCAAAGATAAGACTCTGGGAAACTGTTAGGTACTCCAAGTGGCACTCTAGTGAGGACAAAAGTTCTGATTGGTTGAATGAACAATGTTGAAGATGCAGGAAAAGAGTTCGAGTAAAATTGATTCATAAAGTGTTCATGGGAAAAGCAATTTTTTTCCTAATTTACTGTTATTTAAGTATGTTAAGTTCACAAATATTTAAATGGAAAAAGAAAGCAGGTTAGTTTGGCGTTACTTGTTCCTCAAGAACCTATACTGTCTTCTAGAAATCAGTTTCCTGTTTAGAGTATCCTTGAGTGGTCTGTTGAAAAATCTCTTCTAGAGTTTTTTCAGTGACGAGAGAGACTTCTGTTCGCTCCGCTTTAGAAATTTAGGACAGTTTTTTTGTCTCAATTCCCAACATCTCTCAGGCTTCACAGTGATCATCTATAGCAAGTGTGCAGTCACACCAAAGGTTCTCTCAGGATCCTGCTATACATTGTTTGGACCTGGAGACAAACTTTTACATTGCTGCAAAATTGTCAATTTTCCCATTTAGTCATGGCGAACACAACTCAAGTCACAGATATGGCTTCCCAACAAGTGATTGGCTTCATTTCCTATATCCATTGCTGAGCCCGGAGACTATATAGAGGTTGTTCCTCAGATTTTGTCTTTTCCTCCTTGATGCTCTGACTCTATAGATTCCCCAATATGAAGACATCATGTGCGATTTTATGATGTAAAATATTGTTGATATATTTCAGCGAGACCGCCAAGATTTACTCTTCATTGGTTGCCTTTTCTACACACTAAAATATTTTATGTTTGACCTGGCAGGGATAATTATTTCAAGTTGTCCTAATGGTTCCAATTTTCAAAGCCCACTGACTATTTTATTGGTTCAAAGGACCTAAACGAAATGATTTTATCCTGTTTCTCCTAATTTGCATCCCGGAAAATAAACAGAAGAGGCAATTTAATAAAATAATACCTTTGAATAAATGTAAATGTATTTAAAAGTATCTGGTATTTTTGGTCTTTTTTACTGTAAATTCTCATCACCAGTGGACTAAATGAAATAGCTCACATTTTGGTGCAATTCATATGTTATACCACCCTTGACCCCCCCCTTCAGACTTTCATCTGAAGGCTTTTGAATTATGTATCTACAAGTCCTGGGGACTTTCCTAAAGTAGCAAAAGCAACATTACAACATCAGAAAGTAAATTTCAAATACTCTGTCGAGCTATGCTATGTACTGGTAAGTCTCAAATACTCTGTCAAGGTACATGTTGGATAACTATACTCTTCTGTAAATCAATGGTTTCCAGACTTCGGTGTGTTTATATCAGAATCACTTGGTGTGAGACTGCTCATCTGGGATGTTCGCTGTCCTTCACATGAGTAGGTAGTTTCAGGACGAGGAAGGTGACAGACACATGCTCACCCAAATCACCTTAGTCCATCCTGGCAGCTTGAAGGCTGACAAATATCATAGTCCTTCTATCCTAGCCTATCAATACCCTATTTTTTAATTTGTAAAAGGTACATCAATATATTGCTTCAATTATAATCCCCAACCCATAAACAAGAGGACTAATCTTGAAACTCTCTTTCTACTAGATTTCTGTTCGGAAAAAAACAAAACATGAGAATATGAAACTCAATTTTTGTCTATTCCACTGACTAGCACTAAGTTTTATCCATTTTGTGTCTAAAATATATTTCCAAGTGGGTAACGGTGTCAATTTTATTATAAAACATCTTTGTAATGGTTTTACTGGTTTCCATTGTCTCTGTGTTCTTAGCAATGGGAAGATAAGTTTAGTGTAGCCACTTTGAGAGCTTAAGGGTCTGGGGGAGGGGTGGAGGTGGGGAACGCCCTTAGAAATACAGTCAGGCCAGACAAGGGCTCAGAAGTGAACCCCTCAGGGACAGGAAATACCTGGAAGGATGTAGAATCGCATGCCTCTTCCTTCTTCTACTACCCCACTCCCCCCCCCACCTGTATGATGGCGGTGGGGGCATGAAGCACAAGATAGAAATAATAGCACTTCGTAAGTGCCGCTCCGAGGCATTGTGCTGGGGACTCTGTGCAATGTGCCACTGCTCTGGCCACAGCCTGATGAAGGGAGTTCTGAGAGGCCTTTTACTAGATGGGGAAGCTGAGAACCTCACTCAGCGGGCGAGGTGCGCAACCCTGTGTTTTACCAGAGATTTGGGAGGACGAATGAGGGGAGCTACAGGCCACTATGGGGAGAATGTAGCAAGTTGTGGAAGAGCCATTCTGAGCAAGTCTTTGGTGGCGACCTGGATTCTCTGAGGCAGACGCTGCAGCTGCTCACCTAGTCACCTCGGCCCTTGTTTAGCTCGGCTTACGCCTGACTCCCAAGTTCCCAGTTTTGGCATCCAGCGGCCTGAGTCAAAGCTCAGCTTGGCCTCTGACCAGCTGTGTGACCTTGACCAAGTCCCTGTGGCTCCCTTTGGTTTTGGTTTCTTCCTCCATACAAGGGGGATGGTTATGCTCACCTCTCACTGCCATTGTAAAGGCAAAAATGAAAGACTGTGGATTCAGGTTCCTGCTGCACTGTTGGTACAGAGGAGACCCTGCATCCGTCCCTGAGTATTGGTCTCTCTCCGTACTTCCTGAGCTACTGTCATCTCGTGTGGGTGCAGTGGGCCCTCTGGACACCGCTCTGAGCCTGGTCCCTAGGCTCCACATTCAGCCAGCTCTTTCACCTATAGCGAACGGAAATAGCTCTTGAGGGGAACTGGCCGAGTATCCCTGGTAACTGGTGCTTATGGGTTTTTGGTGATAGACTGAGGAGATATCGTAGAAGCGGCCCCCAGGGCTGTTGATACTTCTGTTACTCAGATCAGTATGAAGGGAGCACTGTTGGGGGAGGGCTTAGAGGGGTCCAGTACCCCCAGGGATACCTGGGGGTCTGTGTGCCTGCCTGATGAAGTACCTCTACCTGGCAGCCCAACAGATCCACACACGGACTCTATTTCAGGGAAAAATGACAGCGACTCCTGCATCTAGCGAGCATAAGGCCTCTTTAATGCACCTTGAGTTCTCAGAGTTTAAAGGGGTCATATCGTCTTTTATCCCTATGCTGCCAGGCTTAGCCCATAATTTTCCAACTTCTGTTGCGAGAATTTGCACAGCTGACATGCCTTGTGATTTAACCTTGGATTTGAAAGTATCTAGCTTCCTTCGGCAAAGCAGGACAAAGATATTGAGACTCGTCTTCCTTGGGGGTTTGTCCAAGTTGGCACAAGTCTTGCCTGTGTGGGATGCAGGTAAAAGGCAGATAAGTGTCTTTCTGGTGTAGATAGCTGCCATTTGGGGAGGCTTGCATTTGTAACTGAGAGACAGAGGGGCAGTTAGAATGCTAAGAGGAAAGTGGGTAGAGTTACCCAAGGAGGCCTCCTGAAGGAGGCTGGCTTTGGCTGTGCCTGCAGGAAGGGAAGGGGAGCTGGGGAGGCAGCATGGCTTGGGGTTTTGGCAGATTAAGTAAGGGAAACTCCCCACAGAGTGCCCCAAGTTCACCCAGCTATGAGGCTGAGCCGCCAACTCTCTCTGGCTAAGAGAATACTCTAGCCCCCGTGGTTTCTGGAAAACGGAGTAGGAACTGCTCCAAAGACATGACCTGGGTCCCAATAGCTGCCCTTCAACAGCTAGCGGGTTTGGAAGACCTGCCTTTGTTCACGTTGACTGACTCGTGCTTGGTGGACGATGTCATTGGGAGCCCTCGCAGGGGGAGCTCACTGATGTCATGCCATTCTTAATGAGAGACCTGAGCTCCCCATGGGATGTGATAATTAATCAGGAAGCACGTTGTCAGTAGATCAGATGTCTGAATCCTGATGTATGCCTTGTGTACACAGGAAGTAGAAACTTTCCTTTCTTTAATTAAAACTGGTTTAAAAACCCATCTGGTCCTTGTTTCTATTTTGGCTTTAGGTGTGGTTCCATCCTGTTGGGGTTCACTTCCCCCCAATGTGATGAGGCACACAGTTGAGGGTATTGTTTGTCTCCCTCCTCTACCTCTAGTCTCTAATCTCCTTGGGGTTCCTTGGGGTCTCTGATCCCCTGAAGACTCAGCTCCCTACACAATCTGGATTCAGGACAAGCAGCCTCCCTCACTAAGACCAAGACCATCATTCCTTCCATTATGTCGCCCACAAAACAGAGCTGATGATACCTCCCCCTTAATGGCTGTGATGTGGACTAAATCAGGTAACAAAAGTACCCTTCTTGATGCCGGGCAGGTGGCCTTTTTAATCTCTCTGTCACCACCACCCCTTCTAAGATGAACTTCCTTAAATCTTGAATAAACATTTCCTTTTCCCTCCTTTTCCTCTTTCTGCATTCCCGCTTTAGAGGGAGCAGTGTTCCATCCTCCTACCCACAGCTGGCCCCTTGTCTCTCCTGTGACCTCGATTCGTCATTTATCCACCTTCACTTGCAGCTTTTTCAATCTCTCTTTCAACCACCGCCACCTTTTCAGCATAAAACATTTTCGGCCTCTCTTCTTACTGTGTTTCCCCCCTTAATCTGCCTGCATCTTTCGCTTGCCTTCCCCTTACTCTCAGATTTCTTCAGAAAGTCGGCTGCCTCTGCTTTGTCTTCTTTCTTCCCGGCCCTTCAGTCATCCCTCTATGAACTGGGTTCCGTTCTAATCTTTCTACTGACGCTGGTAAAGGAATTGGAATTTTCCATCCCAGTGGCCTTTGCTGAGTCTTCGCCTTCTTAAAATTCCCCTCTTCTCTGTGACGAGGCCCTGTCCCGTATCTCCGCCAACGTTCTCTGCATCCTTTGAGAGGACATCTTTCCCTAGAGACCCCCAAATTGTGTGGCACCCTCAAGGCTTTCCTTTCTGTACCATCTCCCTTAGCGTCTCACCTACTCCCATGATGATCATTGGTTCCTCTCTGTTGATAACACCCAAGTCTTCATTTCCAAACTCGGCCCAGACTGAGCAGCTGCACAGAGATGGCCCACATGGCCTCCAAAGTTAATGGCCCTTTTTCACTTATTGGTATGTGAAACTTTTCATGACACACCTGTTTTCCCTCATGGGAAGCCTCAGCCTGCTCCTGCCAAATGTATTCTCTTGCTCTCTTATTGGAAATGGGGTTTAGTGGCATTTTTGCCAGAAGAGAGAGGCTCATCACCCCTCAAATTGCTTTTGCCAAACTCAACAATCGCTGTTTGGGTGGTTTCCACAGCTCCTAATGAGGAGGCTGCCTGTTGTTAAATGAACAGCTGATTAGATTGGGAAGAGATTGGCTAACAGGCTCCTGTGTGCCCATCATTATAGATATTAGCCAATTTCATGACAGTGGCCTACCTGGGAACCACCTCTACCATTAAAGGGAAATGCTAATGATAATGGCTTATACTTACAGAGCTTTGCAATTTATAAGAGTTTTCGTACACGTCATGCAATTCGGTTTGTCATTTCAGCTCTTAGCTTTATGTGGTGTCATTTCCTATAAAGGAAGGTATAACAAATACAGAGGAGGTACTGAGGAAATATACCAGGAACGAGAATAAGATTAAGGCATCCAAAGGCATTAAAAACCCACATTGGATGTAAAATTAGAAATTTCATTCTGGTAATGGGAGGCAAAGCTTTGCCAAATTGATAAAGCTTCAGGAAGATCTAATTATGGAAAACATCCAATTCTATACAATTATATTCTGAATTTCTGACTATACTGTATTTCTAGTTTCTATGTTTTTTTAACTTATGCAACATTTTGAATACAGCATGGATGTCTTAATATTTTGAATATTATTGCTAGTTTATATAAAGGGTATCTTTTCTGCTTTAAATGTAAGATTTAAGAATTCCTGCTGTATTTATAATTCTGTGCTCCCTAAAGGTTCAGGTATTTGCTACTAGAATACACCTTTGATTTTATCATGAGGAGTAATGTGAAAATAGTAGTCACTTAACAATTTCTTTTAAAGCACAATTTATTTAAAATCTATCCACTCAAGCAGGTGAGGGATTTTCACACTAGAATGTGAAGTGAGGTTGTCTTTGGTTCTGAGGTTGTTGCTCTGGGTATTGGTTTCCTCTGAGAGGCAAAGAGGAAAGGTTATTCTGGGCACCGTGTGAATGCCTTCTAGGCCCCAGAAACAGTGTGGAAGGGATAGGTCTCAGGGAAACCCACTCACTGGCTCTGAGTAGCCTATCTTTGTCAGAGGTGGTCGCCATGATGTCTTCCACTAATGCAGCCTTAGCTCCTCACTCAGGAGAGAGATGAATGGGCTTCATGAACTGGGAGGGCATGCTGGCTCACTGGAAAAGAGGGAACATCCACCACCAGGAGGAAAGCAACAATCCAGAAAGGAAACAGTCAATGCCAAGGATGGAAAATGAGGTGAATGGAAAGATGAATGAGGCTCTGTCCCCTGGAGCTGCAGGACCACTAGGAGGCTCTATCCCAGGGCACTAAGTGGGAGGCTGGACTTTTCATGACTCTTGGTTGAATAAAGAAATGAATGACTGAACACACCAGTCAACCAACCATAGTGGCCTACACAAGTTTCTCTCACCTTGATCTTGTTTTCAAAACTTCTGTCAGTTATTTGGATCACAGGCATATAAGGCACATAAAGTACATTTACTATACTTGTAGACTGTGTGCTGTTGTGATTTATATGAAGAATCTTTATGACCATCTCTGGTACAGAGCTCCGAAAATGCTTGGAATTTCCTGTGATGGAGAGCAAGAAAAGTCCGTGTCTTTTGTTACGTTAATGAGGTGACTTTGGGACCTAAGGATGGGGGCTAGTTGCCTATGGAGCCCACCAGGTGATTAGAGGGTTGGAATTTTCAGTCCCATCCCACCCCCCACCCCAGCCCCACCTCCAGGGAGGAGAGAGGCGCTGGAGATTGAGTTCAATCACCAATGGCCAATGATTTAATCAACCATACCTACATAATGAAACTTCCATAAAAACCCAAAAGAATGGGGGTTCGGAGAGCTACCAGGTTGGCGAACCTGTGCAGACTTGGGGAGAGTTGTGCACCCTTTCCCCATACCTAGAGGTGCTATGCATCTCTTCATCTAGCTGTTGACTCATATCCTTTAATGTCCTTTATAACAAGCCAGTAACCTATTGGGTTGTCGGAAAAGTCATGACGTATTTTTTTCTATGTTTTTCGTTGCAAAAATGCGTCATGACTTTTCCGACAACCCAATAGTAAATAAAATGTCATTCTGAGATCTGTGAGCTGCTCTAGCAAATTAATCAAACCCAAGGAGGGGTTCCTTGGCACCTCTGATGTATAGCTGGTAGGTCAGAAGCCCAGATGACAGCTGGGACTTGTGACTAGCCTCTGAAGTGGGACGAGGCAGTCTTGTGGGACTGAGTCCTTCACCTGTGGGATCTGACAGTATCTCCAGGTAGATGGTGTCAAAATTGAACTGAATTGTACGACACCCAGCTGGTGTTGGAGCATTCCTTGGTGGTGTGGGGGACCCCCTCCACCACACACACACACACACACACACACACACACACACACACACACACACACAGTAGAATTGGTNACCCCCTCCACCACACACACACACACACACACACACACACACACACACACACACACACAGTAGAATTGGTAACCAGAATTGTTAGAGACAAAATAAATCTGGGAAGATTAATGGAATGAATAGACCATAGAAGAAAAAGTCAAGATTGTCTTTAGAAGTTGGAAACTGGACCGAGATGTACAGGCATAGGTATGAAGCCCTACGTGTGAGATGAACGTTTCGATTGGACCACAGGAGCCTCCTATTTTGAGAGTAATGATCATGAAAAAGACTTGGGGGTCTTGCCCCTGTCCCCCACATTCAACAAAAACTCTTTCAGAAATTCTCATAACTATTTGGTGGTAAAAGATACCTGTTCCCCTGCTTTTCTAATTTTTCCTTCTTTGTCTTGTTTTACCCTCCCTTTAAAGGTTCTCCTTTACCTTTATATTTAAAAATCAATGTTCCTTAAATTCTAATCTTAGCGTATTTGAAATCTGTATCTCTCTTTGGTTATTTGTTCATCATTCATTTAAAATATATTTGTTGAGGACACACTACGTGCCAGGGACTATTCTAGGAGCTGGTAATATTGCAGAGAACAAAACAGACAAAAATTTCAGCCTCGAAGGGACTTATATTCTTCGGGGAAGAAAGTCAATAAATAAGTGAATAGAGAGATCAATGTTGGGTCACAGTTACAGCAGTAATAAAAATCACACCCAGGTAAGGGGACTGGGCATGTCGGGGCTACTATTTTAGACAAGAAAGTCAGGGAGGGTCCCCTGAGAGGGGCTTTTGAGCAGAGCTGGACTTCTTGTACTCCCAAGGCTACCTCTGCACCAAAAACTCCCAGGTCTTCGTCCCTAGGCAGGCTCTCTTGTCTGGAGCCATATTCCTGAATGCCTCCTGGTCAGCTCCTATAGGATGTCCTAGGGCACCAGAAACCACACATGCTCATCTTCTCTACCAAACTTCTGCTTTCTCTTTGATTCCCCTTTCTGGTCCACAGCATGACCTTCTCCTCACTCATGCAAGCTAGCAACTCCAGACTCCCCTTCACATCCTTCTCCTCCCCCCTTGGCACGCCATACATACATATCCAACTAGATGTCATCCGGGTTCTCACCTCCTCCTCAGGCTATAGTTCAGGCCCCAGTGTCTCTTGCTTGTACTATTTTAGGAGACTCCTAATAGCTCGCCAGCCCTGCCCCACTCTCTTTCATATTACCAACAGAATGACCTTTGTAAAGCACACTTCAGATCCGCTTTCAAGCCTTCCATCTCCACCCACTGCCTCCAGGATTAGCAAGGTGTTCAGCTGGCTCCCAATCTACTGGTTCAGCCATCTCCTTTCATTTCCCTCCCACCAGCCCCACCACAAACACCCTGTGCTCTGGACCCTCTATCAGAAGAATCATCTCCCTAACCCTTTAACAATACGCTTTTTTTCTTTTTCTATGCTTTTCTGTTTTTCTTGGAACACTCTTCCCCTTCCCTACATTTTCTTTCTTTACCCTTCCCTACTCTTAGCCACCCTGTTCTTCCCTGCCTATCCCTGCCCTTCCCTGCCCTTTCCTACCTGGAAGGTTTCTAACCAAGTGCAGTAGCCAACTCAACTCTGTGAAGCTTTCCCCAAATTCTCTTTCCCCTCCTCTCATCTTCTTTATTGTGACACCATGCTGCTTGAAGCAGGTAGGATCACCCTGGGTAAGTGGGCTCTGCTTAGTCTGTGGGTTACACGGAGACAGGCAGCACCTCCTGTATGCCTGCGTTTTTTGTAGATACTAGCACTTGGAAGGTTATTCTGCGCATGTTTACTAAACTGGCTGGAATTCTACAGAAGACGTGCAAATACATAAATTGAACTATATGAAACTACTGTTCTTCTTAGTCAATATTAGCAATTTTGCACGGCTCAATCTAATACATCTATTTTGTGTCAAGATTTGTTATTCCTATTTTGGCTTTGGGAAGTATTCTTACCTTCAGTCAGACTGCCTTAAGGCATTGGGCTCAAAGAATTATTTTCAGCTCTGCAAGACATTTCCCATCCTACTCATTCTACGCATCCAATTTTTCTGGCCAAAAATGGATACATACCTGAGAAATGTTATAAATACCTACTCTCCTTTCTTGCCATTAACAATCTTTCTATTATGCGTTTTCTGATTCAGATGGTTTACCATAAACATCAGTGAAGTTTTGAGGCTGTTTATAAAGTTATTAATACAATGGTAACTTTTAGAATTGTCAGACATAAATGGCCTAATCCAAAGAAAATTATGAAGTTGTGAATGAGGCAAAAATGATGCATTGTTCAGTCACATGGAATTTTTCAAGGTGAAAGTAGATCAAGGTGTCAACTGGAGATATGTGAGTATCCTGTCTCATGGTTTTGATTTCATGATGATGTTGAACTAAAGTTGTCCTTAAATTTAGAATGTCTTCCATATTCTACCTTCCCGCTTTTACCAATATTTAAAAATAGTATTCTTAAATCACAGCCCAAAAATTACTCTATTCTGCATGTTCTATAATTGAATGGTTTTGCTAGATATTTTTAAGATAAAAACCAATAATATAACTACTCACAATTGTTCCCTTTTGTGCTGAATTGAATTTTGTTTTGGTTTTAATTCTTACTTGAATTGCTGAGGGAGAACAAACCTGTCACAGAGCAACAATTACCATCTTTCTGTCTGAACACACTTAAGTAGTCTTTGCAAAAATGCTTAAGACCATCCTGTTTGGACATCTCATCAGGCTTTCCTGGGGAGGTAGTTCATCACGAATGAATCTGTTTTTGAAAGTCTGAAATGTTATACTACCATGCTTTTCTCAATCCTCTTACCACAAGACAATAAAATTGGCTGGAGCCATAATTAAGGGAATAGCTAATTGTGGGCACGGTCTTCTAGGACAATGGTCAAAGTGAAAATGAGATGTAAAATTAAAAGGAAATGTTGAAACAGGCTAAACTGGTTTTCAAAATCTTTTCTGGTTTAACAGGGCCTTAGGTATTGAATGTAGAAGGCTTTAAGGATTATCTAAAGCAAATGTATAAAAAATCAGGTTGTTAGAGGATTTTGATTCAGGATCTTATACATTTTTTTAACGTGTTGAGCAAGAAACCCTCAAAACTTGGGAGAGATTTTTTTTAGGAGAGAGTGGTCTCTAACTTGTCTTTATGTTTGCTTCTAACCAACCCAACCAACTAGCAGACTCTATTCTCGGTCAGGGGGCCCTTTGCCCTGTGGTTTTCAGTATGCATGTATTTGACTGAAGTTTCTATACATTTTTTTATAGGGACAATGAAAGTAACTGGTCAGCAAAATGCTTAAAACATGATACCAAAATTAGTGATGCTTGGAAACATGTGGCTCAACCATGATAAAGGCTTATATGCTTGGATGGGCTGAGAACATTGGTCCTCTAATATCTGGGTCTGCAAGAAGGCTTGTGAAACCAGCAATCAAAATCATTATTGTTTCAATAGCCTTTATGCCAAACATTTAGGATGCTCTTGAAAATATCCTTTTGACTTTGAGCCAGGGATTCTAATGAGTAAAGCTCCATGTAGAAATAACCACATCCAATAAGAAAAACCACTCTATTTTGATTTTCATTCCAAGAAACCACCAAAATGTCAGCTAGATATACTTGTAGCATATTATGATTATTTTTAAATAAAGACAGGTGTCTCTTTAAGAATTGGGCTTGACAATAGACATATGAAAAGGTGCTCACTAGCACTAATCATCAGGGAAATGCAAATGAAAACCACAATGAAATATCACCTCACACCTGTCCGAATGGCTATCATCAATAAATCAACAAACAACAAGTGTTGATGAGAATGTGGAGAAAAGGGAACCCTCCCGCACTGTTGGTGGGATTGCAAATTGGTGCAGCCACTATGGAAAACAGTTTGGAGGTTCCTCAAAAAATTAAAAATAGAACTACCTGGGCTGGCCGAGTGGCACATTAAGAGTTGGCTTGGGACGCCAGCTCTGAGCAGTAGGGCCCCGGTTCGGATCCCACATGAGGGCCAGTGACACCACCCTCTACAGCTAAGATGGTGAACAACAGCTCCACCTGGAGCTGGGCTGCCGTGAGTCACCGGCAACGGTGTAAGCTGCAGCCCCTGCTGCAGTGGGCTACCATGAGCTACCGTGAGTGGCCGGCAGCCATTGTGAGCGGTCAGCAGCCGCAGTGAGCGGCCGTCCAATGGCCGGCGACTGATCTGCCTCACCTGGGAAGAGCACAATGATAATACCAACATGGGCCAGTAGAGCGACATCCTCTACAACTAGACTGAAGAACAAAAGGACAGCACCTTGTCTGTTCTCCTCTCCCAATTCCCCAATAAAAAATTAAAAATAAATTTTTTTATTAAAAAAAATAGAACTACCTTATGACCCAGCCATTCCACTTCTGGGTACTTATCCAAAGAAATCTGCAACACTAATTCAAAAAGATATATACATATATTCATTGCAGCATTATTTACAATAGACAAGATATGGAAGCAACGTAAGTGTCCATCAATAGACAATTGGATAAAGAAGAGGTGATACATGTATACAATGGAATACTACTCGACCATGAAAAAGAACGAAGTCTTAGCATTTGTGACAACATGGGTGGACCTAGAGGGTATTATGCTAAGTGAAATAAGTCAGACAGAGAGAGACAAATACCATATGATCTCACTTATATGTGGAATCTAAAGAACAAAATAAATGAACAAACAAAACAAAAACAAACTCATAGATACAGAGAACAAGCTGATGGTTGCCAAAGGGGAGGGAGGTTGGGGAGCTGGGTGAAAAAGGTGAAGGGATTAAGAAGTACAAATTGGTAGTTACAAAATAGTCATGAGGATGTAAAGTACACCATAGAGAATATAGTCAGTGTTGCAACAACTATGTATAGTGCCAGGTGTCTTATTCCATATTCTAGACTTATTGGGGGGAATCACTTCATAAATTATATAAGTATCTAACCATTATGCTGTACACCTGAAACTAATATAATATCGAATGCCACCTGTAGTTGAAAAATAAACATTAAAATATTAAAAAACGGAATCGGGCTTGAACTAAAGTTTTTCTATCACATACATTAGTTAGAGACAGGAAACAGGTTCTAATACTATTATAAATTGCTACACTGCTATTGTTATACCCATGTTTGGGTTTTCTTCCCTCTTATGTATTTCATATATATATAT
>NW_017732277.1:159248-318140 GCF_001890085.2 Hipposideros armiger
TCTATCTATCTATCTATCTATCTATTTAGAGATTTGTGAAATGCAAATATGAAAGAAAGCAAATAAAATAGAAACCGAGGGCAGGGCAAGTACTTTGAGTATATTCTGCCAGGGTCAGGGGTAAATGACGTAAATCAAGTTGTGATGCCCCTTAAAGGGGTCCCACGGGAAGGAAAGAAAGAGTTTGCTTATGGACGACATGCGTTCTCCTGAGAGAACATACAGCGCGGCCGACCAGCTGAGTCATGTGGTGGGAGGGGGCTCTTTCCTTCTCCTCCACATCCCCCTCCTCTGATGTCACGAATCTCTTCTTTCCTGGGAGAATTAATTAGCATTCATTGGATGCAGTTGGCAAGGAGAAAGAAGGGCGCCCGAGCGTGTGTAGGAGAGCAGGGAGGAAGGGGCCCAGTGGGGAGCGAGTCCTTCTCCCCTTGAAGCCGCATTGAGACAGGAGGCACAATTGGGAACAGAATGGCTGTTTTATAAGTGGGATCCTCAGTGACGTATGGCTCCCTGCTCCTTGGCAGCTGTCTTTATGGACCAGTAGGCAGAGGGAAATTGACGCTGACGAGACTTTTGCATCTTGGAAGGGACTGTAATCTACTGTAGTGAAGAACAGAACCTCTCAATCACGCGAGTGTAAATAAGAGACGGAGGGGAGTCCAAAGAAAAGGAAGAGGAGGGGAAAAAGTGTGTGTTCGGGGAGCAGGGAAAAGCATTTTTGGTGGATGGTATGAAGCCAACCATGGAAACTGCAGCCGAGGAAAATACTGAACAAAGCCAAGAGAGAAAAGGTACCCAGCGCTCTGACAATAGCCTGTTTAAAGCTTTTCACTGGGGGTGCTTAAAAATGGGTAGCCCGGTTTTGTGTCTCTTGTAAAATAGCTCAGAAGTAATCCCTAATGGCATGGTCTTGCATTCAGGGTGGTTTTTTTCCTATAGGCTGATGGTAAATTAATAGAGCAGCTTTTTCTGCAATCCATTCCTGTTCCAAATCTTCCTACCGAACATGGTATATTTCATAGAAGCGTATCTGCAGTTTGAGTACCTGGATTGGGGGAAACTGTCCTTTTTTAGTTAATAGAATGTCATAACTTAGGTCTTGTGTTCTGCATGTTATATTCCAGGGACACGGGATGCATTGTTTTCTGCTCATGCCGAGAGGAACTGGAGGGCACACATATTAAATATGCTTTGGTTCCACTAATGCTGTAGCGATTTGGCCATCCTCTCATTTTCTTATTGAATATGATTGCCATTTCTGTGTATCAGACCCTAACTGTGACATGTAATATGCATTTAAGTTGGAGCTTGAGAGAGGGGATGTCAGCTCTGTCGCCTAGTGCTAATGCAAGTGGGGGAGGGTCTTCTGCTGTTTATGACTTGGAGATTTGGGGGAGAAAAATCAATAAAGGTCCTGTTCCTTAAAGGGAATCTCAGAAGCTCTCACGATTTTGTCATATGGAACATTTTTTGGGGGAAGGAAGTGTTTTGTGGTAAGAAAATGGCAGAACATAGAAGCTAAAATGAATGTTTTCCTAGATAATGACTGATTTCAAGTTTGACACCCCATCGAATCAGCTCAGCCACTGTTAGGTTAAACGGCATCTCGCTGCGTGGTCATTTATCCCCCTCACCTGAAGTTAGACTGTCAGAGAGGCACAGGGATGTGTTCTGTAACCGCAGCGCCTCTGATAGCAAAAGCCATCATGCTAAGCCTATTTCTCACGGCCCTGGCGTCCACGAACAGTCACTAAACAATAGTAGTTCTCAAGCGTGGAAGCACAGCTATGTTTTATTTATGAATATGTAGGTTGAACTGCAAAAATGCTGATAGTCAACCATTTTACATGACAAAACTGGCAATTTCATGTTTTCAACTTCACAGCACACTGGGGTAGAGTCTGCTTATTTTTACATGGACTGCCTTCTGTCTATAATACTTTAATAGCATTGTAACCTAAGCAGCAATTTCATTTTAAAAATTAATTCTTTTTTAAAGTGTGAAAATCTATGTAACATAAAATTTGCCATTTAAACCATTTTTAAGTGTATAATTCAGTGGCATTAAGTACAGAGTACTTCAATTTTAAAATTGTTAGTTCAATCCTTGCATCAAACCTACCGCCCCTCATCAAAAACAAAAAAACAGCCCCCTCCCCAAAAATCCCCACAACCCTGCCTTTTCTTGTATGTATACATTTTAAATTTACATGAATGAGCAGATATGAAGCTGAGGAACTGAGATGAAAGTTTAAAGCTTCATTTTCATGATGATCAGAAATGAAGTTTGGGGATATAATCATGTAAAAAGCATTGTTGCGAGGAAGCCCATCCCATTTGATAGCAGTTTTTTCCCTAAAATACATGCCTTTGTTTACCACACGCTTTTTATTAATATGGTGTTTGCCAATGGCAGATAAAACCATTTTGGTCTTGACTCTCTCTGCCATGCCCTCGAGCATACAGCTAGAAGGTAGCCTTCTGCAAGTCAGGAAGAAGGCTCTCACCAAGAACTCAATCTACCAGCACCTTGATCTTGGACTTTTTAGCCTCATCAAATTCTGGGAAATAAATGCCTATTTTTTTAAGCCAAAGAAACAGCAACAGCCAACCCCTTTTGTCCACAAAAACATACCTTTCATTATTCTCTCCAAAAGCGAGCAAGGGGCATAGAATCAATATAAAATTCTTACTACACAATTGTGTATCTCATCATCATTTAGTCTTATGGACCACTATTGTTTTGTGTCAATTAAATATTATTTAATACCAAATCTACAGGCTGCCACTACGTGTATTGACCATCTGTGTCTGAAAACTCGTTAGCTTATGGTTTTAGAGACAAAGTTAGAAGCAAAAGATAATTCCTAGAGGAACTTTCCAAATTATAAAAATTGACTAACACTAGCTATTTGTTAGGAGTTCAAACCCGCCAAATTAACACAAGCATTGGTCACATATAGAGAACATGCTTGAGTGAGAATATGTGCCCAGGAATGCAATTTTACTGCAGCCACAAGGCTGATCGCAGCAGTGTGATGCACCCATCATAACTGTTGGTGTGGAGGGTGGCTTTTCAATTGATCTTCATGTAGACGAACAAGTTCCTAACTGCACAAGTCAAAACTCACACAGGTGTCATCTTTGTAGTGTCCCCCAGTTTACTCTCCCGTTGTCATTCAAGGCACACATGTAGGCATAAAATGGTAATCACTTACGTTTGTGCATGATGCTTGTCACTCCAGTATTCCTTCAAATTTCTGTTTCAATTTATGAAATAAATGTTTACTTCATTGACATGAACATTTAAAAATTTGACATAGAGAATGTATTATATAATTCTTGAGCTGGTGAATCTGTTCTTTTTTTTTTCTTCTTTTAAGCCTTTCAGCAAGGGATTTAATTTACCAAATTTAATCCTGTATATTTTGTCACTTCCCACAGTTTTTTTATGTGCATATATTTTCCCCTCTCTGTTCCTTCCTTCATTTACTTAGCACTAGAGGCAATATCTGTTTCTTAATTGGGGGTATTATTGCCCAGTGGCTAATACCCAGTAGCTTCTGAATTAATAGCTTCGGAGAATTACTACAATGTTTATTAAGATGTAAATTAAATTTAGCTTTATAAATTGGCCTCAACTTTTCTAGTTGGTGTCACTTCCTGGGAGTTTAGGCAGGACAAAGAGAGATGTTTCTTTAAACTAAATCTGAATGAATTTATTCCTATTTTAAACAAAAATTGGCCAAGTTTTTTAAAAAAAAGAAAGAAAGAAAGAAAGCAAATGTGTTTTCTAAGCCTCATGGCTTTTGTCACACAACACTGCTGGATGATCAAAATTCACAAAAAATATTAGTAGTTATTCAGGAATTTTTAAGAAAAGCAAGCAGGTTTTTTCGCATGGATGTGCCAAATTATTAATGCCAAATTATTACAAATGACAGTTTTTAAATTGGAAGCATTAAATTAAATCAAAATGTGAGGACTGAGTAAGCAGATTCACTGAAATGGAATAAGTGGAGGAAATGAGTAAGAGAGAATCAAAGGAAATAGATCATGAGACTCAATAATAAAGAATAGAGAGTTAGATTTCTGTTTATTTCTGTGGAGTATTACTTAATGTCAAATTCATTTGTGAAAGCCAGTGCATCTGGAATTGCTGGGAGTGTAGAATCACAGGGTAGAAAAACAATTGAATCAATTGCTCTATTGCGTGAAAAAACATTCTAAGTATCTGTGATGAAAATTATTTTTATTATGTCAGAAATTGGAATCTACTGAAGCAATTATAGTCAGGCTAGTTAAGCTCCTATGAATCATTGCTGAAATGAATTCCAGAATTCCAGGCATCAAATTAAGTTCCTAACCACATAGGAAGAAAAGTGTAGTAAATCGGACATAAAGTGTAATTTTAAATAAATTATAGGACATAGTCAAAGAAATGAATTCAAATTGTTGTCCTGATTTAAAAATTAACACATCCATTTAAATCTTTTTAATCAAGTAGATATAATTTCTTACGTGGTTAGGGTTTTTTGTTTATTTGTTTGTTTTAGCAAAACGTGTGGGCTTTTGGCCCTCTCTTTTCTGTTTAGGAAGAAAAGCATTCCTCTAGATTCTAGAATATATGATTTGTGTGTTAAAAATCCAGAACCACACATTTAACATGTTACACTCTTCCCAGTGATCTAGGAATTATTTGATTTTTATTGACATGCTCTAACTTGATTATATAAGCATGGTACAGAGACTGTACAGATGCATCTTTTCCCTATAAGAATCTGCCAAGGAGGACATTTGAAGAGAGGGTGTCTGGGGAATAGGCTGTAGAGAAAAGCGTGGCCAGCCAGATGGTGCTGGACATATGTGGTAGATAGGATACAGCTTGCTTTTCTTTTCTTTTCTTTTTTTAGAAAACTTAAGTGTGGAGAAGATGTCCATGAGCCATTTGGTGCATCTCCTACCTTTATATTATCGTTTCCATTAGTATACTTTTCAAGACTTGATCATGCTATTTCGTTAGACGAAGAATTCTGACCCAGTTCTGGAAATTTAGATCTGCCTTCCTTGAAACTGAGTGGGAATCTTGAAATCAGATTCTAACATTAAAAATTGCATGTCTCTGTTATCTGGAAGTAGAGGTCAATGTAGAGTAAATAATCTTAACCACATGATTTATTTAGCCTTATATATCTGAGAGCATGCGAAATAGCCAGTTGTCCCCATGCTATAAATTTCTCCTCACTGGGACTGGTGATGACTTGGATTATTCCAAAGACACTTTCTTGCTTTTTCCTCCTTGACACCAAATGTACATCCACGATGAGATGGTCGGCCAGGAACAGGGATGGCTATGGAACAAAGGAAGAAGGTGACACATGGTGGCTTTCAACAGTGGAAGGCTACAGTCCCAGTTCACAAATGGACCTGGTTGTTCATTCATTTATTTATTCATTCATTTAATAATGTTCTTCTATGAACTGTCATCCTTCTTCTCAGCTCACGTCATAAGAGTAGAAGGGTGCTAAATCATTTTGGGGGACCATTATGTGTAGTATAATCTTGATTTTTAACCACGATTTTGCTGACTGGTGGTAGATTAAATAGCAGATGACAATGCCAGGGAGAATTTTGATCCTTAGCCAGTTCAGTGATATTTCTCTTCAGAGAAATCAGAGAACATGTAATAGAAAATAATTTCCTATTCTGTAGGCTGATTTGATTAATTGCATTAACTTCTTTATATATCCCAGCCTTACTAGCTATATTCAAATCAAGGACCAGCACACTTCATTTGTAAAAGGCTAGGGAGTAAACATTTTAGGCTTCGTGAGCCACACAGCCTCCGTTGTACCTATAAATCTATCACTGTAGCATGAAATAGCCATAGATCGTATATACACAAAGGGGTGTGGCTGTGTTCCAATAAAACTTTATGTACAAAAACAGGTGGTCCTTGTCGCTGACCCCTGCTATATTCTTTAGTGTTGTTATAGGTTTCCTTTCACATTTTAAATAATAGCTAAAAATGAAGGATGATACATATAGCTTTCAAGGACCTTGCCCAGTGCAATATGGTCTTTCTAGGAAGCTCAGTCTGTGTCACTCAGTTTGCTTCCAGTGATAATTGCCTAGATGCTAGAAAGTAGAGCAGTCTGGAGTTCAGTTCTTCAGCCTTGCCACTAAATCACATTATCTAAGTAAATGAGAAGAAAAAAAGTGTACAAGGCATTGTTTTGTTTTCCTTTCCTTAATTTCCCATTGTTTGTTTCATACCCACCTTTGGTGATGAGTAACCATGGTTGTGTCTGTGGCTGGCAGACACCACCACTCACCTGCACCCCAACCATAAATGGTATCTCAGATGTCACAGTCTTTTGTGCTTCTTCAAGAATATAGCTTGGTCTCCTGCCCATCTGTCTCCTCTGCTCTCTCAGGGGAAAATTTGCAGTCTTCCCTCTAAGGCAGGATTTTCCTGGCCGTGCACATTTTCCCATTTCTTGCCAGTTGTTCAGAATTGACATATTATTAATATATCATTCAAACTGAGGCTTCTCCTGGCAATCATCTGACTCCCTTCTAAGTGTTGGGACCCTCTCCTTCTAAACAAAATGTATACTGTGTTCTTTGAAATTTTATAAATACTTTTACATTTAATATCTTTATTTAAGTTTGGCTCGAAAACAAAATATATATGTTCTTTCATATCTAAAGATTTATTATTGTAAAAAGCCCTTCCCAGAAGTATTGAAAACCTTCATCCACTTACCGACCCCATCTCCGAGTCTGCTGGAGTAGTGGTACTTTTATGCTGAATTAGGCATCTCAGGCATGGCTGCCGTGTTGCTCTCAGAAAACCACATTAGTGTCAGGCAGTCCATGGTTTTTATTGTCATTGCCTAGCAGCCTATGCCTGATTGCCTGAATACCTGGAGACTTCCTCGTTGCCCTAAGGAGATGAGGGCCGAGAATGGATGGATCCTATGCTGAAATGCCCTGCATTGTATGGTCTGGCCTGGGTAAGGTCAGTGTCACTGGGGGACCTAGGGGCCCATTTATTGGGAACCTACTGTGTATTGGGCATGGAGAGAGAAATTTTTTAAAGGAGGATGGAATGTTTCAGATCAAAAGTGACCGAGCTACATGGAATCCTCCTGTCTGAGGCCGATATGGAGGGCTCCCAGCCACTTTACGAAGAGGAAAGCAGATCATACCATGAAGCAACTTGACCTTCTTCTGGTTCTTGCCACCAGTCCCACTGGGTGTTTTTTTTTTCTTTCTTTCAGAAAATGTAGTACAACCCATGTCTGAGAGAGAATCTCCTGAACAGCAGAGCAAAAAATCTAAATCCAGGGAAGGCTAAGAGTTTAAGAAGTTTTAAGAACCCTGAAATAACGTCAGTAGCTTGAGACCCGAAACATTTCTTTAGGAGGCACAGAAGAAGCACAGCTTACCTCCAAATGGACTTCAGAAAAGCTCTTGTTGACCTAACCACTGCTTCAGCAAAAAGTAGAAAATGGCAGCTGATGCACCGGCCTCAGTAGGATGATATGGTGGTTTCAAAAATGTGCTGCATGGAGTCAAAATGCCCACGTTTCTATCTGGGCTTCTCCACCCCTGCTGCAGGATCGTGGGCAACTGACTTACTTTCTCATTGCCCTCAGTCTCTTCATTTGTAAAGATGGAATAATAATAGTACCAATTTCGTAGGGTGGTTGTAACAAACAAGGCGATGAGTGTAAGGCGCTTAGCATGTCAAAAGCACTCTAACTTATCGCTATCATTATCTTCAACAAAAACAGCAGCAGCAAAAATCATTTCAACGTGCAGTCCTGACTGTCCTAGCATCTTTTTTTTCTTTTCAATGTCTTTTAAGTCTTTAAATGTCTTTGAAAGACATTTTACTTGAAGCCAAAAAAAGTTTTCTCTAAAACACTACCTAGAAAAGTCTGTTTCCACTTCCTCATCAGAAATACCTGGAGAGTTTTCAGAGATCGCAGAGGGTGGAGTTGGGATTTTGAAAAGGCTTTGTGAGGTTTTAAGCGGACCTCGTCAGGGCCGTTTGCTGTGTTACCACACAGTGTGATTGTCTCCTTGCTCCTTATCCTGAGTGATATGAGCACCAAATGGAGCCTTGTAACCTGATCTTCTGATGGGATCATTACCCATGTCGATGCTGGAATCACTTTTTCTATCCTGAAATATTTGTGGCACCCCAGAGGCTATAACCCCTTATTAGGTTTTATGGGATTCTCAGACATAAACTGGCATAGTGACCTTATGGTCTCTCAGGGATCTCAAGATTATAATTCAACTAATGGTTACCAACAGCCTACTCCGTGTCAGGCAAATTAGTAGATGCTTTTCTCTCCAATCCCCTAAGAACTGGGAAATATAGTCATATGACCATGTAGAGACCTGAGTCTCCAGGAGGCCACTTGTCACCTTATGTGTGAGTAAGCAGTGGTTCAAGCCCATGACCAGCACCCCTTGGTCTATAAAACACTGGAAGATGATTGGATCAAGATTTAATCCAGAACATTCTAGACTGAAGTACTGAGTTTAAGATGAGGTGACAGAGAATACTGCAGGTGTCAAAGGGAGGACAGGAGCTTCATCCAAGCGCCAGCAGACCACGGGCTCCTTTGTCAGATTTCAAGGCAGGAACTGGGTACTGTCATGGAGAGTGAGCCTGGAGTCACCTTTGCTTGTGCAGCTGCAATAATTATAGCACCCTGTGGGTCTGAGAGAGAAACACACAGAATGATATGATTGTGAGAAGCCAGATTTTAACTATAAATAGTATCTGCCCAAAGCGAGCATTCTGAGGCATGGGGGATAGGGGTAATGGATAAAATAAGGAAAGAAAAGACAGTTTTGGTGATTTTTGTAAACTTATATTCAAAAATGGAAGAGGAGATGCCAACAGTCTCAATTTATCATGATGAATTGATAAGATGGTACTGAAAGATTGCTTTCCAATCACATATTTTTAAACTCCTCATTTCCTTTAACTATATTGTAAAAGAATAACTAAAAATGCTGATATAGAATCTTTGCTGGAGATAGAGACACTGACTCTTTGCCACCTGAAATTGGCAGTGAACAGCAGAGCTGAAATGGAAATTGGCAGGTACCACTGGATGTACCCAGGCTCAAAGAACCACCAGTACCATCCCGTGCCAACCCAGGGGGACAGGGCTAGCCCCTTGAGCAGTCCAGGTAAATACAGCCTTGGGGTGAATTCTAATAGCAAGTCAACTGTTGTTGTTAATATTATTTGCAATGGTGCTTTCAGATTGGTGATATTTTATGTTTTGCTTGATGCATTCATTGATTTGTTCATAGGGGCATGGGTGGAATTGACCCTTTAAAAATTTTGTAATCATCTTTTTTTTCTCTCCTCCTCCATTCCACCCCATCTTTCGCCTCTTTCTTCTCCCTCCTTCCCCCTTTCTCACCCTTACCTCTTTATCTGAAAGGGAGCAGTGTACAGTGAGATACGCCTTAGGGTTAACCACAGAATTTCCAATGTTTGAACCAATAATGGGGGGGGCGAGGGTTTTACCCATGCCCATCTTGGAACCAAGAACTAGGCCAGGACACTTGAGGGGCCTTGGCTCCGAGAGTATGGTAGAGTGTCCTCATATGTCTTCCCGGTCCCGTCGCTTTGCACCACACTGATTTAACATCAGTCATTACTTTTGAGAGGGAGAATCAAAGCCCATGAAATGAGGATTGGAAAACAGTGTACTCAATCCCATCAGGTAGGTCCATGGGGTTTGATTTCTGGTTTCCCTGCTCACGAGAAACACTGGTCTCTCAGAACTGCTAGGTGCTCGGCTTGGGTGAAATGTGTGTCAGTTGATTTGGGGACCCAGAAGGGGGAGAAGGCTGAGCAATATCAACAGCCACCCGCCACATTCTCACAGTCTACACTGGTCTTAATACTCAGCTTAGTTAGCTGAAATTCAGTAATCTCAAGTTACTTAAAATGTGAATGTAAAGGGATGGTAGTGGGTCAAATAAACACAATAGGTTTAAAGTATTGCAATAATTTCACGTGAACCTAGCATGGTTTTTCCCAAAATAGTTGCTTACTTTTTTCAGGAATACCTCAGAAATGACAGTGTAGAGCCTAAAACTCTGTAAAGAGCAATCCTGAGGTACAGTGTATGACACCTATTGAATTACAAAGTCACAACACCAGTAACTTAATAAAACTTTTTCTTTTTCTTTGAAAGCCTAAATTGTGGCTTCAGGTTAATTAACATGAAATCTGACTTTAGATTTAGTTCTATACCTTGAGTTATGCATTACTTCATTTGACAGAGGGCCATTAGACACCAGCTCTGTGTATGCCTGAGCAGTGCTGGTTACAAAAGGTGAGCAAGAAGGGAAATCAGACATATGTTTTCATAGATTCTTTAAAGAATAGAGGGTTCTGGAATCTTCATTTTAAAAAAAGCAAAAAACATTGCCACCAGACATGATATATCCATCCAAAGGAATACTCTTCGGCAATAAAAAGGAATGAGCGCCGATACATGCTACAAAGTGGATGAATCTCAAAAACATCATGCTGAGTGAAAGAAGCCAGACACAAGAAATCAAATATTGTATGATTCCATTTATATTAAATTTTCAGAATTGACAAATCCATAGAGACAGAAAGTGGATTAGCATTTGCCAAAGGCTGGGAGGAGAGGGCGGAATGGGGAGTGACTGCTAATGGGTGCAGATGATCTTTTTTGGAGAGATGGAAATGTTTTAAAATTAGATTGTGGTGATGGTTACAAACTCTAAATTTACTCAAAACCATTGAATTTTACAGTTAAAACAGGTGAATTTTATATGTAAACTTTATTTCATTAAAGCTATTTTTTTAAAGCCCCCTCCCTAAAAAGCACCATTCGAAGTCATCAGAAACTACTGTTGAGAGAGAATGAACGGTCTTCGTTGTAAGAATGTGTTAGAAGACACCAGGCTAGTTGGAAATCGAGGAAACCAGCAAGTGTCTTTCCTGGATTGTGTGGCAAAGAGTAAATATCAATATCTTATTAGGGGAAAGCCCTCTAGCAATTACTCTTGATGAGTTTTGTCCACTGGTCCACTGGTTGAGCAGTTCCCTGTAAGAGCATTGGAAAAATACTTCCATGTTTTTTACCTTAGACCCGAACACTGGAATACAGGCATTCTAAGCAGCAGTGGCAGCTGAGAAAGAAAATGCAAGGTTCCAGCTACTTTTCTGAAACCGTTGGGGCCAGATTTGTTTCCAAATTCAGAAGACTTCGGGCTTTTAAAAAATAAGATGGCGCGTACAGCACGTACTACGTGACATCGCCAGGGAGGTCTGGGTGCTCCCACAAATGCAATGCGTTACTCTTTGTAGATAGCCCACGTTGGGGACATGAAACCTATAAATAGCCTTTTGTCCATCAGGTCGGGTTTGGGCACCAAATAAGTTCATGTCAGAGCAGGGTTTGCTGCCGGATAAGCTAGACCAATAAATAAATAAATAATCCTTCGGTTTTAGAGGTTTGGGAATTCTGGCATGGTATGATGAGAACTTGTAGAACTCTAATAGTATCAGGGTGCTGGTGGTATTTCATGTGAGAATTTCATTAACAAGCAGGGGGGAAAAACAAAATCACTGATGTTGATTTATAGAATCTTTTCAGTTCCTGAAATGGTCTCTACCCCACGTAGTTTTTAACTTTTTCAGTGCAATGACTGAAATCGCTGGAAAAAAACACGCCTGTGTGGCACGTGCACTGGGGCTGGGGCCACTTGTGTCGGGAGCCAGCCACAGAGACCTTGCATGTAGGGTGGTATAAAGAATACAGCACAGGCCCCAGAGTGAGGAGACCAAACCCAGCCATGTTGTCACCTTCCTAGTTGCTTGGAGATTTTTTTGGCTTCTAAATCAATGCAGTTGCCGTTCTGTACTTAAATCCCAAACCAGATGGTAGGAGGAAAAAAATAGAGAATTCCATATGGCTCTTGTGTCTTTTTTTTTTTTTGCAGAGTTCTCAGTTTCTTCCTAGTGGGGGCGGGGGTGGGGGGGGTTCATACAGGCTGACCAGATCTTTGCAAAGGAAAATGCCTCTCCCGCTGTGCAGTTATTATAGTAGAGACCACCTCTCACCGACCCCCCAACTTCCTTACCCCCCACTGGAAAAGTCCAGTGGTTCCAGTTTCCTTTGCCTTGATCTTTTGATGGTTTCCTTTTTTGGTGTAACTTCCCAGTACAATTACATTTTTAGGACTTGGATAGTTAATCTTTCACCATCTGTTGCTTTCTTCTTATTTTTTCATTTTTAACTTCTTTAGCCAGGTAATACCCACATCTTCTCTAGGCCTGCAGGAAATCAAAGGATGGCTGGTCACATGGGCAACCCCGTGTGATCTGCCTTAGGGGCCTGGGCTTGAGATGGCGGCAGTAGTGATAGAAGGAATAGTTAATGCTCCACCTGCGTTCAATGGACTATTGTGCTTCATGTGTAGGGATACTTGGGGTTTCTGAAGATTGTGTTACACAGGCTTCAGAGTGTAGTCTAAGAATTTAGATCCTCTATTCTAAGTGTGGTCTGTGGACCAGCAGAATTGGCATCCCCTGGAAGCTTTTTATAAATGCAGAGTCTCAGGCCCCACCCCAGACCTGCTGAATCAGAATCTGCTTTTTAACAAGGTTTCCAGATGGTTCCTATGCACATTAGAGTTTGAGAAGAGACAAGACAGGAAGAGGGTAAAGTGATCTAGACATGTTTACTTTGGGAAAAATCAGAATTATGTAAGGTATTCATTCATTCTGCTTTCCCTCTCTCTCTGTGGAGAGGTATGCATAGAATTGCCAGCCATTAATGCCTTGAGTCCTGGGTAGTTTGAAGGACAGTGACCTTCTTTTTTTTTTTTTTAAAGATTTTATTGGGGAATCGGGGAGGGGGAACAGACAAGTTGCTGTCCTTTTATTCTTCAGTCTAGCTGTGGAGTATGTCGCTTCACTGGCCCACGTTGGTATTGTGATCATTGCGCTCTTCCTGGCTGAGGCAGATCGGTCACCGGCCATTGGACGGCTGCTCAGGCTCTCGGCAGCTTACGCCGGCTGCTGGACGCTCACGGCAGCCCAGCTCCAGGTCGAGCTGTTGTTCACCATCTTAGCTGTAGAGGGTGCAGTGTCACTGATCTTCATATGGGATCCGAACAAGGGACCTGCTGCTCAGAGCTGGCGTCCCAAGCCAACTCCTAACCAACATGCCACTCGGCTGGCCTGAAGGACAGTGACCTTTGATTCTCTTATCTACTTGTCTGAAAGCATGACTCCTCTTATTCCTTTGTTTAAAATCTTGGTGAAGGAGAGTGGGGGGGAACAGTGAAAATGGGAAAGGTTTGTTTACTTGTGGCAAAGACAGGGTGAGGAGAAAGTAATTGATGAGAGCTTGGGAAAAATTCTTAAATATCCCTCATCACGTGCTTTAATATAATCCAATGACGTGCAAGGTGCTGTTACTTAACATAGGCTATTAGCTAATGGTCCAAGAATGACTGTTCACACACTGCTAAATCTGTAGTGCAGCATTTAACCTGACAGGTAAGGAGTAGAAAAACCACCCCCTTTACCTGTCACCAACTCCCCCCTCTATCCATCTCCCAAATCCCAGTTGCTCTGATGCTTGGGTGAAGATGGCCATAGATAATTCTAGAAGTCCAAAAAGAGCGTCCTTTCACATACAGCAGATGGTGTGGGGAGAGCACGGGCGAGTGTTCGTGTTTTGCTGCGAGTTTAACAGGAAGCCCACGCGGTGGGATCTTCATTGCCAACAATGGATTCCTGAGCAGCCATGAAGGGGCAGGGACTTGGAGGGAGGGACGAGCAAGCACATCTCAATTGTTCACGGCTGTGACTCAGGTCACGCTTTTGGTTGTGAGCAGTGACTTGAGAAGGCAGGCCCCCGAGATCTCCAGCCTTCATCCTTCTGGCCCTGGCGAGGCCGAGTGAAACCTGTGGATATGAGTCCTAGGAAATGCTATTGGGTTTTTGTTAGTGTTCTTTAGTGTTACTCTTTCCCACCCTAAGGTTGTAAGGCCACTAAGTTTGAGGTCTTTTCTGAAAACACTTGAAATGTATTTCAAGGGGGGATAAAAACTTAATCTTCTTGTGTGCATCATTCAGCCTCCATAGTGGTTGAGTATTTTTGTAAATACAGTTTTATTGGAACCAGCCACGCCCATTCATTTACAGATTATCTGGCTGCTTTCCTGCTACAACAACAAAATTGAGTGGTTGCAACCATATGCCCTGCAAAGCCAAACATATTTACTAGCTGGCCCTTTACAGAAAAAAAAAGGCCAACCTGACTTTGAATTTGCAACGTGTGCTAAGAATGCAATTACTCAATCTACTTAGGGTAGGCAACACCTAAACACTTTGCTAATTACTCAGTTTCCTAAAATATTCTCCATCCAAGATCCCTCGCCTACTTCTTTCCAGGCTCCAGAATTCTTGCTCTCAGGGGCAGGGAGAGAAGGGGGGGTCCCATTGTTCACAGGCTTTCGATGAAATCTCAGCCCTTCTCCAGAAGGTCTCTTGGTTCTTTCTGGAAGCTCAGCCCCCCTCCCCCCCTTTCCCGGCCTCTTTCAGGTCCTTTGCTGAGTGTTCCCAATAAATCAAGTCCTGTCAAATAAATGTCATGGAGCTGCTTTCATCAATTGTTCCATTCAGTGTACTTTAGCAAGTTTTATTTTCTGTGATATGTAAAAGACCATTTGTATTTTATTAAATGTAGTATTGGGGGTCATTTCTTTAAGTGATTTTTCAAAGTATGGGCCTCTGACGCCCTGAATCAGAATCACCAAGGATGCTGGTTACACATTCAGATCCCCAGGCCTCACCCACCCTCTTTGGGTTGAGCCCTGGGAATTGGTATGTTTTCATAAACCCCCCAGGTGATTCAGATGCACACTAAAGTCTGACCACCACTACTGTATACATAGAGGATTATAACCTTGGTTAAGGAAATAGCTCCTCATTATAACATCTTCTGTAAAATGTTAGTTCAGTTCGAAATACCTTTCTGAAGAACAACGCGAACTTTGAATTCACAGGTACCTTGGATTACATATTTACTATCAAGATACCCAAAGCCAAGTCACCACATCCTTAGCAGATGGTGCTGTTGAATTTGAAGCTAATGCCTCCTGATCTTTTCATATTGTCATTGCATCTTTGTGTATTTAAAAAGATGCCAAAGTTGTGTTGTAGAGCTATAGGCTAATACCAGTGTGTTCGTTATCTATTGTTGCATAACAAATGAATATTAACCTTAGCAGCTAGAAACAGCAACATATATTATCTCAGTTTCTGTAGGTTGGGAGCCTGGGCTCAGCTTATCTGTCTCTGGGACTCGTCTGAATGCCCAACCAGGAATCATCCACTTCCCAGCTCACTCCTGTGGTTGTGGGCGGGAATCAGTTCCTCGCAGCCTGTTGGCCCAAGACCTCTGTTGATTCCTTGCCACGTGGGCTTTCCCATAGCTCCCTCATGGCATGGCAGCTGGCTTCATCAGAGAGAGCAAGTGAGTTGGTAAGAGTGTGTGTGTGTGTGTGTGTGTGTGTGTGTGTGTGTGTGAGAGAGAGAGAGAGAGAGAGAGAGAGAGAGAGAGAGAGAGAGCTAGCAACACAGAAGTCATAGTCTTTTGAAACCTGATCAGGGAAACAAGTCACTAGGTCTAGCCCACACTCAGGGAGAGGGACTGACACAGGGTGTGACTATCAGGAGGTGGCGATCACTGGGGGAGTCTTAGAAGGCTGCCTGCCACAAGCTCTGTAATGGTTTCAAAGTGTGAATGCGTCCTTTGTCCTCATAGAGCACAGTCTTCTCTCCTTAATGACAACAGCCCCTTCACTTACCTGTTACCAAGTAGGGGGAGCCTGCGGATGTGTCCCCCCACCCCATCCAGGCTGATATGGCTCCTGCCTTTGGCTGCCAATCATTAATTCCCAAAAGGGGTTCGCAACCTTTTAACAGTACTTATGTCTTTTATGAAAATCGAACTTAAGATGCAGGTTTTTTTTTCTTCTAACTTTCTTGAGGTATAATTGACATGCATAAACTGCATATATGTATTTAAAGTGGCCTATTTGATAAGTCTTGACATGTGTATTTACCCAAGCCAGATGGTGACGTGTCCATCCATCCCAAAGTTTCCCCAGGTCCCTCTGCAAGCCCTCCCTCTCATCTACCCTCTCCAAGCGACCACTGATTTGCTTTCTGTCTCTCTAGATCCTTTTACATTTTCTGGAATGACTCTTATGAAGATTTGTTCACATGAATTCTCTCACTGTTTCTCACCAAGCCATTCCCATAAAATGTTGTGTGACGTTGACTGCTTAATAGCTCTAAGCTTTGTCTGATTTTCATCCTTCCTGCCTCCATTGACCACACCCTGTGCTCTTGGAATAAAACTCAAAAGACCCATTCTGCTACCACCTACAGTGGAAGAGTTTATGTTGCACCCACTCCAATCCAGCCTACACCACCCCAAGGCCAGATGAACCTCTTAGAAGCATACCTGGGATCATGTCAGTCGCCTGCTCACAAACCTTCCCTGCCTGCAAAATGAAACCCACGAGGCTGTAGGAGGGCTTGGAGGGCCCCACCTGCCTTTCCCGTCTCTCCTGTCACACTGTCCTGGCGTCCGTGACAAACTCAGTCACGGCCGGAGCTACACTACTGCCACCATACACCCTTTGCTTAGCTCTTCATACTGGACCAAGGAGATCTGTCCCTACCTCACTCCCCATGTTCCTGAGTCTCTATTCTACTGTAATAATTTCTTGCGTGTTTCTGTCCCCCACCCCACTCCAAAGTGTCAATGCCGGGAGGGCACAGCAAACCCCTGCGCCCCAAGCATAGTGCCTTCCATATAGCAGCAGTTCAACGCTCGTTGAATTCGGTGAAATTCAGGAAAGCGCAGATGCTGTCGCCCAGATGGTCAAGGAGGTTGAGCTGCCAAAGCTTAGTAGTGCAAATAGTTCTCACATTTCTTGAACACCCTACAGAGCTCCATGCTCTTAAAATCTGTGTCATCCGAACTTAGAGCTAGCTTCTCCTCTAGCTTCACCATCGGTTTCCCTGATTCTTTGCTCCCCCACTTCACTAGGCTAAGAGCACACACACGGTCTTTAGGAAAACCAAAGCCAGTTCCCACAAAGGCAAAGACTAACAAATGTCTGTTTCTTGAATTTGTTTATTCTCACCATGTGAATATATCTTTACTTTTATATAATTACTTATCATCTACTGCTCACGCCATATTGAAAATGTTAGAAGCTAATGTATTGTAAGATTTTAATCTACTTAATAGATCTTAGGAAAGCTTTTTTAAAGGATCTGCTGAAAACCAACTTCCTTTATATTATTAAAAAATAGCTTCGGCATTCTTAGCATTATATAGCTGAACTTTGACACTAAGTACTCTAAAAAGGTCAAGAGAGAACTGAGGAGCCAGCTATCGATCATTTGAGTGATTTCTCATTTAGCTCTTTAAAAGGAATCCCCCTTCCATTGACTTCATGATACCTTCTTAATGCGTTTATACCAGTGGTTCACAGGCTTTCAGGGGTTAGGTCCCTTTACACTCTTAAAAGTAATTGAACACCCCAAAAACCTTTTGCTCATGTGGGTTATATCTGTAAATATTTTCTTGCTAGAAATGATCACTGAGACATTTATTCTTAAATAATACACTTATTTATTTAAAATAATAAACCCATTACATGTTAACATAAATAATATTTAGGAAAGATAGATGTTTTCCAAAACAAAATAAAACTGCAGTGAGGACAATGGTACTGTTTTACACTTTTGCAAATCTCTAATATCTGGCTTAATATTAGACAGCTGGATTCTTACATGTGCCTCTACATTTATTCAAAGGCATAGTGGGGCATCTTGTTTTGGTTGAAGTATATGAAGAAAACTCAGTGTCTCACAGATATGTAGTTGGAGAGGGGAGGAGTATTTCAATGGCCTTTTCATGTATTTGTAGAACTCTTTTTTTTAAGATTTTATTGGGGAATTGGGGGGAGGGGAGAAGCGTTGGGGAATCGGGAAAGGGGAACAGACGAATTACTGTCCTTTTGTTCTTCACTCTAGTTGTGGAGGATGTCACTTCACTGGCCCATGTTGGTATTGTGATCATTGCGCTCTTCCCTGGTGAGGCAGATCTGTCACCGGCCACTGGACGGCCACTCATGGTGGCTCATGGCCGCTCACGCCGGCTGCCGGCCACTCACGGTAGCTTACGTACGGCAGCCTCACTGCAGCCTATGCCGTCGCCTGCGACTCATGGCAGCCCAGCTCCAGGTCGAGCTGTTGTTCACCATCTTAGCTGTAGAGGGTGCAGCATCACTGGCCCTCATGTGGGATTCGAACTGGTGGCCCCACGTCTCAGAGCTTGTGCTCCCAAGACAACTGTTAACCAATGCACCACTCGGCCAGCCCTGTAGAACTTTTCTTGATAATAAAATTCAACAAGTGGTGGTTTCTTAAAGATTATTTGTTATATAGAATCTGAAGCCATAGCGATAAACTTTTTGTACTGTGTTCCATTAAAATTTGTTGCTCTATCTTGGCTCTATATTCAAGAGCAATTTTGTAACATCACACATTGGTCATTTGGAAAATATTGGTTCTCTGAGTTGTGCAGATATTTCAAATATTGACACATTTCATTGCACCAGATTTAAAAAGTCACATTTGTTAATATTACCACCAATTTCATCAAGAGGCTTTTCAAGTATTGAGAAGCTGGCACTTTCACTATGGCAGGTGCAAGTTTTCAAAATTGATTGGCAACAGATACTATCAGTTGTTTTCTGTGACATGACAAGTTCACTTGGATCATTTTCGTGAACATTTCTGCCAGATACCCAAGTCTCAATAACTGTAGCTTGTCAGCCATTTTTTCAAGGGGAAAAAAAAAAGTGGTGATGCAAACACACACACACAAAGGTGCTAGTTGAGTCTAACTCAGTCACAGAAGAACTTTGCTTCCAGACAACCATCATACTTTGGTACCCAGCAGAAGCTTTGTGCATCCTTCCCATTTCATCACACAGAATTTTCAAATTTAATGCAATTTGAATACTAAAATGTATTATTTTTCCTGCAGCCAGGACATCTTTAAGTGAAACTGTCCGTTTTGATTTGATGTTGTTACTGTGAGTGTATGGTGGCGAAGAATGTACTGTTGCTCAGTACAGTTTGGTGCCACTGCCTGAATTGTGCTAAGCCACCAGCACTTTTACTGTGTACATGGCAACACAGTGAATTCAATAACATCTTAGTGCTATTATGAAAGAGTGGGGCCTCGCAGACCTCCTGAAAGAGTCTCCCAGGGCTGCACAGACACCCCCCCCCTTGGAGAACCCTGTTTTCTGCCCTTGTGGCCCAGTGTGAGGCTGATGGACTGGCAGAATGGAATTGCCACCTGGCAGCGGTAAGAATGCCCAGCCCTCTCCCCACATACCCCCTAATAAGAAGCTGCATTTTCACAAGGTTCCCCAGGGGATGTATCTGCACATTAAAGTCTGAGAAGCCCTGCTCTTTAACAGAGATATGCAACTTCTCCCAAAAAGGGCCAGATGGTAAATATCTGTGGCAACCACTCAACTGCCTTTGTAGCTTGGAAATAGCCAAACACAGTAAACAAATGAGTGTGGCTGTGTTACAATAAAACTTTATGGACACAGACATTTAAATTTCATATACTTTTCATGTGGCATGAAATATTCTTCTTTGAGGTTTTCTTTTCTTCTTGTTTTTAATCATTTAGAAACGTAAACAAGCATTCTTGGCCATGTGGAGAGCTGTGTGTGGCCCGTGGGCCACAGTTTGCTGACCCTGTTCTGTAATACCTGTTCTCCAACCTGGGTGCTCATTGAAATCACCTGGGGAACTTTGTTTTTCAAATAGCCAAGCCTCTAATTCCTGAGTCCCACCCCCAGAAATTCTGATTTAATTTGTCTGGGGTGAAGTCTGGGCACTGGGGCTTTCAGATGCTCTCCAGATAATACTAACATGCAGCAAAACTTGGGAACTTCTCCTCTATAGTATTTTTTAAAGTAAAGTTTATTTTAAGCTCTTCGTTTTAATTGTAGAATTTGGCAGTAACACTGGGTGTGTCAGGCCAGGATTGTACATTGTAACCTTAGAGCGGGGTTTCTCACCCTTGGCACTAGTGACATTTCGTATCCCATCATTCTTTGTTGCGGGGAGATGGGCAGGGGCGGGGCTGTCCTGTCCTCTGCTGTACCCTGTTGGGTGTTGAGCAGCATCCCTGGCCTTTACTCACTGGAGCCAGTAGCACCCCCCCTCCCCCTGCTGTGATGACCAAAAATATTTCCAGACATTGCAGAGTGTCCCCTGGGGGTACAGTCACACTCTACTGTGAACCACTACTTGACCATTTTAGAATCAGGGAGGTCTCTGTTGGCTGACACTCACTTTTGCTTCTTTTAAATAGGATTCTCTCCGCCTCCATTTTCCAGATGCTGGTTGTTTCAAAGTTTTAAATCTTGGTTATTCCCCTTTCCTTCTGAATTTTGTGACTCATTAGGAGTCAGTAAAGTAGCAAGGAAGGCTGTGTGTAGAGCGTAGTGTGTGTGTGTGTGTGTGTGTGTCAGAGAGAGAGAGATTGAGATTGATTCCCTGGGGAAGAATCTGAGCCCTTGTTCCCCCTGGCCCTCCTTCTGAGCCAGCATTAAATCTGCAGCCAGGATCACAGACAACTCGGGGCAAATCGCTGGGCCGTTATGAACTCACAGCCATGGCAACGGCCATCCGCAAGCCCGAGGACAAAACGTGTTTTATTCTGTTGTTCTGCACAAAAGGTTCTAGAGATGCTGGAGACAAACTGGCCATTGAGGGTGAGAGGCATTGATGTGTATTTTTTCTCCCTACTACGTGGTTTATATTTAAACTGTCTTCAGCTAATGCACACTGGAGCTTTTGTGTGAATCAAAACCTAAAACTCAAAATTCTCTTTAGCCACAGAGACGAGCTAAGTGAAAGCTTACGACATTATTAACTTAAGAGGTTTGGGGAGTTTAGTGAGAAGTATTGAGAATTACTAGTAAAACGTGCTAGCAGAAGTGGCATTGATTTTTTTTTTTACTTGAGTAGATCACAGTCGTCGAAAAAATGCTTTCTTTGCCTTTTCTGGTTCGTGTTAACCAATGTTGTCCTTGCTGGTCTGAAGCTTGGGAAAACTTGAGTGTGGATTTATAGGAGTATCCAAGAAAAGCATTGATCTTCCTTAGCTAGCATAAACTTGTAACAGTGTGGTGCTCTGCTGATGCCTGGCACCTCCTCCATATTTAAAAACATCAGCCTTGCCTGTGACTTCTCACACTGGGGACAGCCTGAATCACAGATCCAGTCCTTTGTCTGTATGGGCACACTCAGCACCATGGCGGGGTGGGGTGTGGGAATAAGTCTGGTTTCCCAGACCCTGTCTGTGGCATGGCACTAAAGCATCTTTGTCCAAAATTCTGAGGTTAACAGTACTTGCTTGGCTCAGAAAAAGCCCTCTCGTTTCACTCTTTTCAAGACAGCTGAACAACTTGGAACATTTTGTTTTCTGCGTTGCAGCCCCTGGAACTTGCCATTTGATTTGCAAGTGGCTCCAGTTATGGCCAAGCCCAGCGGGCCACCTTTTACAGGGAAAACACCAAACACAGTAGAACACAAAACGGGCACTTCAAATGGGCGCAGGACACGCCTCCCAAGACTGGGAAAATAGGACTGTTGACTAGAAATGGGCTTCCCAAATTTTCCTGTACACACAAATCACCTGGGGGGCTTGTGAAAATGCAGATTCTCTTTTAGCTGGCCTGGGATGTGGTCTGAGATGTTGCACGTCCCCCAAGCTCCCTGCTGATGCCGATGCTGCTAATCCAGGGACCACACTTTGCAAAACAAATGGTCTAAAGCACTTCCAATGATACATGGTCCATTCACATCTTTATTTGACCTCTGGAAGTTTTCATTGCTATCTAGTAGAAGCAGACAGCATCCATCTTTAGTTCTTCTGAGCTACAGACCCACATATCCAATCGTCTACCAGAAATCCTCCCTTAAGATGACATCCAATCACCTCAACCTTAACATGTCTAAAACTGAACTCAGCATCTTTGTCCTCAAAGACTAGCCCTCTTCTGGTAAACCCTAGCTTAGGGAACAACACAACTTCCATCTGGTTATATGTGCCAGGCATTTAGGAGTTATGCTTGGTACTCACCAATCCATCCCCAACCCCATGATCCAATCCACGCCAAGTTGTGCGCATTTGACATCTTAATCATCCCTCAGACCGATCAGTTTCTTCCACTTCCACCGCGTTTGCCTTGGTTCAAGCTCCTGTCTTCTTTTGTCTGAACTATTACACTGCGTTCCTACTAATTTCCACTTCCTTTGTTCATATCACATCAGCCCCAGTGATCTTTTACAAGCCCAGTCTGTTCCCTGTGGTTAAAAATACTCAATGTGGGGGATGGAGTGGGGGGGGGCGGCTGAGTGGTGTGTTGGTTTGGAGTTGGCTTGGGACCCCAGCTCTGAGCATCAGGGCCCCGGTTCGGATCCCACATGAGGACCAGTGATGCTGCGCCCTCTACAGCTAAGATGGTGAACGACAGCTCAACCTGGAGCTGGGCTGCCATGAGTCACCAGTGACGGCGTAGGCTGCAGTGGGGCCGGCCCACAGCAGGTGTGAACCTTCGTGAGCGGCTGTCCAATGGCCGGCGAGCGACTGCCTCACCCGGGAAGAGCGCAATGATAATACCAACATGGGCCAGTTAAGCGACGTCCTCCACAACTAGACTGAAGAACAAAAGGACAGCAACTTGTCTATTCCCCTTCACCAACTCCCCAACGCTGTTCTCCTTCCCCAATTCCCCAATAAAATCTTTTTTTAAAAATGCTCAATGGCTTCACATGATTCTGAAGATTCTTAAGGTGGCCTAGAAAGGTGACCTTAGGATCCCTAAGTGGTCTGCCTCTGATAGACCCCTCCAGCCTGCTTTGCCCCACCTTCAACGTGTACTGTGTTCTGGCTTCTCTCATGCCCAGGAAAGCGCCTTGCTCTTTTCCACCGTAGAGCTTTTGTTCCTTCTGTTCCTGGAACACCCTCCCCAACCCATCCATCTCTCCCTTTACCCTTCGTATTTAAGATCTGCAAGCCATCCTGGGCCACCCCCCAGGAGCCCAAGTAAGTCCCCATTATTTGCTGTCCTAGCACTTCTGAGCCTACCATTTCGTTAATGTCCGTTTCCCCCATAGACTATAAACTCCATTAGAGTATAGACCACGCCTATCTTCGATCACCATTTAGTCCCCAGCACCCAGCCTGGTGCTTGGGACATTGAAGACACTTGGTGAGCACTGAGTGCTCGCTAATTGAATGAAATGGAATGAGTGAAGAGACAGCTGCTCCCTCCCTCCCAATGCTGTCATCCTCACCCATATCTGTTACTCTGCTTAAGTGACAGCTTCAATTAAACAAGACCTTTAAGAGACCCCAATACCCAAGGTATTGATAACAGCAAGGTTATGGGAAGACTTTCTCCTGTGTGAGTGAGGGCTGAGCTGAGCCTTCAGATGAACCTGTGCTAACTGCTTCTTTAAAATAAGTTACAGGTGATCTAACATTAGTTCTTTGGTTCCGCTGAGTATTTTAATAACTGACTCATTAGCCATGCATGGTTCTTCATAGCCTGATGTCTAATATCTTGAAGGCCATTGTTTCACATGTATTATCCAGGGTTTTAATTGTTTCAGTCAGGAGAATAAATTAGGTCCCTATTACTCCATCTTGGCCAGAAGCCAGGAATCATTTTATGGAGTTAGATTTTTATTATAGTGGAATTTGGATGGTAATAAAAGTAAGTAGGTGGAACTGACTCAGTAAAAGAGCTTGCATGATTCTTTAGGGTAGTGGTTCTCAAATTTGAGCCTATGTGAGAATCGCCTGAAAGGCTTGTTAAAACACAGATTACTTGGTCCACCCTCTTCCTGAGTTTCTCATTCAGTCGTTCTGGGTGGGGCCCCAAAATCTGCGTTTTTCGGTATGTTTATAGGTGATGCTGATGCTGCTGGTCCTGGTATCACACTCTGAATCCCAGTGCTTCCGGATATGAGTCTGAAAACTTTTTCTATAAGTAGTAAATATTTCAGGCTTTGTAAGCCATAAGCTTTCTGTCACAGCTACCCAACTCTGCCATTGTAGGGGGGAAAATAGCTGCAATTTAAAAATGAATGAGTGTAAGTTGTGTTCCAATAAAATTTATTTACAAAAATATAGGCTGACCCCTGGTTTAGGAGAACTGAGCTCTTGACTCTGTGATGGATACTATAGTGGATAACGGCTTCTCCCTTTCAGAGTGAAGGGTAGTCATTAATTAGTCCCTTTATATAGTTTGATGGTTGCTGTATTCAGGATGGTATTGTAGGCAAGGCGATATCTGCCTGTCTAAGCTGTATTTCTGTGTAACACTGTGAAATGAAACAGAATGCTACTGTGACATATAAAGTAAAGAAACCCTCTTGCCTCCTCCCACATAAATTCACCCAGAACTGGCTCCATAATTTGCAGGCCCAGTGCAAAGTGAAAATTCAGACACCCTTGTGCAGGGATTAAGAATTTCAAGATGGCAGTAGCAGAGCATTAAACCAAGCTCAGGACCCCACAAGGCTGCACAGATTGTACACCTAGGAGGCCAGCCTGAACCCGTATCATCATCATAGCCTCCACCACCACCTCTGCCACATACATCTACATGTTTTCAAGTCAGAAATGCTGTTAATGTGAGGACACTAACAGTATTGACATCCATATTTAGAAAATGTATTTAGGTTTTTCTTACTAACTTTTTGCAGCAGTTTTGGGTTTCTCTGAGACAAGCATGTGGCATACGACCAAACTGCCCAGTGTTTAAAGATACCTTACACACTGTGCATAAAGATAGCTTCTAGACTGACATAGAAGGTATGGTAGGAAGTGATCCATTTATAGATGGTTGGAAATCCACCACACATACAATTTTAGCCCTGCAGATTACTGGTCAACCAAACTAGAATAAGCTATGCATCCAGCTGTATTATTTCCTATACATTTTCCCCCATGCTGTGTTCCACAAGCTTCTACTCACGTTGGCCGGCAGGGGCTGTAAGAGCTTTATCTGTGCATGTGGAACAGTGATGACCAATATGGTGACTTCTGTTCCACAAGAGCCGGAGTTCCTATAGCCGCAAGTAAAACCAGCTGCTGAAAACCTAAGAGCATTGGCATCTGCTGAGAGACTATGATTCATTGAAGTGATCCCCCAAATTCTTGAGTCCCTGTTTTTTCCTGCTGTTATAAAACCAAGCCCACAGCATGGGGCATACGGAGTCCTTGAGAGAGAGAAATTGGAGGGAAACTTTAGCCTTGATCCAGTGGTGAATTTGAGACTGAAGAGCAGCATTCTTCTAACCCTACTTGTCTTTCTGAGTCAGAGAGCGGCTGTGATATTTCCTTTGAAAGAAGCAGAATACTATAACCCTTTGGATGAAAGCGTTTTGAAGCAGTAACTGCGGATTTGGAAGGATGAGTTAAAGGGCGAGTGTGCTATGCTGTAACACCAAACCTAACTCCAAATGATGAGAAAGGACGTGGGTTTAGCGCATATATATATATATATATATAATATTATATTAAAAAACATTCAGGAATGAATGAGCATTTTATCAGAGTACATGTCAGTGTCACCATGTCGGTTGGTTATGTGTTCTGCATACTAGGTATCTCTGTAGAAAGCCTTTCCTAGCCCCTCTCCAATAGGAATCATACTCCCTCCTGGCCTTCCCGTTGCCCCATTCCCCACCCAGTACCCACGGGCTCTTCACAGTCTGCATCTTGGCGCTCATCACACTGTGCTATAATAATTATGTCACGTGTCTGCCTGAAGCATTAGACTGATCTCCTTGAAGGCAAAGAAGACGCTTGGTTTCAGTTGTATCACCAGTACCAAGCACAGGGCTTAGCACCCATAAGGGTTTCAAAAAGTACTCAGTTAATGAAATACGAAGTGAAATTCAGTTAGGACACAGCTCATGTTCCAGAAAATCAAACAAACGTGGCAGGTCGAACTGTATCTCCCAAAGCAGTGCTCTGCGATAATAGAAGGTTCTATATCTGCGCTGACCAATATGGTAGCCACTAGCACATGTAGCTACTGAGCACGTGACATGTGGCTGGTCCAACTAAGGGACTGAATTTATTTTATTTAATTTTAAAGAATTTGAATAGACACATGAGCTAGTGGCTACCGTATTGGACAGCCACACATCTATATCCAATAAGGACCAGATATATTGGGTTGTCGGAAAAGTCATGACACATTTTTGCAACAACAAACAGAAAAAATACGTCATGACTTTTCCGACAACCCAATAACTTCGTTAGCCAAGGAAGCCGCCACTCGTCTTGTTCTTTATATCACCATAGAGACCGAGAACGGAGGAGGTTGTGAATGGTACAACACACACAGGTCTGTTTTGTTTCTATGTAATGGGACACAATCCAAGCTGGGGATTTTAGTTTCTCTTAGTTTGGGAGCCTGGAAAGAATTTGGCTTTTTATTTGCACTCCTCTTCTGTCACCTCAGCCCCCAAAAGTCATGTGACAAAAAAAGATTGAACTCCATCATCTTTGCTCACAAACCTCAAGCGTACGAAGGTCTTTAAAGTACTGACTTGCTAGTGAGCTTGAACTGTATTGTGCACTGGTTTCCATTTTATGTAGTTTTATAAATCCATTGCAGGGTGGTTGGTCTTCATAAAAACAGGCCGTCATCTTCTGAAATAAAAGGAAGCATGCTTTCTTATGAAGCCCTGGCATTTTTTCTTTTCCTACGAATTGAAGAGAACTCTGGTAATGTGAGTTTGGAGTCACCTCTTGTGGTAGCTTTCAGCAACTGCTAGTTTAGAATGGGATGCTCCTCAAAATGGAAAAGCCCGTCTCCAGGGCTTTATGCGGGGTAGTCGTTCCCCACCTACTGTAAACACCGGTTGGGGAAAAGGAATGGAGTTGGTTTAATGTGCTTGCCTTGGAGTAATGAACTGCTCTTGATTGCCGCTAGACCGCATAATGCAGGCAGAGTTCGATTTCCCTGACAAGCCATGTACTTAAGGGTCTGGAGAATACAAACAGGGATGGGAGGTCAGGGAGGTAGTGACATTATCCTGAGGCCAACCCTGCTCTTCTGAAACATAAATGTCTCCAAACTGAAAACAGTGCCTGGCTCTGCCCCTCGGGAGCTCTCCCTGGACACCTCAAGTAAAAGTTTATTTAAAAAATGGATAAAAGTCTTATTCTTCTCAAGAGGAACCGTGAATTGTGGCTCTCTCTCCTTCATTTCACTTCATGGATGCTCATTTTCTTTCTTTCTTTTTTTCCCCCTCCTGTTCCTTTTCCTTCTTCAAGCACTTAAATGTCACCCACCACCAGTTCTGCAGAGTAAGAACCCAGATGGAAGCTGGGGAGGAGGATTATGAATAAACGGCTTGTGCTGCCTGGGCTGGGGGACATTTTTATTACAAAGTTGAGGTCATTTCTGATATTGACATGAGTGAAACTCGAGTGGACCCACTTGAGTAGATCTTAGTGACTTTGTACTTCCAGGGACCAGAGTACCCATCACCTTACCACAATGATCATGTTGCTATTTTTCTGAAAGCAGCAACGATATAATTACCGTATCTGACTCTTCTGGTTGCCCTGGAGGTAAAGGCTCGGGCAAAGCCACCAGCTGCTACAGAAATGGAGGAACTTGAAACCCCAGAAGGATGAGGTTGGGGGGAATTTAATGGTTGCTTTTCTTCAAAGAATGGCAGCTTCACTGCTGTCCTCTCATTTGACTGTGAGTGGAATGATTGTCCCCCACCAGCCCCGGGTCAGTCGGGAAGCTCTAGAATTGTGACTTACTCCGTAGCTATCTGTCAGTGACTGCTCTGCCACTCACCCCAAGCAAATCAAGCTATGTTCCCTCTTGGAGCCGCAAGGTCCTCATGCACAGAATATGAGATGATGACACCTACCCCACCGGCCCTTTGTCATGTTGAGCGATTAACATAGAGCATGAGAGAGAAGGTGGGAAAGCATTCTCTGCGAATGTGTGGTCTTCATGAAGACCAGAGCATCGTGCCCATAACAGCTGCATTTTCTCTCCTTTGGGTCCAGGCTGCTTCGAATGTTGCATCAAGTGTCTGGGAGGAGTCCCCTACGCCTCTCTGGTGGCCACCATCCTCTGCTTCTCCGGAGTCGCCTTGTTCTGTGGCTGTGGGCATGTGGCTCTCGCGGGCACTGTGGCGATTCTTGAGCAACACTTCTCCACCAACACCAGCGACCACGCCTTGCTGAGTGAGGTGTAAGTACCTGCTTCCCTTTAAAATATGTATTTAGGGCTGGCCAAGTGGCTCGGTTGGTTAAGAGCTCACTCAAGAGTGCGAGCTCTGAGCAACTAGCGTTTCGATTCCTGGCCCAAGCTGACCTGCCAACAGGTGGCAGGAAGGCTCAGCTAAAAAAATTTAAAAATTAAAAAATGTATTTAAAATGCAACCACCCCATGATGTTTTCAAAAAGTCTACAGTGTGCTCTCCTGGCAGAAAGCTGATGCTTTTCATTAAAGCTCACTGTGTGCAGAAAGCAAAAGTTCCATGAGAAAAGGAAAAAGAAAGGGCCAAGGATGCAGTGGGTACGTGGCCCCCAGGGTGTTAGGACCTGTGATGGGGTCTCGCCTAGGAATGGCAAGGTGCACACATAGGACACTCTGCAAACTGTAGCTGTGGACATGGAGGGCTGTGACCAGGTGACAGGTTGATGCTGCCAATCATCACTCCGGAGTTAGCATGGTTTCCAAGTAGCAGGCGCCCTCCAGTGTTCTCACAGGAAATGACCATCCCTGGAATGACAGGAACCTTAAGTCTACAGGAGCAGTGCTTTTTGGAAACATTCTCAATGGAGTCTCAACAACTCCCACCTGTAGATTCTCATACCTGTGCAAGCTCAGCGACAATTTATTTTTTTCATGTATTTTCCCCTTGCCCCATTGCCTTCCGTGTTTTTTTCTTTCCTTGACTCCCAAAGTCGCATGGTATTTAGGTGTCTTGTGAGTATAAAAAACTTCTCTACCAGACTGAGAAAGGCATGAATTTTTATGGAACAATAATGGAATCACGTTGGAAGAGTCCTTAGGAAAGTTTATTCTTTTTTTTAAAATCTGTTCATGAACAAAATGAGCAGGGGTGGGGAGGTTATAAGGACGATCAAGGAGGACAAGGGACTCACTGAGTACAACTATGTACAAAGAAGACCAAGAAATATTTACCATGATGACCTGGAAAGGTGTGTGGATTTAATTAGCTAGTGAGCTTGATAAGCGGCTCTCAAACTTCCAGGAATCCTTAAAAATTCCCCTTGCCCATGCTTCACCCCAGACCAATTAAGTCATCATCTCTGGGGATAGCACCCAGGTACCAGTGTTTTATAAAGCTGCCCAGGTGGTTCCAATGGGCAGCCAAAAGTTGAGGAATAGTCATCTGGATCCTTGTGAGCTTTCATCGGACAAAATTAGTTGTGAATTAGCATTCTCTATCTTACACCTACTTGACCTGTTACTTGTGTAGTGAGAGTGTCAATGCAAAAAAACATCTGCCTGTTACTCCTTAAAGAACCCAAGTGTGAAAAACATGAACCGCTAGGCCTGGTTGGGAGATGTTTGATATGGTGAAGGAACGTGTTGTCCACTGGACCAGAGTTCAAATGTTGGCTCTGTATCCTTGGACAAGTGACTTAACTCCTCGATGTCCGTGTTTCCTTATGTGCAAAATGAGGATTCTAACCCTCACATCACTGTATTGGGTAAGTGGTGAAGGATTACAACTGAAAGGAACTTCTCCCCTGTTTGGGAAGGTTGTCCACCTCAACAGTGGGCTCACCATGGAAGAAAGGCCCAGGTTGCGGTGGGGTGGGCAGGGCTGCCTGTCCGAATGCCCCATGAGCCCACTGAAGCCATCAACATTGCAGGAACATCAGCCCCATGTCCTCCCTTTCAGCAGAGGCTGAAACAGTGTTTAACAGGCAGTGGGTTTCACTTTTCAGGCCATCTCCTTCCTTTTCACAGAATCCAGCTGATGCAGTATGTCATCTACGGAATTGCGTCCTTTTTCTTCCTGTATGGGATCATTCTGTTGGCAGAAGGCTTTTACACCACGAGCGCAGTGAAAGAACTGCACGGGGAGTTTAAAACCACCGCCTGTGGCCGATGCATCAGTGGAATGGTGAGTGCGAACCTCAGCTTGTCCGATGCACAACCAGAGCCACAGCTCTGTGGACTACTCTGTAGCTGGTAAGAGCTACGAGCTAACAGAGTGGCTGGAGCGCCCGTGACACAAACACAGGCAGACCTCGGGAGACATTGCAGGTTCGGCTCAGACAACTGCAATATAGTATCACAATAAAGCAAGTCAGAATTTTTAGCCGGTGGAGGGTCTTGACTTCCATTTATAAAAAAAGAACACAACATCTGAGAAGTGCAATAAAACGGAGGTATGCCTGTAGTGTTCTTACCAATTTAGAACTAGGAATATGAAAATACCTTCAATGTATTACTGATAATAAATTAAACTCTATGGCTGGTAGTATTAAGTCAAACATTTCCTTTATCAACATATAGGTAATACAGGTATTGAAGATTTTTCAAATATAAAGTTCCCATTATGAAAGGGGATACATTTTCCTATTATCTCAGTGCTCCTCTTCACTTATCTTTGAATATGGATTGTGGCCATAAAGACTTACATGTACTATGATAAATTGTCACAATCCTTCTGGAAGTATTTACCAAGCACTTTTTCTAGTGCTTGGTAACACTTAGCTGGGAACTTCGCTGGTCACTGGGAGTGCAAATGTTAAAGCGGGCTCCTGTCTTCGAGAAGCTTGTAGTCTAAAGAGAAGAGTTAGCGAACTCCAGCCCTTGGACCAAATCCGGCCTGCCATCTGTTTTTGTACAGTCCAGGAGCTAAGAATGGTTTTATATCTTTAAATTGTTGAGGGTAAAAACAAATGAATAATAGGACTTGTGAAAATGATACGAAATTCAAGTTTTGTTGACCATAAATAGTTTCATTGGCACCCAGCCACAGCAAGCGTTGACATGTTGCCCATGGCTGTTTTCATGCTGGAACAGCGGAGCAGAGTAGTCGTGACAGAGACAGTAAGTGTCCCACAGAGTCTGCACTGATCCCCATCTGGCCCTATGCAGACAAGGTATGCTGACCTCTGGTCTAGAGGAGGGCAGAGCTTTAAGAGCTCATTGAAAGACAGGGTTATAAAGTGCTGCATCACGGAGGGAATCTCAGAGGCGGTTTGAGAGGCTAGGACGGAAGAGGCATTCATGGAGTTTGATCTTGGGCAAGTTGAATTTGAGTTTATAATGGCATATTCACGTCGAAATAGCTCCCAAGCAGCTGTGTTGGTCTGAGAGTGTGGTCAGGTGTAAAGAAAACAGTTTGGGAGTTGAGAGAGAAATGCTGCCACTGAGGAAGAAAGCCCAGTCAGGCTGGCTGATGAAGGCATTGGTCCTCTCCTGAGGAAAATAGAGGCCCTTTGCTGCAGGGCCCCAGGCTCCCTGGTGCGCCAGGCACGGACTGCATTTTCTGCTCTGGTGAAGAAGGGATGTAGGCACGCAGATCGTGGCATACTTCTTTGTGACTAGGTGGGAGCCTGGGCACCAAGGGGCTGTGACACAGCACACATGAAGTTTCTTCAAGTCAGCGCGATCCTTCCCTGAGTGGCTGTGTCACTGACAGCTGCTCGTCCCAAGAGGCACCCTTGGGTCCTAGGGAAACTGCTGAAATGTGCTGCCCTTAGTTCCTGCTAAGTTTCTTAGCTAATAGCCTGAGAACTGCAAGAGAGGTGTGTGCAAATGGCAGTGGGGCCCAGGGAGGGTCGCGCTGCCTGTGTGTGCAGAATTGGGGAGGGCTTTGCGGCAGGTGGGAGCGGAGGACATTGTCCCACGCCTGATCGGGGAAGAGGCAGCAGCATGCTGAGCCGGGCAGAGTGGCCCAGAAAAGAGCAGTTGTCCCAGGGAGCCAGGGGTGTGCCCCCAATGGAGGGGAAGGGTGGAGCAAAGGACAGAAGCAACGCTGCCTGGGAGGGGGGTCAGGGACCAGGTCAGGAAAGGCCTTACGTGCTAGGCTAGGAGTAAAATCCGAAGCCGAAGACAAGCAGGGCATGATACGATCATGCATACGGGAGAGTGCTGTGCTGCAGGATGCTATGCTCTGAGTGCTGTGCTGCAGGGGTGGGAGGGAGGGAGGGAGGAGAGGTCAGCCAGAGGTGATGGCAAGGCTCATGGTGGGCGAAAGGGGAGGGCTGAACCAGGCTCCGGGTGTGGAGTGAGTATAGGGGACAGATTCAAGGACTGTGGGCCAGGTGGGCCTGATGATTGGCATATGGGAGTGAGCACAAGCAGGGCATGAGCGTGCAATCTCTGGCGTGCCACGTGATGAGGAGGCTGCTGGCAGGAGGGGGAGGTGTGGGGAGACAGGATGGAGATCGCACTATGAATGTCGTGCCCTTGGGGCCTGGTGCACCTGTGGACCAACATCCCAGTGGAGTTGCCTAGAGCATCACAGAGAGACTTGGGCTGGGGTTTCTGGGAACACTCCAGGCCAGAGATGACAGAGCCGCGGGCAGGAACAAACTCACACTGGTTTGTGGAGCGCCCCTAACCGCGTTCCATTTGGCGCTGCCCCATTCGAATGGATGTATGCCCAAATACACTTTCAAATTGCTTGAAAACTTGAGCGTGCCTCAATTTACCTTTGAACATCTGGGGGGAGGGGTGGGTAGAGAGTACGGGGAGCCTGTGCTGGAGGCAGGGGGCACTTCACCCAGAGCCAGAGGGAGACTCTTGTGGGTGGTAGGGTGGGTGTGTTCGGGGCCTGCTCTACCACCGTGCCAAGCTGGAAGACACCACCCCAACCAACACACACACACAGCCCACTCTGATCTCTTGTATACGTTACATTTCACTTGAGAAACAATCTGTTTTAAAAACTTGAAAAGCCCATTGTGCCGAGGGACCTGGGCTGTCTTCATCCATGTCCTCACTGGGCACCTGTGCCTCGCACGCTGTGGTTTTGATACGTTCAAGGGAATCGCTGAATGGACCCGCCTTGGAGCATGTTAGGTGATGGAGAGGGCTTGAGAGGGCTGCAGCAACATGCTAATGACGGAAAGTCGTGTGAGGCAAGGAGTTCAGTGAGCTCTGCCCACCAGCAGGCCTTGCTCTGGCTGGTCCTTTTAGGGCAGCCTCCGCCTGGGAGCTGAGGACGCAACTCTGAACACTGGGGGCCGCCAGAACGTGAATACCCCCATGAGCTCTGTCCACTGGACAGGGGCTGCCCTCGGGGGCCCTGACCGCCACATTTGGAGAAGGTTCACCAAGCAAAGAACCACCAGCCCTTTTTCAAGTCTTTGTGGTGTTACTAGAAAGAAAGGAAAGTTTTCTTTTGAAGACTAAGAAAAAGACACCCTAGTCTGGAGTAGCCCACCCATAAGCATTGGTGAGAATGGGGCTGTGAAACTGCTGGACTCTGCTTTGAATATTTTTAGAAACGCAAATACTGTCCTTGACGCAAGGGACTTGTTGCTGCAGTTTCCTATGGTGACCAAAGGAGCCTGACCCCCAGGCCAGCCTGGCTCCATCCGGGTACTTCCTGCAGTATGGATGATTAGAGGGACCCTTCTTCAGGTCTCCAGCATCGGCTGGAAAAAATACAAGCCAAACTAGAATTGCAAACCTTCACCCGCACGCTCTGCGGGTGCATATTCTGAAAATAGAAATACCACAATATTTTTTAAACAGCCTTTCAACGTCCTCTGAAAATTGGTAGTCAAGGCAGGTTAGGAAGAATGTTCCCGAAATTGCCCATGGCAACATGTGGGTGAACACGAGGATTTTTCCCTCAGCCAGGGCTTTGCTTGCAGAGCTGCTGTGAATCTTAAAGATGAAAAAAAGCTGGAGGGAAATGAAAATGTTATCAAATTTACTGTGCATTAAGCTTGTGTTCAAGGCTATTTTAAACTTTTAATAAAAGTTCAAGCATCTAATGGTTTGAGTGATTTCACAGGATCGTGAAACTAGTGAAATGCCTTTCGAGAAAGGGCTTCCTGTTGCAATTGCTATTATACCACCCATCTATTCTGTAAAATCAAGGTAATTTGGGGGATATTAATATGAAGTTATGACTAACTTCTCTAGATACTATCCCATGGTAAGTACTGACTGAGCTGATGTTTAGAAAGAATGTCCCATGGGAGGCCCTGTCACTCGTTAGCTCTGTGACTTTGCAGAAGGGAGACCACGTCTTAGGGTCTCAGGTCCTTGTTAGTTAAAAGAGGGACCTGAAAAGGACAAATCCCTGAAGTGGCTTCGGGTAGTAACATTCTCGAGCCTACAGGTCTGGAGAGCAGGACCGCCCTGCTCCAGCTGCCAGCCCTCGGTTCTCCTCTGCCTTGTCATTAGTGTGGCCCAGGCGGGGCTCCGCACTGAACGCATCCCACTGTTGGGTATCGGGTCAGAAATGTGGACCCTTTCCTCCCAGGGGACGCGCCTCGACAGGCTCAGTGACCATTTTCTCCTTCTCGTTCTCTGCTTAGTTTGTCTTCCTCACCTATGTGCTGGGAGTGGCCTGGCTGGGCGTGTTTGGTTTCTCTGCGGTGCCCGTGTTTATGTACTACAACATATGGTCAACTTGCGAAGTCATCAAGTCACCCCAGACCAACGGGACAGCCGGTGTGGAGCAGATCTGCGTGGATATCCGACAATACGGTACTTCCTTTTCATCCTTGGATTAAGTTTATCCTCTTGTGCATACGTCATGGGCATCTTTGTAATCGTCATGATGGGTTTCGTACGTTCTCCTATTGGAATAGTGTATACTCTTTCCCTCAACATGCTCCATTTTCTGCATGAAAATATCATTTAGGCTCTTAGCTGCCCAAAGGTACCTTTCAAACTTCGGTTATATTTTTCAAGTTAGGTGTGTAGTCAAAGAAACTTCTTATAATAGGAAGCCACTTTATAATCCAGTTCAATCAGAAAACACTTCAGGATGTCTACTATAAAAAGATTACGTTTGTCTTCTTCAAGTTCTTTTCAGTTTTCTTCCATCCAAAATATTGCACGCACTGTATAACCCAATTAATGTGCAGGTCTGACTCTTCAAAGCAGGTCTTTTTAAAATGACCAATTGCTTAAACGTCATCTGTACTGAAAAACACAACATAAAATCCAGATGCATTTTTAAAGTCATCAGAGTACTGTTGGAAACCCGGTCAAACATTTGCAAATGAATGCGATCCTCACAACAGGCAGCTGAGGCTGCTTCATTTTGACAAGCCACAGATGGGGCTATTGCTCCTCCTGTTAATTAATTTGAGACTTGACTTCCCTGCTGAGCTGAGCGCGAGAAGCAGCATCCTAAGTAAGGACTGTAATTGGTGCTTCCAGCCAGGTAGGAAATCCTGTTCTTGGCAGAAAGAACTAGGGGGAAAAAAGCTTTTCATTAGAATAGAAAAAGAAATAACTTCTTTCAGAGCTTTTCTTGAGAGAGATGACTATGTCATTTTTGCTGCTTTTTTTTTTCTGGGTGGCTTATCAACCTCTTACCTCAAAACATAGTAGGAACTTTGCCTGAAACTGCCTCTCAGACTAATAATCTCATCTCGTAAAGACCAAGGCTCAGCCACACTGTTCTTGATGATGGACTGAAAACAGAGCCTAAAGTTGATTTTTAAAGTATTTGTAACTGAATGTCTACATGTATGTCATTTTCCTATTCTTAAACATCTTCACTTACAAATGTTGGGTCATCTATCCAAAAAAGTTCGCCATTTTTTATATCTATACTGGAAATCACTGGTTCCACTGACCACCAGGGACTCGTCACTTCCCATTCTTCTGACGCATAAAGACTTACTTTTGGCCCATCGCAAGGATGTATGGAATAAGGCATGTGTTTAAATCCTCCTTCCCTGCCTCCTGAGAGAAGTGTAATTTGAGCAGTGTTTAGTATAGAAGTTCTCACCTACACATTAATGGCAAAGAGAGCAGCAGCCCCATGGCGACGTCACTGCTGGGGACTCAGGGTTACAGCGAGAGGAACCTGCTGGCCCCACTCTATGGTGAAGGACAGTGTTCTCTGTAAAACACAATAAATACGAATATAAAAGCAAAGGCGTACAAAATACAAGTCCAAATGACATAACGGAAACATAAATTACTCTGTCAAATTGCCGTGAAACTTTCTGAGCGCAGACTCTCAATTTCAGAACTTATCTCATGGCAAACCACTTAACAAAGAGCTTCAGTAGCAAGGCCACAGACCAGCAAATTCATGGGGAAATGGCTTTGACCTCAGTGTGATGAAATGCTTTAGGAAAGGGGTCATCCCGCAGCTGTTTAACTACAGTTCAGAAATTCATAGGAAGGAAAACCTAGCTTTGAAAATCAATTTTGACAGATATCAGCTCAGCAAAACAAAGTGTAATTTGTAGGAAAAAAACACCAGGTTGTTTAAGTGTCTTATAGACTAGTTGACCTTGCTCGTGCCCTGTTGTCCAAATAGGACTTAGTGACTATTCCAGAGAGCATGTCTGCAGAGGGCAGCTCCATCAGTTCTTGATGGAGAATGGAGCGTCTGGCTGCACTGTAACTGGCACCCAAAGTGGTGAGGTTCATTGAGAGCGTGGGGCACTGCTGTTTGCACCGATACCTAACATTCTATTGGGATTCACTTCACAGGTATCATTCCTTGGAATGCTTTCCCAGGAAAAATATGTGGCTCTGCCCTAGAGAACATCTGCAACACAAATGAGGTAAAGCCCTCCCCTGTCAGGGGGTCACAGGTGATCACTCTGCAAAAAAAAGTGGGGGGTTCTCCTAGGGAGAAAGAGCAGGAGCAATGGCTAAAATGCGATTAAGGAAAGCACTTTTAGGGAGACTTTCAAAGATTGAACTGTATGTCATCACCAGTACTGAGCCATTTTTGACCTTGAAAATGGCCCTTTCACATGGTCCAGCCCATTCAGTGAGGATTTTAGCAATCAGAAAGTTTTCTCTTTTGGCAATCCTGCAAATCTGAGAATGTACACAGATTCTTCTCTTTCACTTTCAAATAGTTTTTCAAAATAGAACATTTGTCACAGAACAAATGTAAATTCATTTTCATGCAAAAGAGTCCCTTGATTTTGTATATAAGCCAAATTTTTATACATCAAGTCACAGTTAATTGCTTATACAGAGGGTGCCAAAAACATGTACACACATTTTAAGAAAGGAAAAAACTATTAAAATTGTAATAGTCAACATGTAACAATAACAAAGGATGAATACAAGTCATGTTTGACTTCTCCAATTACAAGAGGTGCTCAAAGTGGTTCCCATCAGCGTCCAGACACTTCTGATGATGGCAAACTACTGCTTGAGCAATGCTGACCAAAGTGTCCACGTGTATACATTTTTTTGGAACCCCTGGTATTTCCAAAATGGTTTGCTGTTACTTCTTGTTCACCCTTAATTGGCACTAAATCGTAACATACTTTGGTTTAAAATCTCTGGGCCCTACAATATTCTTCAGGCATTGGTTTATAACTATTTATAAAATTCTTAAATGCACTCAGGAGCTTGCATATTTAAGCCACTCATATATTTTTGAAAAGAAGTCAGTTAACAAAATAATCAGCCACTACCCACCTGGCTGGTCAGTTTGTATGTCCACAATATGAACAAGCTCAGAGCAGGGGCTCCCAGCCTTGGCTGCAGGTTGCAGTCATCAAGGAGCATTTTAATACACCACTGGCTGAGGCCCAGCCCCCAGCTACTCAGATTGAATGGTTTGGGGTACAGTCTGGGCATCAGCAAGTTTTAAAAGCTCCCCAGGTGATTCCAGTGTGTGCTGGCGTTGCCAACTGTGCTTGAAGGGGTGCACACTTACTCCCAGCCTTGCAGAAAACAGCTACAGAGGAGAAAGATGACGCAGCATACTGGCATGGGTGCAGGCCACTTCATTACACAGAAAACGCTTATGGTGGTGCCCTCTTCTCTCCTAGTTCTACATGTCCTACCACCTGTTCATTGTGGCCTGTGCAGGAGCTGGTGCCACCGTCATTGCCCTGGTGAGTAATGGCCTGAGGACTGGCCCGGTCTAGCTCCCCCTCTCAGCAGTCTCTATAATGACAGGTTTCCCTTCGAGCAAACACTCCTGGGACTCCAGGTTGGTCCAATTTCACCTGTGTAAACTTAACCACATGTCTAGATTGCAGGAAGTACTAGTTGGCTGTCTTGGCACCACCGAGTGACTGTAGGTAATGTAAACTGGATTCTGTGGGAAGAAGAGAGGGTACCAGCCCCTGGAACACCTGCTAACTAGGACTGGAATATTGTCGCATATTTAGCCGTGACTTTCATGACTTCAGTCATGGACAAAGGCTCGTGTGAGGCATTACCCATTTTGCCAAGAAATAAATCTTCATTTCAAAATGGAAATATGCATGTATGCAGACATACATATACAGCTGATCTTGCTATGCGCAGTAGTTGCGCTCTGTAGTCTCAAACGCTGAATTAATGAATACCAAGCCATGGCTCCTTGGGGCAATAGTGGATTAGGTTTCTGGGAGCCTCTGGTCACAACATTTTTTGTCAAACTGATCAATACCTAACCTCGTTTTGTGTGTTTCTGTTCAAAGGCTTCTTATTTAGTATATACTGCTCATACATTAACACTGAACTCACGACCAACAGCACTATGGCTCATATCTGAACGAAGCTCATTTAGCGCAAACGTTTTCCCCGTAAGGTACCTCAAAGCCTTCTTGCCCTAAAAAAACACCAGACAGGGCTGGCTGAAAGGCATGTTGGTTAAGAGCTGGCTTGGGACGCCAGCTCTGAGCAGTAGGGCCGCCTGTTCAGATCCCACATGAGGGCCAGTGACGCTGAACCCTCTTCAGCTAAGATGGTGAACAACAGCTCAACCACTGGGCTGCTGTGGTCGCTGATGATGGCGTAGGCTGCGGTGGGGCTGGTCGGCAGCGGGCGTGAGCTTTCGTGAGCCGCCATGAGCGGCCGTCCAATGGCCAGCAACCGACTGCCTCACCAGGGAAGAGCGCAATGATAATACCAACATGGGCCAGTGAAGCGACGTCCTCCACAACTAGACTGAAGAACAAAAGGACAGCAACTTGTCTGTTCCCCTTCCCCAATTCCCCAATAAAATCTTTAAAAAAGAAAAGAAAAACACTAGATAGCATATTGGTTAGGGAACGCTTAACAAGTAAAATCGCAAAAATGCAGAAAATATGGCACTAAACGGATTGCAGAAAGGACACTTGTTTACAGACTAAGAGCTGAAACAAGAGGGCAGTGTCACCTTGGTTGACCTCAGCTGGGAGACTTAACTTTTTCACCACTCAGCATATGCCTACGAATGACCGTGAAGTAGCTATGAGTATCATCAATTTGGGGGTTACAAAGAAATTTTAGCACATAGGCAAAATTGCAAGTAGGGAATCTGCAAATAATGAGAATGAATTGTATAAACACACACAGGTACATGTGTACACGTATGTGCATATTGATATGTAATGCGGGAGGGCTTGGCTTGTGATTTCAAGAAATCTAAGATTGGTAGAGTAGGGGGGACATCTCAGCTGCTTAGAAATGAGTCATTCCCAGGTTTCCGGTCATGAAATCATTCCTTCCCATGACAGCCCATGACAAGAAACCACCCGGTACATCATGGCGGTGACCCATTCTCTGGGCTGCTGCTGGTTCTCCTGGCTGAACCACAGGCATTGCTGCTGAGTAGGCACTTTGGGGCAGCTGAGGGGAAATACAGGGCTTTCAGCTTCATCGTCCTCATGCTGCTGACCCAGAGCTCGGTCTTGGCACTCTTTAAACACACCCAAGTGTTTTTCATAAGCGTACTGAGGGCAGAGCCGCGGACTGATATTGCATATGTGAGATGAGAAAGTTTGTATGTGCTAGACATGAAAATCTCCTGTTGTGATTATAACTGGGAAGAAAGGAACACCTGAGGCTGAGTGGGCACCCCCTCCCCACCCAAGTTTAGAAGTGTCGTAACACCAGCCCTCACTGCCTGTATCTTACTGTCCTGTTTTGTTCTCTTCCACCAGCTGATCTACATGATGGCTACCACATATAACTATGCGGTTTTGAAGTTTAAGAGTCGGGAAGATTGCTGCACTAAATTCTAAATTGCATAAGGCCAATAAAGGAGCTTTAGAGAGCTATACAATGTAGCGTGAATATCACTGACACCCCAGACTAAAGCAGAGTCTAGGTTTCTGCAGTTTTGTACCAGTAATGGGTAAATAGCTTTAGTCAACTCACTTCGCATGGTAGATTAATAAGATGACTTACCGTACATGAATTACAACATTATGAGATCTGGCTATTTCCACATTTTGAAAAGGATTCAGTTATTTACTGACATTGGTGAGCACCCATTACAAAATACTTTTCTTGAACTTAAACTTTGAGCAGTATCTCCAAATGAAGTATTCAAACTTTGAAATACCTGCATTTCCCGTTCTTTTTGCTGGCTTGATAACCAAGTTCAATGATGAAAATGAAAACAAGTGAAGATGAAAAGGAAGAGAACCGTCTTAATCTGGATTTTGTTTTGTCAGACTCCTGGAAAATATTTTAGAAATACATTTTAAACTTGATTACAAATTTTTTTAGGATTACATGGTTCACTACCAAATAAAACGCCCCTCAAATAAGCCAGATGAAAATGTGAAGAAAAATACAGGCCACCCATTTGTTCTCTCTGAAAAGAAGGATTTACATGTGTGGGTTTTTGGGGTTTTTTTTACATAACACAATCCTTCCTTTCAGAGCCAACAAAACTGATAACCTTAAGTTGTTTTTGATGAGTAGTAACTGATTCCTCAAAGCCAGTTCTCAAACTGCACGTAAGATTTTAAAGGGAAGAGAAACTGTTCCTGGATCTGAAAGTCTCAAATATGTTGCAAAGGAAATCTGAACTAAAAGGACCTTGAGATGTAGATTTTGCAGGAAAGGTGAGGAAATAAACGGGAAAGGAGTGTTTGCCATATCAAATGTAAAGAAGGACCCTAAGGAGTTTTACATTTTGTGAAATGAAATAATGGCAGTTATAAAATGGAAAATGTAGTTTCATTACTAAAAATTTGTTAACAGAGACTGCATGCTTTTGCTTATCTTTCTTACATTTGGTTTTGACCTTCACTTAATTTTTCCATGTTAAATTTGTAGTATTTTTATTATCTACTCAAAATAAACATTGTTCACACTGGGAGGCCTTCGGGGGCACTGAATTTGATCCTCAGATAGAAAAGCTCTTTGCGCCACACTTTTAAAATAACCACACAACGTGTGTCTGAATTTCTGCATTAATTTTTTAAAGGACTCTCAAAATGGCAAAAAGCACCCTCTTGTATTTCATTTTGGCTTTTTCTTAACAATCCCTTGGGCCATTTTTTCAAGTTCATTATGTTTGTATACTAACTTCTCTTCAGCCTTTTAATATGAAGCCTACTAGTAGAGCATGCTTTCAGTACCTGGTGCCTCTGGTCGCAGAGCGAGTATTAATACAGAATAACCCTCTCCCCCTTTTTACAGTAAAGACCGTCTAATCTGCCTAGCACCTTGCTTTGCCTTCTGACATGCTCACTAGCCATCATGCTCACCCTTCTTTTCCAGATCCACTTCCTCATGATACTGTCTTCTAACTGGGCTTACTTAAAGGATGCAAGCAAAATGCAGGCTTACCAGGATATCAAAGCAAAGGAAGAACAGGAACTGCAAGATATCCAGTCTCGATCAAAAGAACAACTCAATTCTTACACATAAATGTTTGCCAGAGTGCTTCAGCCGGCGAATTTACAGCTCTGACACATCATCAGAGAGCTGCTCTGCAGTACAGATGTGTATCCCACCAAACAAACTAACATACAAGTACAAACACTTCATTGTCCGTCTCAAACCGCTGGGATGTATTTCTAGGAAAACCTGCCAGTAGGTAAATCTTTTTCTTTAGAACAATTATTGGAGGTTTTATGTTAGCCATTTTAAAAGGCAACACTTTGATACATTGATTGTTCATCCTTTTGAAATTTGTGGCATGTTCACATTTATCACAACCCTCCCAAGACAGGCAATGAGGATATGGCATACTCTTTGCTAGGGACCTGTGATGTGCCAGCATCGAGGGATGTGGCCATAAATTCTGTATGCCATCTGTCCTCAAATAAATGTATCTAAATAGGGAATAAAATGGAATTGGTGTAAAGTTCCATTTCTGATAGCTGACATTTATTAAACTGTGGCTCACTGAAGATAATATGATTCTCACAGTTGACCAGGACACATTAACTCCATGATCCAATCAGAAATGTTTTTTTCAATAATGCAAAAATGAGCTATAATTCTGCTCCACCTACCATTGAAGAAGCTGGATTCTGACTCATTGACAAGCTTTCCAGACTTCATTTTATAATAGATCTCATTTTAATAAAATGACCCACTTGTCATCATTCTCCTTGGGAACTAAATGTCAGCCTTGCCTTAATGAGGATTTGCTTTCAATTTCTAAAACTTCCGTTATAACGGGAGACCCAAAATCCTCCATAGAATTTTGTTCCACAAATATTTTTCATACTTAAGAAGTGTTACCTTATTAAAATGACCACCATTCTAAACCATTTTTATGTGGTCTGAGAAGTAAGTTTACAGTTTCATACCAACAATCTAAAACCTAATTACAAATAGGCCACAGACCTCCTACTTTTATAGACTTGAATCCTTAAGGAATTTAAATTAGGGTTGATATTTATTTCACTTTTTCTTACCTTAATCTTTGTTTCCTGAAATAATAACGTTCGATGTTCAGCAAAAAAAAAAAACAAAAACAAAAAAAAAACCCTGCTTGAGTTTAAGCCATTTTCAAAAGAAACTTGCCTTCTAAAAAATCATTGTGTTCCAGAATATTCAGTGACTGTAGGTATTGGGTATTAGTGATGATAAACTTTGTGTTGTTCTTTATGAAATGATACATATAACTGTTGGGTGCATCCGTGCTTTTTAAAAGGGGCTGCATAATATATAGGGTTAACTATGTATATTCATGTTGAGAATGAACTTGTGGTTGGGCTGTTTCCTGGATTTTAAAACATACATGTGCTGAAATGTATTAAAGTGAAAGGAAGCATACCTTCATCCAGATGCTATTAAAATCGAACATATAATATTTCATTTGGATTCTTTCTGTTGTTAATTTCTCAAAATGCCGTTTTGGATCTTGACTATTTTCTTTGTAACTGGGAGAAGCTCTCTTCTGTGTAGAACAGTTGTTCCAGAATAGCTTGGTGATTTGTTCTCCTGTTGCATGACAGATTTAATTGTTTTTTCCAGCAGTGGAGGTGCTGTTCAAGTCCAGTGTTCTAGAAGCAGTGTCTAAAAGCCTAATTTTCCTTTTCTAATTCTGGTAGCTATTACCAAGAATGTTTGAAAGTTTTGTTTAAGTAGTCTAATATTTTTTATGTAAAGAGCATTAAATTTTGCTATGTATAAATTTTTGTAACCTAACAGTGAATCAATATTTTCTATCAGTGCCAAGGGCTTCCTGTAGTTCTATTCCAGTGTTACAATAAATATTTGTAGATAATAGTCAATACTTGTGTATGCTTATTTTAAATATCTACTTAGGTGGAAATAGTTGTGGATGTACTAAGAGAAATGAAATAAAATTATAGCTTCATTCACTTGCCTTTTTACCATACATAAATACTGTCTTTCTCTGTACTCAGTATTGGTGTCATTTGTAAATAGTATGCATAATCGAGATGTCACATTCGTATGGAAATCAAGTTTATAAGAGCGCTACATGTTTCATTTCTGACAAATCTCTTGTAAGTGAGAGGAATATGAGAAAACAGCGTCACCCACTGGGCTGTGTTTTACATCAAGTGCCACTAACACTCGAGTTCTCTGTGAAAAGTGTAGAATTTTTCTGACTATCTTGAACAAATGAAAACACTCTACCTACAGGATTAACACAAAACTTAAGTTTGGGGAAAGTATAAATAGTGAAGAACCTTCCTAAGGGTTCCAGTCAAATCGACCATTGGCTATTTTTACAAACCCAAGGTATAAAAGTCAACTCAACTGAAAGATCTATTCAGGATACTTTAAAAAAAAATCTAGCTCTAATAGTTATTTTCTAAAGCAGCAGCTAAATTTGCTACTTAGGATTTCATTTTATAATCCGGTTAAACTACTTCTCTGTGAGCATGATTACACATTTGGATTTTCTCCATTTGACCTTTCTTAGTAAGGACCAGCTTGTGTCACTGTGGCCACGTGGCATTTCTAAATGAGGTGCTGCCCAGACCATCACCTCATTCACGTTCAACAGGAGAACAAGTCAGAAGCCCGGTTCGTGTGCTAGTATTTGTCACAATACTTACATGAATCACCTGAATAAACTACATGTGAACCACGCCTAGATAAGATCACCTGCAGCCCCCTAATTATCAGCGGTAATCCTGCCACAAATGTAAAAACCTGTACAGGGTGGAGCAGAGATTTCTCCATTTCTCTAGTTAGACCTTGTGAAACAATGTTTCAGAGATGAAAAAGAAAAGTCACAATTTAGAGGAATCTACTCAAAAACCAACAAGCAAACTACTTTAAGTCCATTAAAAGATGAGGACCAAAGATTCCACACTAAAAATTTTGAAAAAAAAAATCCTTTTAGGGCTTTTTAATGCTATGATAGCCATAATATTATAAGATTTAAAAGTGGCAAGCCACTTTGTCACTAGTACCTTTTCCTAAGTGACGGCATCTTTCTCTAGCTGGTGCAAGGCTAATTTTTTCTTGGGATTTTGTGAAAAATTACAGATTTTACTTAAAGTAACTGTTTCAAAATGAACATTAGGATGAACAAAACTACCGAAAGTTTGGAGGAAACAAAAATACAAATGGAGGTTAAGTCAGGTTTGGCAAAGAACAAACCTTTTTCTAAACTGCTCCCCAACCTAAACCAGCTTCCTCGCTGGTTTGCTATTTAAACGTTATTGTACCTACCCGAGGGAGATTGCAACACTCCGGCGGTCTTGTGGAGGCAGGAGCTGGGGAGGGTCTTGCATCTCACAATCTGTATTCATAAGCATTGTAGGTGATGGGCCATCTGAAATGCTACATAAGAAACGACTTCCTTTTCTTTAAATGGACTCTGCCCTGACATGGAGTACTAAAAATAATTAGAATTTAAGTTGACCGCAAAAAAGAGCTATCAAACCCCTGGAGAACAAAGTATACAATGAGTTATTTCGACAAGGGCTTTGAAAAACAAGGTGAAGGAAACCCCCGAGTAATATTAGAAAGTATCATCTGAGGGTTGTGGTCAAGATGGTCACACAGGCGGCTCCTGAACTCCCTTTTCCCATCGACACACTGAACGTACCACTACACATGGAACGGTTTTTTCCTGAAAGAAATCCCAAAACTAGCTGAGCTACACTTCCACGTGGGGCGAACCAAAAAATACATCGAAACAGGGCAGGCTGACGTCATACCATAAACCCCACCCCCCAACACAACACCGTCATACAATCAGGAGGGGACTCCCAACTCCAAGGTTCTTCCTGAAGAGCAAAGGCTTTGGACCCCATCTTTTAAGACTCCCACCTGAGGGAGGGGCCCGCAAACACCTTGCTCTTCAGGCCCACAGGGCTTGTGTCCGTGAGACCCACACAACTGTAACAAACAGTTCTTACCCGGCTGCAGCAGACTCACCGGCTCCAGTTCTTTCCCTGCAAAGGGTCCATTTGCATACATTAATAGCTGCGGCCTGAAAGTCAGGCTTCTGATTCAGCACACATCCAGGGGCTGACTGCCATCTGCTCCAGAGATGAGGGAAGCCAATGGAGACCTCCTCCACCTGCTCCAAAGCACCAGCATCTCCCAGAAAGGGGCTTATACACACATCTGTAAGCCAGAGGGGCTTACATTCACAAGTCCCACAGGACTAGCTAAACAAAGCCGTTCTTAACAGGCGCAGGAAAACTCCCACTAAGCCAAGTGCAGAGGGCTCAGGCCAAAACGCCTGTCTCCCCATTTATCCCAGGAAGGGGCCTAACTACACGAGTCTACCCTTCTGTGTGGGTGATGCACTCCAAGGCCCTCAGGGGATGCCTGAAACCGTACATAGTACTGAACTCTATATATACTGTTTTTTTCTATACATACATACCTATGATAAAGTTTATAAATTAGGCACAGTAAGAGATTACCAACAATAATAATAAAGTAGAACAATTGTAACAATATACTGAAATAAAAGTTATATAAATGGCTTCAGGGCCATTAACTAGTAAAATAAGTTATATTTAACTAGTAAAATAAAATACCGAATACAAGTACTGATACCATCACAGTCGATCTGATAACTGAGACGGTTGCTAAGTGACTAACCAGCAGGTCGTGGATACACTGGACAAAGGCATGGTCCTCCTCTGTGTGGGGTGGAGGGAGATTTTATCACGCTACTCGGAACAACGTGCAATTTAAAACTAATGAATTTTCGATTTCTGGAATTTCCCATTCCATATTTTCAGGCCATGGTTGACGATGGGTGATCTCAGAGGCATTGGATAAAGGGGACTACTGTACTTCCTTTCCCAGTTGTCTGAGAGTCCAGCTTCCAATCAAACTGCATCTGGGTGCTGACTGTGAATCTCCCCATTGAGTCACTAGCCAGTCTTGACACATCTTCAATTAGGGGGGCACCAAGAACAAAGAAGGAAGCTTGGACAATCACAAAGGTCTGACAGGCAACCGAGAGCTTGGGCTGGGCTGACTGGGAAGGCTCATCTACATGAGACCACTCTGTTAAGACTGTGAAAGGTGCGTGTTTTATCTAATGTCCAGACACCAACACAGAGAGTCAAGGAAAACAAACAATGGACTATGTTCCAAATAAGATAAAACTCCAGAAATTAATGGAAATACGAGTGACTTATCTGAGAGTTCAAAATAACAGTCACACAGATGCTCACCGAGTTCAGAACAATGCACGGAAATAGTGAGGCTTTCAACAAAGAGACAATATTAAAAAGTATAAAACAAATCACAGAGCTGAAGAATAACTGAACTGAAAAATTCTATTGAGGGAGTTCAACAAAAGACTAGATCAAGAGGAAGAAAGAATAAGCAAAGTCCAGTGGAATTCATCCAATCAGAGACGAAAAAGAAAAAAAGAATAAAAAAGAGTGAAGATGACTTAAGGGACTTATAGGACACCAATTGGTTCACTTGATGGTGTCCCGTAATTCACGAATGTTACCTTCATGTGTGTATGTGTATGTGTGTGTGTGTGTGTGTGTGTGTGTGTGTTCTCTTGTGTTCCCTAAGTCCCTTAAGTTATCTTCACTCTTTTTCTTTTTCTTTTCTTTTCATGTAATTGTAGAGGTCCATGAAGGAGAAGAAAGGGGCACAAAGTTTACTCAAAGAAATAATGGCTGAAAACTTCCCTAAGATGGCTTCCTGGACATCCAGGTCCAGGGAGCCCAGAGAGGTCCAAAAAAGATGAATCCCAAGTACGGTGTTGGCATAAAAACACAGATCAAGAGAACAAAATGGAGAGCCCATAAATAAACCCATGCATATATGGCCAATTAATTTATGACAAAGGAGCCAAGAATACACAATAGGAAAAAGGACAGTCTCTTCAATAAATTGTGCTGGGAAAATTGGATAGGCACATGTAAAATATTAAATGGACCCTGAGCCTACACCATACACAAAAATCAACTCCAAATGGATTAAAAACTTGATAAGGCCTGAAACAGTAAAATTCGTGTAAGAAAATATAGGCAGTAATCTCTTTGACACTGGTCTTCGCAATGTTTTGGATTTGACACCAAAAGCAAACACAAACAAGTGGGACTACATCAAACTTTTTAAAAAGCTTCTGCACAGCAAAGAAAACCATCAACAAAATAAAAAAGCAACCTATGGAATGGGAGAAAATATTTGCAAACCACATTATCTGATAAAGGGTTAATAGCCAAAATATATAAAAAGAACTCATACAGCTCAATAGCAAAAAAACCAAGCAATCCAATAAAGAATGGGCAGGAGAACTGAACAGACATTTTTCTAAGATAACATACAAATGGCTAACAGGTACATGAAAAGGTGCTCAACATCACTAATCAGGGAAATGCAAATCAAAACCACAATGAGATATCACACCTGTCAGAATGTTTATCATCAAAAAGACGACAAGTGTTGGCTGAGGATGTGGAGAAAAGGAACCCATCTGCACAGTTGGTGAAAATGTAAATAGGTGCAGCCACTATGGAAAACAGTAAGGAGGTTCCTCAAAAAATTAAAACGAGAACTACCATATGATCCAGAAATCCCACTTCTGGGTATTTATACAAAGGAAATTAAATCGGGATTTCAGAGAGGTATCTTCATCCCCATGTTTATTGTTTATTGCAGCATTAGTCACAATAGCCAAGATATTGAAGCAACCCAAGTGTCTATCAAAGAATGGCTACAGATGTTATACACGTCCCCCCCCACACACACACACACACTGGAATACAATTCAGCCATGAGAAAAAATGACATCCTGCCATTTGCAACACAGCTGGACCGTGAGGGCATTATGCTAGGTGAGCCAAGTCAGACAGAGAAAGACAAATACTGGATGATCTCCTATGTGGCATCTTACAAGAACTCACAGAAACAGACTAAAATGGGAGTTACCAGAGGCTGGGGAGTGGGGGAAAGAGGAGGTGTTGGTCAAAGAGAACCAATTTCCGGAGATGAATGTCTGGGAGATCTAATATGTGGCATAGTGGTTCTAGTTATGATACTGTATTGTACACTTGAAAGTTGCTAAATCTTAAATGTTCTCACCACAAATGTGGGATGTGATGCAGGTGTGCAGGTGTTAGCTACGGTGGTAATTATTTTGCGCTATGTATCAAATCAACACCTTAAACTCACACAATGTTATATGTCAATTATATCTCAATAAAGCTGGAAGAATAGTTATCTGAGGTGCTGTCGAAAGGGAAGATGCCAGATTGCCAGATTCTTGGCAACAGGACTCAATGTTTGATATGCTAAGTGTGACAATGACGAATGCCTGGAAAACACATTTGTTTCAATTACTTTCAAAGGTATACTTCAATGAAGAGTTCCTTGGAAGCCTAAGAATAAACACTAAAAGCCGTCCCACTTTGTTATAGAATGCAATCCAGACAAGCTTTCACTGGCAAAAGCAATTAGCCCAGTTTGTAAAGGAAAATGATGTGCTCTAGGATTTTATTGGACAGACCAGAGGAATCCTTCCTGTGCTAGGAGCTGGGTGACTATTGGTTAGCACTGAAAGTCTCCCATCCCAGGAGACCCCAGTCCAGGCAATCGCACAGTTGTTCACCCTGAGAGCAGTTGTGTGTGCGCTTTTTGGTGACTATGCTGGCAGTGTCGTTAAAGAACTTTCCCAAGACGCTGGACTGAGGGCTGCAGGAGTACCAAGATGGAGACAGGGGAGCGAGAGCAAACGGGTCTCCTCTTACCTTTGTGGAAGTTATGCTGGTGCTGCATCTGAGTGCAGTTACCCTGATAGAGTTGCTGTGTAGTTTCTAAGTCATTCTGGAGAGGGGCATCTAATGGGTGACCCATTCCAAGTCCCGAGATGTCTTCACCGGAGCAGCTCCGGAATAGCCCAGGTTAGAGGCAGGATTAGTCTCGACACCTGGGTATGCACCCTGGCTCCGAAACATGACAGTCACGAGACCTTGGTCATGTCACTAACCTCTCTGTGCCCCGAGTTTCCTCATCTGTAAAATGTGAATAGTCATAGTACTGATGCTTCCTATGGCTGGTATGAGCAGTAAGTGAATTAATACAGGTACAGGTTCAAAATTGGACCTGGCATAAAGTAAGTGCTCATTAAATGTTGCCTTCTCTTCTTACCACCATCTAAGGCAGCGGTTCTCAACCTGTGGGTAACGACCACTTTGGGGGCCAAACGACCCTTTCACAGGGGTCGCCAGGTACTCGTATGTGGGCATATCTGTATGTGGGCCTGGAGACGGATAGAGGAGCGGTGTCTCGGTTCCTAAGACCATCGAAAATATGTGTTTTCCGATGGTCTTAGGCGACCCCTGTGAAAGGTTGAAAACCGCTGATCTAAGGGTTTGTGTTCATTCTCAAAAAAAAAATGTCAAAAGAAATGACCAATGGTGATACTGTACTACTTCTAGAGCCTGCAATGGAAAAACCTAGGTCTTTATTTTCAGGGACAAAGCAGAAGAAAGAGTTGGGGAAGATGGCCTCCTATTTTAAGGTGGTAGCCCACCTCTGGAGAGGAAGGAACGCAGATGAAACTTACAAAATGCAGGCCTGGAATCTGACCAATACATTTTCAATGAAATATAACCTAACATAAAAATGGAAAAAAATATAGTAGCTCATTCTAGTGTAATGAAAGGCCTAAGAATGAGTAGATCTAAAGAGGTATCACTGGACTAAATTGTTTTTGGTTTATACATGAGAGTACCAAATAAAATTATGAAAAAGATCACACTGGATTACACATACAATTTTTATTGAGAATTTTCTCTTATTACAGACAACTCACGGGCCTTTAGTTATATGAGTAAGAAACAGCGCGGCACACATGGTTACCAAAAGTCATCTGATTCTTCAGGAGAAAAGCCTATGAAACTAAATCAAAGAAAGACAAAAATTTTAAAGCTGTGTTAAATTCTTGTCAAGTTTATTTGGAGACCTTTATAATATTCTCATTCCTTCCCCTTGGAGTTTCTGCCCTCACTTACAATTTGAATCAGTAGCAATTTCACAACTTAAAAATTGCAATAGATTTTTTTCAAGTCATGAATTTTGATTGACTCAATTTCTTACAGGCCAACTCCAATATCTGAAGGCTTCCCTTGGCCAACAAAACCAGCTACCATAATGGTTTGCCAAGAACAGCGTTGGGGAGACCATACCTTTTGTCTTTGTCACTAGATGGCAGCGTGTCCACTTGTGAACCTTCTCTGACATTCGTTGGGCTCTGATACAAAGACAGGAGAAAGAATAATTTTGAAATACATATGTAATTTAAGAGCCCAAAAAAGAGGTGACTTTTAAACATGGAATTCAGCAAGCACATCAAAGTATCCGGTAGGCATTCGCAACACCCACAGTACTTCAGACTTATACAGAATATTAATGTCTCGGACAGTACCAATGCATTCATTATTCATTGATAGGGCTTTCATTTTTCTTGTTCTAAAAATAATAAGAGACATCTCAACCTTTACAAACTTTGACAAGTCAAAATCTGTTCAATCTTTTACCCAAGCAAAAGTGATAAAATTTTGTCAAGAGAATAATATACTTAAAAGACTCGAGCCTCCATTTGAACTTTGGATTTTGTCCGCTTTTACATTTTTGTCCCCAATGGAGAAAGCAGACTCCTGCCCCAAGGTTTTCTAATAAACCACAGATAATAAACCCTTGCGGCCCCCCACCCACGGGCAGCCAGTCCAAAGCATCACCACACCTTATCTGCCGCCTCCTGGTCCTGGTCCTCCTGGATGATTTTCATGTATTTCTCTAAAGGATTTCCAGCACAAACAGATTTGTCTTTCGTTTCTTGACTACTTATTTCTAATTGCTTTTCCATTTCAATCTTCAATGACTCTTCAATAATCCGCTGTCAAATATATGGGAACCAAAAGAGGATATACACAAATATACTTTAAAAACATGCATCATAATTCTGATCTTTTAAGTAAAACCTGCATGCCAGCAAACTATTTTTCTTTTTCACTGATGCCATTGCTACCATCTAAGGGGGACAAACATGTCATGTCAATGAAGGAACGGACTGATTTGCCTAAAGTGTCCTGTGCTTTAGACCAAATTAACCAGCAGTTCAAGGAACGTCCATATGGAAGGCTAATTTATGTAAGACTCAGGGGGCGTGCGAAGTGGCAGGGGTGAGTAATGCATCTGTAGGGGACCCGAATCAGGACACAGAAGGCCAAAGAGAATCGGGAAGGAGGTCAGGGGAGCCCGCAGAAGGCCCCGTGGCCTGGCGGTCGCCTCCCCTGGGTTCCGCGGGTCCTGGCCAGCTGACCTGTAAAGCCCCCTTACAAAGCACAGTCCACCTCCGTTACAGGCAGGTTCAGGGCCAGCTGAGAAGGCGTCCACGGGCTGGCAAAAGCTCCCCTTTGCTATGAACTCTAAGGTGCGTGTGCGCAGCCCTTCATGGTGCTCTGAGGCAGAACAGAGGCTCGAGATGCCTGCGGCCGGCTTTTGAAAAGGCTCCGGGACACACTGAGGACCCGCGGCCCTGAGAGCAGGGTACTTTCTGAAGGTACGCCCTGGAGAAACTAGTACGGAGAACTCAGCTGTACTTATTATATTGTTACCGTTTCTTGATCCAGTTTTTCCAGCTCTCTTCGTTCCCTTCCTAAAGCTTCTTGTTCACTCTGCCTTCTGTCTTCTTTCTGCCTTGGCTCTTTCACTTGCTGCTCCCATATGCTTTCGTCTTCTCTCTGTTCAGGTTGTTTCTGATCTACACCTAAAGGATAAGAAAATAAAGACCGAGTAGCTTCCCGGAGCAGTTTTTCAAACAGGTGAGGGACCAGTTTATAGGGGCCCCTGCCGAGACTCAGGGACACTGCTTGATTCTCAGGGGACTCGTGGCCTGCTGGTCCAGCTTCCTGGTCTTCCAGCCCCACTCCTAGCACCGCACCCTTTACGTTACTGAGATGAGGACAAGTCACCCTTGCCAGGAGCGGCCTCCAGTGCCCTCCCCTCCACATCACATTTTCTCATCCTCTTCACCCTTCTCAAGGCAAGCCCTGCATTTCTGTCTGGACTTAACCACTAGCCCCTCTTTATCGACACAGCAGTTTGATAACTCTTCCCAAATCCCACAAAGGGCCTGAGCCTCTCCTGCCCAGAACAGTCCAAAACCAGCACGCACAGCCCCGCAGCCATCTCATCGTCGTTCCCCACTTCCTCCAGGCTCATCCCTTCCTGGGGTTGTAGCTATTGCCTGTGTCCCCGTCATTCCCATATCATTCTCTAGTCTGACCTCTCCCCCAGCCTCACATCCATGTTTCCGACAGGTTCCTTGCTATCCATGCATGGAAATCCCACAGCACCAGCTTCACACCTGAAGTTATTATTCCTGTCCCTTTAATCATGCTCTTTCTATGCCATGTTCACTCAGCCACCAGGGTTAACAGAGTTGTTAAAGTTAGTTACAAAGAATTTGCAAATTTGACTAAGCCTTCTTATTTAACTATTTAAAACATACTTTCAGATTTGGCAATGAAGGTTACAAAAGACAGGAAGAGAAATATTGGGTTGTCGGAAAAGTCAGGACACATTTTTGCAACGAAAACCATAAAATACGTCATGACTTTTCCGATAACCCAAAAATGGTAAAAGATTACAATCACGTTAAAGATGTATAACGGGTATTAGCCATTCTTTCAATGTGTCACTATGATTTCCTAAGATGGTAAGGCTCTCACAGAATGGTTTTTGCAGTAGTGTCTTAAGCAAAAAAGCTCACTGCTTTGTCAGACTTTGGACAAGAAAAAAATTTAAAAGCAATTCGCCCAGGAAGACCAAATGAGAATCCTTTCCTTCAGTTTTCTCCTCAGCACTGTCTTTACAAGTTCAAATTGAGTTACTTCAGAAGTGTCAGTAACAATGATAACACCCCAACCCCAAGACTTTGAATAATTTATGCTTACAAAGTCCTTCAACAATACATGAAATTGGGCTGGCCGAGTGGCTCAGCTGGCCGAGTGGCTCAGTTGGTTAAGAGTTGGCTTAAGAGCGAGAGCTCTGAGCAACAGGGTCGCCGGTTCAGATCCCACATGGGCCAGTGACACTGCGCCTGAGTTCAGCTGTCACTAAGCTGCCAACAAGTGGCAGGACGGCTCAGCTGATATAACAACAAGATTACCTGTTCGATGGTGGCTACACCCACCTGCAACTAAAGACTGAACTCAGCACCTTGAGCTGAGCTGCCGCCTGGATGGCTCAGTGGATAGGGCGTGTACTCTTAACAACAAGACTGCTGGTTCGACTCCCACATGGGATGGTGGCTACGCCCACCTGCAACTAAGATTGTAACAGCACCTTGAGCTTAGAGGCCACGAACTGCCGACGGGAAGCCAGGTGGCAACTGGCACCCTCCACAACTAAGATTGAAGAACAACAACTTGGCTGTTCCCCTCCCCCAATTCCCCAAAAAAAACCTTAAAAAAAATACGTGAAATAATTTACAGGGCACAGACTGGCGTTCAGTATGCAGTTACGCTACCTGTTAGTTAAAACAAAGAGAAACTTACTTGGGTAGTGACAGGAGACAGCTCTGGCAGGAGCTGCGTCCAAATGGGGCATGTCGCCAGCAGTACGGAGGCCATCCGCTTCAGACTGCTTTGGCATGTCCCCTGCAACTACACAAGGCGCAAACAGTGTCTCAGGAGTCTTTCAGAACAACAGCGAGGGAAGGGAGTGCAGGTAGTGTGGGGTAACTCATCGCGGAGCACTCAAGTTTGGGCCAAAGCAACCAGCCAGCCCGTCCTTACAGAATTCTAAGTAAGACATTTTCAGTGTAACTGCCTGATGATGTATTGGCTTCTCAAAGTGTTCTTACACTTTAAAGAATTAGATTTGTTTGTAAAATTAGATTTGTAACTCAACAGGAAGTGATGGAGAAGAATTCACCTGGCTTACTGATAATCATTTAAATTCTATTTACATATCAATGAGTTAACAAAGCTGTTAAAGTTACAAAGAATTTGCAAATCTGACTAAGCCTTCTCATTTAACTGTTCAAAATACTTTCAGACTTGCTGATGAGGCATACAAGACTAAACGATAGGTTATATACAAACATAAAGACTTCCCCAGCTGGGAAGAACCTCAGAGATGGTGGAAAATACACCCCAGTTTTATACTTAAACAGGAGGCTCCCAGGTGGAACGATCTAAGACAGGGCCAGAGCTGGGACACCAGTGGCTGGACAACGAAGCTAATATACTTTCACCTCCACTCTTTCACTAAGAAGGGGTTTTCTAAATCTGAAGCAGTGGACAGAATCCGTATAATGTAAAGAAAAATAACTCAGCATCTTCACATTCCATAAAAAAAGAGCAAAAACAAATTAAAAAATCATGTATGTTAAATCAGGGGCAACCTCGAGCTTGATAAATTAAGTTACGGGTGCACTTGTGGGCTTAGCTCCAACTTCGAAATTATTGGTTATCCTGAATTTTTTTACAAATGGAACTCAAATGTAACTGAAAATCTTTGTGATACAAATACGAGGCAATATATCTATATTTATGGCTTTATCACAAAATGCAAATGTCCTAATTTGTAACTGGTTTGTAGAGCAATGGATATGTTTTACCAAAACTAAGCTTTCTACATTTGCAACTTATCAAAAGTACTTATATTTGAACTTACATTCAAAAGATGATTCAAATTCCTCATTATCCTTAAAAGGTAGCTTGTCTGGATCTGAAGATTCAGTTTTGTCTTGAAGTTCACTTTGTCTTTCATAAAGGCTGGATTGGAAGAATAAAATCCGTGAATGTGAAGCTTTAGTAATGTTAAAACCCAAGAGCACAGGATGATGAAAAGCCTTTAGTGACCAGAGAAAATGTTTTAGAAAATTATTTGTTCCCACGAGAGCAGAGCGACCTGCACCACACGTTAGCTCAGGCCGCCCTCATAATCGCCTCATGCTGTGAGGTGGTGCTACCTTGTTGCACTTGCAATGGTGTTCCCAACAGTTTACTTTGTCCAGAACCACAAAACATTTTGAAGAAAACCAATTCTCCACACCATCCACCCAGAGCCTGTTGAAGATGCGATACCACAAGCCCCATGTGCATGCAAGTGCCCCAACTCAGCACGTGGTCTCGTCTTTCCTCTTGGCTTTACCACGAGAGAGTGATATTAAAAAAAAAGGGCACATGCTTGAGGACCATGAGGGGCACACGTAGCAGCTTTCAACTCTGTACAGTCGACCTGAATTGATAATGCAGATGCCCAGGCTGGAGCCCAGAACTAAGGATCAGAATCTCCCGCAGTGGGACCAGGCACAGGCAGGAGTCCCTAGGAGACTCAAATCCCAGCCCAGGCAACCCACTGCCCAGCTGCTAAACACATCTACTCCATCCTGCTTTAGCAGCCGTCCCCTAGGACCCCCACCACTTTCGAAATTATTTCAATAGACAAATTAGAATTTTGTTTATACTTAATCTGTTTAAGGAGGACGCAGCCCACAGTGGCCTATGCGGAGATCGAACCGGCAACCCTGATGCTATCAGCAGGATGCTCCAACCAACTGAGCTAACCAGTCACCCCCAAAATACCTTTTAAATGACTTTTTAGTGATGTGTGAAACTGTTTCAAGTTTTAAAATAAACTGAACTTATGTGCTTTTGCAGATTTTTGTACATTCGGTTTTTTTTCTTTTTAAACTGAGTTTATTCATGGAACTATGAAGCTGTTTATTGATACCACAGCACATATTCTATATGTCAAGTTTAGCAAACAAATAGAAATGACCTACTTGCCTAAAGGAATTTTTTCCAGGTAACTCAGATGATTCTCAAAGCTCACACATCATCTACTAATCTGATCACAAAGTCTATATTGCCACATGGTGCTAAAAACCAAACAAGTGAAGGCCGAGCCCCGTGCCACTAACCAGACTCGGCTGAGGCCTCCGGAACGCATCCTTACCTGGCCTTGTGCTCCAAAGACCTGGGGAGCGAGTGGACAGAAGGGCTGTGCCTAGACTCGGCGGGTGAAAGCTGGGGCGTTCTGTCAGGACAAGGACTAGGGGCAACAGCGGACCGGCCCAGGCCTAAGAAGCACAAGAAACCAGGGCAAGGATATTACAAGTTACACAGAGAAAAAAGCAACGCAGTTTCCAGGGTTCTATTCCTTTGAAAACAAACTCCATTATCCTTGCAAACAGCGGGGTATGATGCATAAATGATCCACAGAATTAACGATTCAAGCACCTACATGAAACTGCAGTGATAACAATAAAATGTAGAAAACTAATCAGCGATAGAGGAAAGCCACTGTCAACACTCTGAGCACCTCTGGGTGCCAAGCCCAGTGCTGGAACTTCTACTCTATCCCACTGCCTCCCACACCGACCCTGTGCCCTGGGCTTGACACCGCTGTCAGCAAGCAGCAGAAGTACAGAGGACACGCGTGCCTGGGCTAGGGCTTGCGCAGGCCCAGCTACGCATGCGCTTTCCGCTCCTTCCTGCTGTCGACGGCAGTACTACCCAGACAAGAGGGCTACTGAGGATCCAAGTCCAGAGCATCCTACAACCCTTTTTGCAGAAGCTCACCTTCCAGATGCATTTTGCCATCAAGGCTTCGTTTAGCTTTGGCAAGGGGAATGGAAGAGAGGCGTCTGCCAGTGCCTCTGCAGGGCCGTGAGGCCGCGCTGCCCGTCAGCGTTTCTGTTGTGTCGCCCACCAGAGGATGCTGGGACATGGCACCATCCTCTGCAAAAATACGCCTTTCGGAGGTACTTGAACTAATGCTCTTGAGAGTTCCAGGCAAGTGCAGGGCTGATCGGCTCTTGGCTGCCACTGGGCGCTTAGCGGCAGGGTACTGACTCACTCTTCGATGGTAATCTTGGAAAGCTTTCTCCAGGCGCTCGGCCTCTTGCTCCAGCTCCTTCATTCTTGCCTTGGTGCTGGCTACAAACTCAAGGTCTGAATCGGGGGAGCCGCCGTCCATGCTCGCCTCTGGATAACGTGCGACCACAGGGGTAACTGTGCCTGCCATCAGCATTTCCTGTTCCAGAGGATTTTTCAAGAAATTCCCGCTTCTGTCACCATCGGAGGGCACCCCGAAACCGCTGACAGAACGATGCATCAGCGACTGCTTTGGCTTGCGGTACACTTCATTCTCTAGGGCTGCAGGTGACAGAGGTAGCGTGAGAGACGAGGGGGAGATAAAAGGAGAACAGAACTGAGATATACCTGAGTACTATTTGTTTTGAAAAAGGAAACAAGGTACTAATAAGGACAAACTTGCACATTAAACAGTTTCTGAAGCCAGGGTGATGCTAATACTTATTAACATTCATTGAGAGCGTCAGTTCACAGGCCTTCTTTCTTAACCATGACACTATTTCACAATTCACTATGCACAATCTTGAAATCTAAAAAGCTCTGAGAACTGAAAATGTATTCATAATAATTTGGCCGCGAAGCCTAACCAGGCCAGAACTCATCTGGTCGATACACTTGACCTGAATTGATGCAAACAAACCCACAATAATTTTTATTCTTCTACCTAGCATGGTTAGTCATACATTTGACTGCGAATTAATCTGCATGTTTCCCTACAGGATGCTGCCCAGAACTCCCAGGGCTGTGGCAAAATTGAGTTCAGGGTCCAGGTTTCAGATAAGGGGAGGAGGACCTGTAGTCACACCAAGGCTGAGGGCCCACAGCTATCACTGCTCCCGTATTACAGATGGGGAACCGGGGCTGGTCACAGTTAGCAAAGCGTCTAGACACTGGGATTTCCTAACACAAAAGCAGGCCATGCAAAGCCAGTCCGTGTGGCGGCCGCTGTCCTGCAATGTCTCCAGGACGCATGCTTGTAGTGGGCAATGCATGCGTTCAAAACGGTTCCATCCTCATTAAACTATTTTTCGTGATACAAGAGCGCTATGATTTTAGCTGTGGGCAGTTTGGCAAACAGAACTGTTGCGAGGAAATGAGGAACAGGAAAGAGAAGAAATGAGTAAAGAGATAAAAATAAACCAGTGCAGGAGAAGGGAACAAGGACTGAGGAGGAGAGGGTGCAAATGGGAACTGAGGAAGGCTCAGAACCAGGGTGTGTGAGAAATCAGATCGACTGGTAAAACACAGAAATGTCCTCTGGGCTTGAAAGCAGCGAAAGAAGGCATCTAAGCTTCAGTACACCTTCTCATGAAGTAGGAAGCAGACATCACGCATCCACAGTGAACACATGCGATAAAAGGACAGCAGGATCATTCCGAGTGCGGGACCCACCCCATTCCATCTTCATTCACCATGGCCCGCAGGTACCCATCCCCAGGACTGATAAGGAAACTGTGGTCCAAGGAAGTTCAACATGCCCAAGGGCAAACAACTAACTTCAAAATTCGGGTGCGAAAGCAAAATCAGGTTTCTGACTCCAGTGGCAACGCTCTTTTGCTGGGCCTCCCTGCTTGTCCCATATTCGCATTTACTCATGTGTCAAGGAGTGTGTCTAACCACCGAAGAGCCGAGTGGTCTTATTATCAGGGTAACAAATATAAAAGAAAAGCCCAGGTCCAGGGTGAACGTGGGGACTTCTGCGTCACTGCCACGCCTTTCCTATTTGGGATTTAAGGCTCTCCCAAGACATGGGACACCTGTGAAGGCAAGTCGCTTTAGCTGATAACCCAAGTGGCATTCCGGAAATGGACAGGGAGTTTTACTTCTAAGATGACACATACTTCTATGGCTTTTCCCCTACTGTGCGAGCTACTGAACATTCAATGAGTAGCTATCATTATATTTCCACCACCATCGAAAGCTTTACACACACCCGTTTATAGGTTACCAAGGTCTCTAACCTGTCTGAGTTTGTTTCAGTTGCAATTTTAAATCGGCCACCTGCACAGTTAGCCTCTTCACAGAGCCATCGTACTCTAATATCTGGGCCTTCAGCTGTGCAGAATGCTCAATCTGCAAAGATGTGGAGAAGGAAAAGAAGTCAACGTAAAAGAAATCGCACCGCACTTCCAAAGGAGCAATTCTCTTTTTGGGCTTATTCTCTTTTTCTGTTTTGCCAATTCTGAGCAGCTTTACACCTGTAATCCACGGGTTCCTAGAAAAGGACAACAGAACACGCAAACCCGTTTCCCACCTCCTTCCTTCACTATCTCAAAGAACAACCACTCCAAGACATGAGGGGGACATCAGAAAGAGTGTCAAGATTTCTAAGCCCAGGGCGAGAATGAGGAGACATTTAAAACAGTGGGCACCATCAGGACTTGGATAATTTTGTGTGTAGGTGTGTTTGCTTTCCTCAGCATTTTATTACTATTATGCATATAAAGTCACATAATCGCTTGAGAATTTTCTCAGATGAGAAAGATACCCTCAGCACATTGGGGGAGTAATTTTTTATGTTAAAATCAATGACGTACGCTGGTGTGACATATGCCAAGTTTACCCGTCTACAAGTGCCTGGCACAACAGCGGGCCGAGCAAGGAGCAGTACTCACTTCCTTTTGCAGCTGTTTGTGCAGAGCTTGCTTGTGGGCTTCAAACTCCTTATGCTCCAATGCGATAGCATTTTCTGCTTTCTTTAATTCTTTCTGAAAAATTACCAGCTCAGGAGATGGCTGAGCCATTCCTAAGGGGGCAGAAAAGCCTGGTCAGTACCAACCTGAAGTTCTCCCATTTCACTTAACAAAAGCAGCTGAAGAGATGTTAAACTGTTCTCCCTTTTCTTTGTACGCATGTGATTATGTTACATGAATTGTATTAAGTAGACTAGGAGCAATTCTGATTCACAAATTTCAGAACAAAAGAACAGGAGGCATGTAAATGCAAACTTGACTACTCTACATAGTCCGGCTCCAGGTAAAAGCTTTCCGATCCTCCACTTAACTTGAAAGCCCGCCTCTCCCCTCTGCCATGCACAGAAGGCACAGAAGGAGCCTTCCATCAAAGCCTGTTGATAGCTGCCCGAGGTCCAGTCCGTGCATCTGTCAGTGGTACCGGGGTCCAGGCAGAGAGCAGATGGAGTTGCCCCACTGGGGTCAGCAGGGACCCCCTAATAAAGGGCACTTCATGTAGGGTAGGCACAAAGGATGGTGCCGTTCCCTGGGCTAGTCAAGAGGCCACGCTCTTCCCGCTCCTTGGGCCTCGATGGCCGGGGAGGGAGGAATTCTCAGAACTGGCGAGGCCATGCCCCAAGCACTGGGATCTTGCCTGGCTGAGAGGCGCAGGGCCAGCCAGAGCCACTGTACACAGAGGTGGCAGGGGTGGGTACCATCAACCTCACTCTCATCCCACCGTCCCAGAACCTGAGGGTGTCCCCACTGGCCAAACTCAACCAGCAGAGCCCAAGGGGAGTCTGGTACTATCCAGAGGGGCAGATTTGTACAGTTTAAAAATATTTCTTCTTAGTGACACTAATAATTATTCAATAGCAAGCAAAAGGAAAGTACCTTCAGGCCGAGAATCTTAATTTTATAAAAATTTCCCTATTGAAGCCTCCCTTACAGGTACAAAGCACAGTTTCAAAACACTAAGTGAATATGAATTACAAAAACATACAAATCAAGGAAAAAGACGTACGGTTTAGGAGATTCAAGTTTTCATTTCTACTCTCTTCCAGTTGTTGTTTAAGTAATTTAATTTGCGCCTGAAGCTCCAGTTTCCCTTCTTTCAGCAGTGGATAGTCACTCATTTCTTTCATCTTTTCATTCAGCAGGTGGTTTTGCTTTGTTATCACCAGAGACTGGGCTTTGACAGACTCTAGCTCAATCTACAAAATTGACAAAGTAAAACTTATCTTGGAACAATGACTTAGCAGTACTGCTTAAGCGAGAGCTGGCAGGCTGGTGAAGCTGGGTGGCACGATGTAATTATGGCCACTTGACAGAAGTCTGGTTTTCCGCAACGACAAGACCCTAACTGCAACAGTGAAAGGCATCTTTTGCCCTAGAATTGGGGCAGGGGGAGTTCATCCAACTTGACTTATGTAGAACCCTGTCCTACAAACTAAGTGCTTCTCATTATCACCCCATCTTCCAGATGCAACAAAGGCCCCAACCGCAATCACACATTGTGGCGATAATTTATTCGTAAATATGAAAAGGTCACATATCACAGACATGCTGTAGGGTGCTTTCCTTAGTATAATGTTTGTATACAAAACCCTACAAAGTTCTCAAATAATCATTACAGTTCCAAAAATAAATTTTATATACAGAGTATATGTTAAGTACCTAAAGTCCCAGCTCTGTCCTTCAGATTGCAAACACGTGTGAACAGAAATAAAGCAACAGTGGCATGTGAAAAACGCATCTCATTCTGTTTTCATGTGTAAGATCCCAATGTGAGGATAGGAATTGTACCTGCTGCTGATGGGAAGGGCGAAGAGGCTGAGGTAGAAAGTAATGTGTGCTGGCCAGCTGCTATATGCTCGGCACATAAATCAGCTCACAAAAGTCCCTCAACAAGCACTGCACGTGGGCAATATCCCAAAGTTTATGGCTACGGTATCAGAGGTCAGAGAGCTTGCCCGAAGGCACACATGCAGTAAGGGAGCAACAGGACTCAAGCAGATCTCCAGGCCTCAAAGGATGTACTCTTTCCACATTCCTCCAGGAGACTAAGATTAAAATGAAGAACTACTGCATTAACTGAAGTTCAGCCATCACCTTCTCTGTCACATAATGAACAGTCCAAACACACCAAGGGTATAACTTAAGATAAACTATGTATGGCTAAAACTAAAATTTCATATATTGTCTAACATCGATTTAAAAAAAAATAATTGGCTTAACAATTACCTCAAGTTCTTTCACACGATTTACATAATGATTGAGTTTTTCCTTTTTTGAATTAACAGCTGTGAGTTCCTCTTGCAAATGTATAGCTTTTTCTGTAAAAAAGAGCCAACCAATTAAACATCATGTTTTCCTAGTGAATACAAAAGTAATTTAATAATTTATGGCCAGCACGTCAGACCTACTGACCATTATTTCATAATCTAAAATCACAGAAAATCAGCAAGCAAGAAATGAGCCCTGTTACCCAACAGGTGACAGGAAGTTAGATACAATGGTCATATATGTGGTGAATTTCCTCCTGCTAAACAGAGTCACACCATCTATCTGCTCAGAGCCCTCATGCCAACAGATCTAAATTTCCTTAAAGACAAAGGTTTGTGTGTTACAATTCTGTAGTCACAATTTTGTCATTTTCTCTTCATCTAACACAAGTCTATGTAGATACATCATCAAAAAATAATTTGCTGAATACATGATGGTCCTAATTCCTAAAGAAGTGTCACTCTCCTCCAGATAGCCACAAAGGAGCAGACACGCACTGAGTAACCTCACAGGTCAACATCAAGTACCCAGCCCTAGTTTACTTTCAAGAATTCCTTTGAACTTTCCACCAAAGTTCAACTTCTTGTCATCAGCAAGTACCTAGAAACACTGAAATGTATTGTAAAATACCTAGAGACTGAAATGTTATCCAATATTCCTAGTCCTGGGCTAATGGATACAACAGTTTAGGAGGTTATGTGTCAAGTGAAAATATAATGAAGCATAAAAATATATTAGAAGTAAAAAAAAAATAAGGAAATGCGTCACAGGGGACAGAGAAGTTAAAATAAAATTTTCTATTAGCAAAAATGAAGAGTCTCATGATTAACATTTACCAGACAGCAGTAAGCTGCTGCCACATTCTTGACAATCACCGATTTATTTATCAAAATATATTCAAATATATAAAAATATACAAAATATACAAAAATAAACTCAAAGTAGATTAAAGACTTAAATGTAAGACATGAAATCATAAACTCCTAGAAGAAAACATAGGCAGTAAACTCTCTGACATTGCTTTCAGCAATATTTTTTTGGATATTGTCTCCCCAGAGAAAAATCAACAAAAGAACAAATAAACAAATGGGACAACATCAAACTAAAAAGCTTTTGAACAGAAAAGGAAACCAACAAAACAAAAAGACATCCTGGGCCAGCCGAGTGGCGCGATGGTTAAGAGCTGGCTTGGGATGCCAGAGGGCCCCGGTTCAGATCCCACATATGAGGGCCAGTGACACTGCCCTCTACAGCTAAGATGCTGACCAACAGCTCAACCTGGAGCTGGGCTGCCGTGAGTCACCAGTGACAGCACAGGCTGCAGCCCCTGTGGCAGTGGGTTGCCATGGGCTACCGTGTGTAGCCAGCAGCCAGCGTGAGCGGCCATCCAGAAGCCGGCGACTGATCTGCCTCACCCGGGGAAGAGCACAATGATGGTGCCAACGTGGGCCAGTGAAGCAACGTCCTCCACAACTAGACTGAAGAACAAAACGACAGCAACTTGTCTGTTCCCCTTCCCCCAATTCCCCAGCACTGTTCCCATCCCCCAATTCCCCAATAAAAATCTTAAAAAAACAAAAACAAAAAGACATCCTTCTGAATTGGAAAAGCTATTTGCAAATCATACATCTGACAAGGGGCTAATATGCAAAATACATTAGGAACTCTTACAACTTAACACCAAAAAAACAAACAATCCATTAAAAAAATGGCAGAGGACCTGAATAGACATTTCTCCAAAGAGGACATACAGATGGCCAACAGATATATGAAAAGATGCTCAATGTCACTAATCATTAGAGAAATGCAAATTAAAACCAACCTCATACCTGTCAGAATGGCCATCATCAATAAATCAACAAACAACAACTGCTGGCAAGGATGTTGAGAAAAGGAAACACTGGTGCACTGTTGGTGGACTGCAAATTGGTGCAGCCACAATGGAAATCAGTATGGAGATTTCTCATAAAATTAAAAATAGACCTGCCATATGATTGAGCAATTCCACTTCTGGATATTTATCCAAAAAAACCAAAGACACTAATTTGGAAAGATATATGCACCCCTATGTTCATTGCAGCATTACTAGTAATATGGAAGCATTATATTACTAGTACTATGCAGCATTACAAGATATATTGGGTTGTCGGAAAAGGCATGACGCATGTTTGCAACAAACTGTGCTAGTTCATTTTTGGAAGTACTAGAGTCATTCGCATCTATGCTATTGCTATGTCATTTGACAGCTGACAGCTCTAGCTTCATTCTAAAAATAAAATTGAGCGATTTAGTTGACTTTTGGAGATTTAGCAAATTGAAGATGGAAGACCAAACTCTGCATTTTTGCCATATTTTACTGTTTTACTTCTATAAAAGGAAGAATGCGCGCGCGTCAAGCTTGTGAAAAGTTGCATAAAGTTTATGGTGACAATGCTCTACAAGAACGTCAGTGCCAACGATGGTTCACGAAATTCCATACTGGTGATTTTGATCTCAACGACGCTCCTCGGTCAGGGAGGCCCACCAAGGTTGATGATCACAAAATAAAGGCATCGATCGAGTCAAACCCACGATACACAAGAGATTGCAGAAACATTGAACATCCATCATTCAAGCATTCACGACCACCTGAAGAAGTTGGGATATATAAGCAAGCTCGATATTTGGGTTCTGCATGAACTCAAAGAAGTTCATTTGACAGCGCGTATAAACATCTACAATATGCTCATTAAACGTGAGGAAAACGATCCTTTTTTGAAGTGACTGATAACTGGTGATCAGAAGTGGATTGTTTACAACAATGTGGTGTGCAAACAGTCTTGGTCCGACGTGCTGATTCGCCTCAAACGACATCGAAAGCAGACATTCATCAGAGGAAGGTTATGCTCTCAGTGTGGTGGGATTTTAAAGGTGTTGTGTTTTTCGAGCTCCTACCAAGGAACCAAACAATCAATTCGAATGTGTCCTGTAGGCAATTGGACAGTTTGAACGAATCCATCATCCAGAAACGTCCAGAGCTTGTTAATTGTAAAGGAGTTGTGTTCCATCACGACAATGCGAGACCACACAGAAGTTTGATCACCCGTCAAAAATTATTGGAGCTTCGATGGGATGTGTTGCCACACCCACCATACTCGCCTGACCTTGCGCCATCAGACTTCCACTTGTTTCGCTCTCTTCAAAACTCCTTGCGTGGTATAACGGTCAATTCAGATGAGGCTGTAAATCAGCACCTTGTTCAGTTTTTCGCAAATAAAGAAAGGTCTTTCTATGAATGAGGAATTATGAAGCTCACTGAAAGATGGCAAAAGGTTAGCGAACAAAACGGGCAATATATCATTGATTGATCTTTGTTCTTTATATAAATAAATGTCCTTTGAAAAACAGACAAAATACGTCATGACTTTTCCGACGATAGAAGCAACCTAGATGGCTACTAATAGATGAATGGGTAAAGTAGGTGTGGTACAAATACACAATGGAATGTTATTCAGCAATAAAAAGGAATGAAACCTTGTCATTTACAACAACATAGATGGACCTAGAGGGTGTTATGCTAAGTGAAATAAGTCAGACAGAGAAATACAAATACTGTATGATTTCACTTATATGTGCAATCTAAAAAAACAAAACCAATGAATAAACAAAATAGAAACAGGCCCACAGATATAGAGAACAAGCCGATGACTATCAAAGGGGAGGAGGTAGGAGGATGGGAAAAAAAACCTGAATACCCTACTTCCTCTCAGGTTAAGGGTCATTTTTGACATAGTATTTTTCTCATAAAAAAATAATAATAAAATTGGATAAAATCCTGCCGATAAATCAGTGGCCTTTGTGACTGTACAAAAGGTTAAACATGAAGGTTTCCAAAAACACAGTGAAAGACAATGAATATTTTTTTAATTTTGTAAAATTAAAGGACAAAAAATGGGTAATTTTGCAGTAAAAGTGAAGTATAAGGTATATGTTGGCAGCTCAGTGGCAGCTTAGCTCGGGCCGGGAATCGAACCAGCAACCCTGTTGCTCAGAGCTCGCACTCTTGAGCAAGTTCTTAAACAACTGAGCCACTCGGCCGGCCCAAGGTGTATGTATTTTAAGAATATAGAACAGACTCAGCTTAGGAAGCTAAGAACCTACATCAGAACTGAAAAACAGTCTCCCCCCTTAAGAATCACCTTTATTCTTCCTTTCTTCTTCCATCAGTCTGTTAGTTCTAGCGATGTAGCTGTTCTTTAGTTCCAGTTGATACCTGAGAATCAGAATGACTAAAAATGAACTTCTTTTTACTTTCTTGGACGGATTCCTATCAACGCATAAGGGTACTGAACATGGTAACACATAAACGTCAAGGCCAGAGATCCAAATTCTGAACATAAAAGGTCCAGTGAAAGCCTGCTGCAATCTTGTAAATGAGGTCCCCAAACTTGTGAGGTTATTGAGCAATTATTCCTCAGATGGTCTGGACTGATATCAAGAAGTAAGTTAAGTTAAATTCATACTCCATACGAGGTGTCATAAAAAAATACGGAGAATGTTTAAATAAAAAAAATGTATTACAGTAAAAGACACATTGCCATTAACCCCCCTCAAAATACTCCCCCTTGCTTCAAACACACTTATCCCATTGTTCTTGCCACTTTCGTACAACTGAGTCTAACTCCCCAAAGATAAGAAGTCAGTCATTTCCAAACCACTTGCCTACCTCCCCACCCCTACAGTGCTGGGAGCCAACTGCCAAAACCTTTATATCTGAATTAGCAATACCAAAAGGCACATTTCCACGCAGTTTTACTTATCTCCACCAACTGTTACTAGCTGACTTTTTGGTTCGGAGATGGCAGAAAGGAAAGAAAAGCACTGCTGTGGTGAATATCCTCCAAACTCCAACACCTGCCAAAGTCACAGCTGCTACCCAGCCAGACAAATAACACCAAACAGTTCATGCTCTCTCTCCATGGGTATGTAAAGTACCCATGCACATATATTCATTTCTCTCTAAAAATTTACCAACTAGATACTTCCGTGTCTGTTACTGTGTTCGAGGAGCTGACATAAAATATGTACAGATCACAACCTCATTTCAAAACTGATACATGGAGAGGTGCTATATTTCTTTTTATTAGAATTCTTTTCAAGAATAACCTCAAGAAACCTTTGCAAATACTATGTAGTGAAGTTACCAATGACAAATTATGGGCAAGGCAATAAAGAGGCCAATGATTAAGAAGTACCCAGAGCAACTGAGTTGAGTCATCTGTTCGCCATTCATTTACTCAGTAAATATTAACTGAACACTTACTATGTGCCAGATGCTACACTGAGCACCGGAGAGAGAAGTTACCATACGGGCTTAATGTCTTTGCACTAAGACATTAGTCAGTGTCACGCAACAGAACTCAGGCTACAGGAAAGCCATAGTAACCATAGCTGTCTATATTTTCCTCTTCCTGTATCATTTTTGCTTCATGTAGTTAATTTCAGTTTGTTTCTTTGGATTCTGTCTCTGTAGAATCTTGAACTACAAGGCACAGGTTTACTGACAAATACTATGACTACAGGCAGAATAATTTATAAATTGTCAGATATCCCCATCTCAGTGGCATTATGAGAGGGGTAGAGAAAAAGAGAACTGAAAGTGATTATAATTCCAATTTCATAGCTTATCAGCAGTGCAAGCTGAACAAGTCACAAGGTGCCCTAAAAACTAAAGCAAAGCACAGGCCCTCAATTCAAGCAGAGGATGCTATTCTCTGTACTGTATCCTTTTAAAACTATCTTAACTCCAATACTCATAGGAAAGGCTTAACTGTCAATGAAAATGTGTTTTTTTAAACACCAACTTTTGCCATAAAATGTTATGTTATACTTTAGTGTTGCCATGTTTCCATCAACTTAATTCAAACATTACTTCTTTAAAAACACTCAACAATTACTTTAGAATTTCATTCTTGAGCTTCTGGTCATAGGTCTCCTCAATCTTCTTTATATCCAGCTCCCGTGCCCTAAGAGCATCAGCCACACTTTTATTTTTTTCTTCTTGTAGCCTCTGGGCCCTGAAATTAGCGAAAACATATAAAACAAGTAAGAAAACTAAAATATCTGAAGTGAAGACTTTAGGGAAAAAAAACATGTGTTTTTAGCTCCATAGACTAAAACTGTTATGTGACTGTCACCACTGGGAAGTACATGGAAAGGGCCAGACGTCTTCCGTCTAATTTATGAACTGACCTAGTTATGATGGGTCTGAAGTAGCAGATGGAGCTAGACGGTGGCACGAGGCTGGAGGGAGTGTGAAAGTGTCAAGACCAAAGTGGTTTCTCACAGATGATTCACACTTAAAAAGTGGTCACAGGTGACAAGTGGCCATAATCAATTCAGGAGTAAAAGAATAATATTATTAGTTGCAAAGCTACAAATCAAACTTAAGTTAGTCCACTTAAGTGCTTGTTTCTTCTATAATATTGTTTCTAACCGTGAGATTTAATTCATTGGCCCATAGGTATTAAAGGTAGAAGATTTGGTTTTGGCATTTAATAATCTCGCGATTGAAAACTGAGAAGAGTGCCAAAAGAGAGAGCAAAACATAGATGGATCAGTGAGAATTTCCAAACACTGAAGAATGCAATGGTCTTCATAGTGAGACCTGAAATCCACCACACAATCAATCCAGAGCCAGGGCACCAGGATCACAGGTAATCAGATCAAGCCATGAGCAGTGCTGGGGAACACTGACTACTCCAAGCAAAGGATAAAAGCTCTATGTGTTCACTCCCTATGAAGCAAAAGAGCAGTAAACCATACTGAGTTTAATGGATAAAGAGGAGGTGGTACATACATACAACAGAGTATTACTCAGCCATAAAAATGAATGCAATTTTGCCATCTGCAACAACATGGATGGACCTAGAGGGTATTATGCTGAGTGAAATAAGTCAGACAGAGAAAGACAAATGTCATATGATCTCACTTATATGTGGAATCTAAAGAACAGAATAAATGAAAAAAACAGAAATGGACTTACAGATACAGAAAACTGATGATTGCCAGATGGGAGGAGGGTAACCAGGGGAAACGATGAAAAAAGTGAGGGGATTAAGTATAAATTTCCAGTTATAAAAATAGTTACAGGGACATAAACTGCAGCACAGGGAATATAGTCAGTAATGTTGTAATAACTATGCATGGTGTCAGATGGGTACTAGACTTCTCAAGGTGACCACTCCATTAAGTTATATAATGTCTAATCACTGTGTGATATACCTGAAACCAATATAATATTGTATGTCAACTATAATTGAAAAGTAAAAAATTATTTCATAAATAAATAAAAGTAAAAATCCCCCGATATTGGGTTTATACACGTAGATGGGGGCAGTACCCCATCTCCACTCAAATTTTGTTACCTTCCTTTCACTTTCATGATCAATTTACCTCTTTAGTATTAACAAAAAGAGAATAAGGTAAGCGGAGAGAAGAAATCAAATGAATCGTGTCTATATAAATGAGAGAACAATTAAGGAAGATGGAGACAAATCCTTAATGAAGTAAGATTTCTGGAGTACCTGTGAGTATCAATTAATAGCAGAACATAATGGGAAAGAAAACTTATTCCATAAAGTGTAGACTGGTGAGCTTGCTATTAATCCCAGGTAAGATATGAAGAATGAAATGTTTGTGAGCACTTAGAAAAAGTAATACACACATCACAAGAAATCATTTCACCCAGTACAAGTCAAGTCAGAGTCACCGTATATCCACTTGACAGCAGAGCAGGTAAATGTGGCAGGTCTGGATATCTGAAATTCAGTCACCACATGCACATATAACCATAGATTTGAATGACTGGACGTAAATGTGAAACATGATTTGTTAAAGCACTATTAGCATCTTCAAATGACTTGTCTGGTCTTACTGTAGCCTGATGACGGTCTCATTCTGCTTTTCATCCCAATGTCTAGTATGTCAAACGCAAAACCTACTCTTCGTTTGTCTCAGCTTGTGTCTTTTAAAGCTAGGTAATATCATCTTTACAACCAAGAACTCTACTTGGCAGTGAACATTAGAATATTTAGGCATATTTAGTTCTTTTTAATCTCTTTCATTCTGAAAATCCAAAATGAACACACATTACTTACAATTCAAAAGCTTCAATTCTTTGCTTCAGCTCTGCTTCTCTGCCCCTTAGCAAGTCTATATCTTTTAGCAGAAGCTGCCTTTGAGCATAAATTTCTTTCGTTTCAATCTGTCAGGAAAGGATCAATTTTTAGCAAATAAGCTAAAGAAAACAGATTTGAACTAGTAGACTGCTTCCTAAATCCCAGAAAACAAAATACAGACATTTAGAGTTAACAGGTTCACTTTTAAGAGGTTCCAATTCAAGGTATACATTTTGCCTGTTCTAGATACGCATAAATTGACTCCCTCCCCCAATAACTGTTAAGCTACATTACTCTATATTCCTAACATCCCTTGTCTAATTATTCTACTAGTTAATTAACAGCTCTCAGAGACGTACTTAAAATTTTGGTAAGTTCTTCAGCAAAAAAAAAAAAGACAATGTACATTCAGCAATAAAACTAAGAATAGAATCCCCATGGTTCAGTAGCTGTTGTCTGAAAGTTTCAATTCATAAGTCATTCTGAGTTGGCATTAGCAAGCTCATATAAACACCTGAATGAACAGGCCAGACTTCCATTTGTGTGTTCACTGAGCAAGGATTTATTGAATATCATATGTCAAAGAGCACACTGGGAGCTTGATATAAAAAGATGAACAGATACAGTCCCAATCTTCAAAAAAGTCACAATTTACTCACTCACATTACAATGTGATGATTTCACAACCAAAGTCCATAAAGACCCAGAGCAGGAACGATGCCTAAATGAGTCCATCAGTGGGAATCAGGAAAGGCATCACAAGGAGGTGACATTCAAGCTGGAGCTGTCCCAACTCGCTCCTGGACCTTGAGCCAATCCGCTAACAGGTGCAGGAAATAGCCACCCAGTAAATGATTTGAAAATATTACCACCTGGTGCTTGAAGGACAGGGCGGTTTTATCCGTGAGAGAAGGGGAAGGGCATTCCAGGCAAGGAAGAAAGGTATGGTGCCTTTTAGGAGGATGCCAACCCCCAGAGCCTTCAGAGAATCTGTTAGCTAACTGGGGCCTTAGGCGTTAACGAACTGATTAGTCAGTCACCTATCCTGAAGATGAACTTGTCAGTCTAAACACAATCCCATCATCTCAAAGATCTGTGCTTCCAACATTTACTCTGAGCAGCGAGCCCAACTCCCAGAAATGCTATACAAAATTGTAGAGGGGGTGCAAGGACCATTAAATAACTGGGTCTCAGGAGAAGCCCAAAGCAAGGGTGCACGCTGGGAGGTCGCCCCCACTTTCAGCACCTCCTGATACCAGTGGTTCTGGCTGTGCCCCAAATCCCATCTGGTCTGAAACAGCCTTGGGAAGGAACCAGTTTTTCCCTAAAGGAGCGGCTCCAATCCCTCCTGCTGACATGCGCCCCCTGCCACTCCTCAACCTCTCCACCTGCTCTCCAATCACCTTCCCGGGTGACAAGATCAAATGGCCATGTGATGACCCTTGCAGCCTTGGGCTCCTCTACTCCTGGGATCTTCACCTTTGCTCTGATGGCAGCACACTGAATTGTTTCCAATCTTCACCTGACACCTCAAGCTGTTACTCTGTTACTCTGTTACTCTGTGCTCTTGGGCCATCCTCATTCTTTTTTTTTTTTTAATTATAGAGCTCATTTATTTTTACAGTATGTTGTTCTCTATGGAAACGTCAAGAAAATTCAATGGAAGTGTACATTACCATGCATATTTTACTCTTAGATTTTATTAATATGCTTTTTTTAATAACACTTTCTTTTTTCATTTTTTTATTATTTTTTATTGTGAATACCATCCTCATTCTTGTACGTGTCAGTTCCCCAGACCTGCTCCTTAATGTCCTTGAGACTGTCACGCAGCCCTCCTTCTCCCCTAGGTTGGTAGCCATCCACCCTCTCTGGTTCCCTTCGCCATCTCACCGAATCCCAATGTCTTCAATTCAACAAGCAGCCTTTCTCAAGTCAAATAAATTCAGCTCTAGAAAGCTCCACTCCCAAATACCTCTGTTTCTCTGCCCTCGCTGGCCTTACAAATCCTCCCAAGAGCTACAACAGAATGATCACCTACACGCACCTGGTCTGGTCTACTTCAATTGCAGGCTGCCCATCTCAGCAGGGCCCTCAACACAGCTCAATCGGCGCTGCCGGCTTCAGAGAGCTGCGCTTCCCTCACCCCCAGAAGCCATCCCACACCTCTGGTCCTCGCCTCGAAGCTGCTACCCCACCCTCAAATCTGCCTCTTATTTTGTGTCAGTTTCTCACAGTCCTGTGAATGAACGTTCACATCCACAGATCTTTCCTCGCAGGAGTCTCAGAGGAAAGAAGTCTGAGTATCCTTTTCAAGGCCGGTCCTTCCACTGTGCTCTTGACCTCAGTCCCCACTGGTCCTCTAGGGCCTTGTGCCATCAATTATTCCAGCAACTGTCCCATCTTGCCCCTGGACCTTGAGCTAATCCTAGCAGCTGCAGGAAACAGCCACCCAGAATATGATTTTAAAATATTACCTCCTGGTACTTTTGAATTCTCTCAAGGGTCATCTTTTCCTGAGAAATAAGTGCTTCGGATTTTGCTTGACGAGCTCTCTCAAATTCGTTCCGGAACTCAGCTAATTCTTTCTCAGACTTTCTTTTCTCTTCCATTATAAGTTTTGCAATTTCAGTATTTTTTAAAACCTTCAACTGCCAATTAATCACAAATATTTGTTAATACCAGTAATTACACTAAAGAAATAGTAACAAATTCTCCACGGTAGGTTTAACATCAATGCCCTAAATATAGTTTAATTCATGTTGAGTTTCATTTCATTCACTATATCTTTAAGACTCAAAGACGAAAAGAAATGACATGAAGTAGAAAGAAAAATAATATGCAGAATAGTATAGTATTTAGTATTGCATTCATTAATAAAGGTTCTCAATATTTTCCCATATACCTACAATTAACATGAGAAGACAAGCAAAAATATCACTTTTCTTAACAGCAACTAGATAAACTTACCTTTTGACACATTTCTATCTGAAGCTGCTGTTCTATTTCTCTCTTATATTCATTTAATTTCGCTTCTAAAGATTCTAACTTTGGACACTGAGAGTGAACATCTGCAAACTGATGATCAATAAGCTGAAGCTTCTGAGCTATTTAAAAAAAACCAAAAAACAGGAAATTAGGATAAAGAAACGTAGTCAGGTGAGCAAGAGGCTAGAGGTCTGTTCAAAAGCCAAGAGCATACTTAGGGGAAAGTGCAGAGATGTCTGCAGTTTACTTTGAAATACACCAAAAAACTAAGCTAGATTAGTGGATGGACAGCAAGGATCAAGCAAGTGTAACACAAATTTAACAGTGGAATCTAGGTATACAAGTGTTTACCGTAAAAGTGATTGTAAAACTGTTTCAACTTTTTTGAATGTTTGAAAATTTTTATCATAAAATGTCAGAGGGAAAGAAAGCAAAGAATACAGTTTAAGTCAGAAAACACTAGAATCTTTCCATCTCTAAATGCCAACACAGAGTTCTTTTATTGGTCTTTGGGGAAAGTTGACTCACATGTTCAAAACACTGACCTTAAAATGAATCAAAGGTCACGTGTTTCAAGTGTTCCGTTTTACAGAGAAGGACACAGATGTCCCCAGTTTAAGTGACTCCCAGATGGCTAAGCAACTATGTAACAGCCTAACTGGGAGTAGAGCCAGGTCTCCTGATCGTCCCTCACTGCAGCACTCTTTCCAGCAGACCCGTGGCCCTCAAACAAACGTGGATCGGAACCAGCCACGCAGCAGAGTGCAAACCTGGACCTAGAGTACTAGCTGAATCACGAATCAAAAAGTACACACAGGAGAAAAATGGCTGGCAGAAACACACTGAAATATTGGAACTTCTCATCGCCTTACAAGTTAAAGGCACCGCTGTTCCTTAAGAGTAAGGAAGGGCCAAGAAATGGATGAATGACATCATTTTAACCGGCTGGTTCCCTTCTCTCCTGAGCTACAGCTCAAGGGCAGGACGGTGTTGTAGAAAAGCTGTACAGCGGAAAAGGGTCTGGATCACGGGCCAGAAAACTCGGACTCTAGCATTAGTTCGGACTCAGGCTGGGTGTTTCAAAGTTGCTCTTCCTCCGTCTGGCAACCTCGGTTTCCTCAACTATAAAATGAAGGGATGGGCCACTGACTTCTCTAGCTCTCCGCAATGCAAATAGTCTAGGGTCTTCTCACTTTGGAGTCTATAAGATAAAATTAGATGAGACACAGGGAAGAACCTCCCCGCTGAGAGGTTCAACCCAACAAACAAGAATGTGGGTCTTTGCATCCCCAGGAGTTTTGGAAGACGCAGCCCTGGCAGTCATGCAGGGAGCTGCAGCCCTGCAGGGCAGGAAGCTCCTGGTCCCTTCCAGCAGTGACGCCGGAGACAACGAGCGCCCCTGCCGCCTGCAGCTTGCATCACTCCCGGTCAAGGCACACACACATAGCATGGTAAAGCAGGTCATTCCCTTCATTCAAAGAGGAAACAGAAGAACTGAAACTACAGAAGAAGGCACGAAAGAAGGCTACAATTACCAAGGGAGTCTTTGCTAGGCAGTGCTGGACTTGTCTGAGTGCCCACATCATAGATCTCTTTGGCCTGATGATAGGCTGCTATTTCTTTTAGAAACTCCATGAGGAAACCTGGAAAACACATGTATAGGGTTTTGTCTCACAACTTTCTTTCATTCAACCATTGCTCAGTCACTGTTTATATAATCTTGATTTTATAACATTATCCTTTTTTACACTATGCATCTTTAAAGAATAATTTCTGAGGGAAGTCCCTTCCGAGCATGACACAAAAAATCCGGAAGCGGTAAGTAGAAATATTTATCAATCTAACAACATAAAAATTAAGAACTTATAGGGCCGGCTGAATGGCTCACTGGTTAAGAGTTGGCTTGGGAGCGTGAGCTCTGAGCAGCAGGGCCCCGGTTCAGATCCCACATGAGGGCCAGTGATGCTGCGCCCTCTAAGCTAAGATGGTGAACAACAGCTCCACCTGGAGCTGGGCTGCCGTGAGTCACCGGCAATGGCGTAGGCTGCAGTGAGCCACCATCCAATGGCCGGTGACCGATCTGCCTCAGCCGGGAAGAGCGCAATGATCATAATACCAACATGGGCCAGTGAAGCAACGTCCTCCACAACTAGACTGAGGAACAAAAGGACAGCAACTTGTCTGTTCCCCTCCCCCAATTCCCCAATTAAAAAAAAATCTTAAAAAAAAAAATTAAGAACTTACATATGGCATGAAATAAAGCCAAAAGACAAATGATACACTGGAAAAAAGTATTTGCTCTCATATAGACACACAGGACTCATTTTCATAGTATCAAAAAGCTGTTTAAGAAAGTAGGAAAATGGGGCAAGGCGTGGACAAAGAGTTTGTAGAAAAAAATTTTAAGTGCCGAATAAATATGAACAAAATCATAAATAAATGCAAAGTAATACTAGAGCAGAGAGGTCCTATTTTCCCAATAAGATTGCTAAGGTTAAAACTTTGATAAATGTTGACAGGCAGGGGAGAAGTGGGCACACTCATTCACTTTGGAGGGAAATTTGTCAGTGCTTATGTATATTCAAGATGCAGAGCAGGGAAATATATGAACACATATCTATAAATCTCTCTATATGTCATCTCCATATATATATTAAGTGAAACATGAGTTCATAATGATGTCTCCAACCAGCCCATTACCACATGGATCATTCTAGCCTGCTCCCCTTGTCTATAGATTCCCACTCCAACAGTGAAAACCCTGACTCCTGCCGTCTACTATCCATATTCAGTCCCAGCATTTACGTACAATGGTTTTGGAATCGTTAACCAGTACCCCTGTGAGAAATGACTATCACCTACATACAGTTCTTTCTGCCTTTAGTCTTCTGGTATGCACTCATTTCCAAAGTTATTGGGTTGTCGGGCAAGTCATGATGCATTTTTGCATAGAAAAACACGTCATGACTCTCCCGACGACCCAATAGTTAGCTTAGCATCTTTTCCTCCCAACCCCTTCTCTGAGGTTATTACAGCTAGATTTGTGGGTCTGCATTCCACCCTGGGATCACCTGACCTCCTATAGGTACATACATGAAGGTTCACTCTGTAAAGTTATACAAATGTCTAGTGCCGTGTGTTGTACCATGACAGTATCATACAGAATACTTTCACCACCCTCAAAAATCCCCGTGCTGTGGCAGCCGGTTAGCTCAGGTGGTTAGAGTGCAGACTCATAACACCAAGGTTGCCAGTTCGATTCCCACATGGCCACGGAGCCGCACCCTCCACAACTAGATCGAAACAACTACTCAACTTGGAGCTGATGAGTCCTGAAAACACACTGTTCCCCAATAAAACTTCTTTAAAAAAATATCTATCTCCCCGTGTCTCACCTACTTAACCTCTTACCCCTTCCCTCCAAATCCCTGGCACCCGATGATGTCTTTACCATCTCTAAAGTTTTGCTTTTTTCCAGAATATCATATAAATGGAATCATATAGCATGTAGCCTTAAGTGGTAGCTTATGGTTGTTTTAACTTGCATCTCCCTAATGACAAATGTTACTGAGCATCTTTTCATACATTTATTTGTGATCTATCTTTTTTGGTGAGATGGTTGTTGAGATCCTTTGCTCTTTTTTAAATTGGGTTGTCTATTTAGTGTTGAGTTTTAAAAGTTCCTTGTATTTATTTTTTTACATCTGCCATTTCATTTATTTACTTTTTCAGTTGCAGGAACCTTGTGGATTTTTGATCAGATGTGTCTTTTGCCAATATTTTCTGCCAGTTTGTAACTTATCTTTTCATTCTCTCAAGTCTTTCACAGGGTAGACACTTTTAATCTTAATAAAGTCTAAGTGACCTTTTTTTTTTTCATGTATCATGCTTTTGGTGTTATAATCCATCACTAAACCCAAGGCCACATAGATTTTCTCTTGTTTTCTTCCAAAAGTGTTAGTTTTTTACATTTTACATTTAGATCTACGGTTCATTTTGAGTTAATTTTGGTATAAGGTGTAAGGTCTAGTTTCATTTTTGTGCATGCTGATATCCAATTGTCTCAGCATCATTTGTTGATAAGACTATCCTTCCTCCATTGAATTGCCTTTGCCCTTGTCAAAACCCAGTTGCCTGTATTTGTATAGATCTATTTCTGCGCTCTATGTTCTGCCCCACTGATCTATGTATCTATTTTTTGCCAATCCCAGGTAAGGATTTAACTTCCAGAAAGCAAAGAACCAGTGTCCATATTTCCTGGCCTGCTATTTTCTGGGCATCTTTATCTCTGCAAGTAAAAATTCGGGGTGAGGATGGGTGAGTGGAATCTAGGGGAAAAGTCCTATGGCCATTCAACAGATGAGCAGCACCCTTGGAGTCCAGACATACGAAGATAAGACCCTAGGTCCCTGTGAAGGGACAGAGAGCAGTTAGGTACAAAATATCTTCCTGTTTTCTGATTGTCTCAATCTCTTAATTAGAAGCCACTACTTTAAGAAATCATTTCATTTTTAAGGCAGCTATTATACTGTTAGTGAAGAGTTCTACCCAAACTACCACTAGGATACCTAAAATGTCTGCTAATCATAGTTTTTCTGAGTTTCAGAAATTTTACTAGGGTGCTGGGTGAAGCTGATAAGAGCTGTTAGGTGTCTTTCTGAACCAAAAGCATTTAAAGAGAGTGTGTAAAGGCGAAAAGCTATTTTTAAGGATCATATAAAAGCCTGTAAAAAGTATGTGAATTATTTCTTAATATACTTTCAAGCCCTAAATTTCTTTCTGAAATAACAGTTAAGCTACAGATACCAGCGATATACTTTAGATCTGTGGTGTCTGATATGATAACCACTACTCACATGTAACTATGTAAATTTCAATTTCAATTTCAATTCTTGAGTCACACTAGCCATATTTCAAATGCTCAATAGTCACAGGTAGCTAGTGGCTACCATATCAGACAGCAGAGATATACAGTCCCATAACCACAGAGCATTACACTAGATGGCACTAGCTTAGAATACAGAATATAGATCACTTGCCATCCTGACCTTCAGTATGGACGACCGACTCTTCAGGCAGTCTAGAATGTCTTGGGATCCAATTTACTTATCCTCTGCTAGCATTACTCCCAAGAGACCAGGCAACTAAGTCACACACTAACTGACGGCTGGCAGAAAGTAGGTACTCAGATGGTAAGTTCTGAACGAATGGCCCAGTGGGGGTGGTAGTAATGCTGGCAACAGACAAAATCCAGGAGCCACATACAAAGGACCATCACATAATGTTACAGATTATTTTAAAAGACCTGAAGAATCACTGTATTACAGAAAAGTTACCAGTTTATGTTCATGTGACAAAATCCATGCCAGGAACTGGGGCCAGAGACCAATATATATATTTTTTATTGTCTCATAGTAGCTATGGACTCTATGAAAGTGATTATCAAGGCCAAAATTAAAGCAATTTATCAGACCTATATAAACACTTCATAATAAATACACACATATATCACTTATTACTGAGCAGATATTGCATTGTTTAAGCAAATACTAATACTCTATAAATTGTACTTGAAGGGGTATCAAGGAGACAAAGATACCTGGCCTAAATGTTAGTTTGGTGTGTGTGTGTGCGTGCATGTGTGTGTGTGCGTGCGTGTGTGAAAATGTTCCAAACAATGGGTATCTTTACAAAGATTATCTTTCAAACCATTTGTAGGGCTCTTGATACTGTCTGCAGTTTTCTTATTTGAGTATCTAAGAACTATTGGAAAGATTGAATTTGGAGGAAATGACCTACATTTTGTCAAAACAATAGATGAATTGTTCTTTTAAAAGGTAAGGTATTGTCAGCAAGGAAAATCAAATGCTTTAATTCAAATGAAATTCCCTACTCTTCCCCCTAAAAATTACTAGTTTCACACTTTTATAGGAAAAAATACATGACAAAAATGTTGCTATTCTCTATAAAGATAAAGGCTCCTACCTTTTTGGTTTTCTCTACCAAATCCTGAAATCTGTTAAAAGAAAATATTTTACCATCATTCAACTATTCAAGTATAATTAACAAACCAAAGCAGTTTATAAAGACTAAACAATCCTACCAATGATTTGTAGAGGCTGGATTCAGGGTTGATTTTAATGAGTTGTAACAGATCTTGCACAGTAAATACCTTAAGGAAAAAAAAGGAGTAATTAAGTAGACACTTTTACAACAATGTTTAAATTAGAATGCTTCTGAATATAAGATTGAGAATCATGCTTCAGAGTAAATAAAGATTATAATTATGTTAAAATATAAAATTGAAGTCCTTCCTTATACTATTAAATAAATTACAATAAACATTGAGGTCAAAATGATAAAATCTTTTTCTTGATCACGTAATTAACCTCCAAATACTTCACATCGAAGATGAAATGCCTAACAGAAATGACAGAAATGGCTAATGCCTTACAGGTGACAAACACTCAAATATCTGATGAACCAAAGAATACATGAGTTAATTTCAGGGTCTTTCAGTTGCAATTAATCTTTTAAAATGTAAACAAACTAAGTTTTTACAGGTATGAATGACTAAAGTATACCTAAAATAGTTTTAAGCAACTGTTTCGGGTAGCTATTTTTAATATATATTCCTAGTACAGTGTGTATCATTTACTATGTCTACCCTGAGAATGCTGATATAATTTATTTTCAATGGGTTTTCCTTTAAAGAAAATATTCTGCATGGCATCTTATAGTAATAAAAACCTTTTATTACTGTGTGAACAAGATTACTGCTCTAATAATTATACAACTGACTATTATTCATGCAATAAGCAAAACTGTGAAATGTAATTAGAAACTTAAAGAGATTGATAGACCAAAAAAGAATTCCTAATGTTGATAAAAAAAATTTGGTTGTTAATGAATAAATACAGCATGTTTAAATTTTAAGATTTCCAAATACTAACACCGTTTTCTTAAAACTTCAGAATATGAAACTTTTGGACAATTACAGATAAGAGTAAAAATAACATAGGGACAACACCAAGAGTGAACCCTAATGTAAAGTATGGACTTAAGGTGATAAAGATGTGACCACGTAGCTGATAGATTGTAAAAATGTTGATGAGGGAGGCTGTGCACCTGTGGGGACACGGAACACACAGGAAATCTCCTTTTTGCTCTAAAAAACTAAACTGCTCTAAAAAGCTAAGTCTATCAAAAAAAACAAGGGTAAGTTTGCTATGTTTACCTTTAAAATAATAAAGTGTGACTAATATGTTCAACAGTAATGGTGGAGGAATATAGTTAAACTAATCAGAAGTGGTAAACCATGTATTAATATTTGAGGCCACAGACTTTTTTTTTAAATTAACGTATTTCTCAGTTCTCTTATGTAACCACGAAGAGGACTACCTAGAGACACTATGGCATAGTAGGAAAAAGAGCACATCTTAAAGACCTAGATTTACTGCCCTGTGTCACCACTTAGAAACCCTGTGACCTTGAGCAAAGCACCTCACCTCTCCAGACTCCGGTTCCTCATCTGTGACACACATAACACATGCAGTGTGATTAGCACAGTGCAGAGCTCACAACAGACATTCAATGTCAATGGCAGTTACACGTCTTTAGTCGACTACATGGAATGTAGGATCAATTCTAGCAACAAAATATTTCGTGATTCTACACATTACCATTTTACAAAAGGTAATCAAGTCCCCAGGAATTAATCACAATATCAAATTTAGTACTCCTTTGTTATTACATAACAAATATATGATACGAATTCTAAGATGACTGAGAAATGGACCCAGCCAGCCAAGGAATGCTCAGCTATTACACAGCACTTTACTCTTACCCAAGGACAAAGCTGTTAATAGAGAATGCAGCAACAGGAAGGAAAGATTGTTAATAGAAAATGCAGCAACAGGAAGGAAAGACGTTACCTTTTCTTTTGTCAAGCCACTTTCTGGAAAGAACACAGAAAGGCAATACTCATAGCCACATCTTTGTAAATGATCTGCCACCAGAGAGTTCGAAGCACCTATTAAGAGGGCACTCCCTTCCACTGCAATGGACTGGGGCCGCACTTCTCCACTCAATACTGGGTGCATCAATTCATGAATTAGCTGGTTCCTCAGCTGAGTCTAGCTCAAAAACAGAAAAGAAACAAGAGGGAACAAACTTTCAGCAGGATTGTTGCACTGGAGATACACAGATTTGTCACATGAATTAGAATCCTTCCTTTTATTTTCACAGCAGTTCCAGATCCATGGCCAGAAGTTGGAACCTTCCCCTGCACATGCTGTCTTACCCTGGGAAACAGGCAGTCCAGTGGGTTCTGGAAAAAGCAGCTTGCTTTCACCAGCTCCCAAGTGCACTGGTGGTTAGGCAGAGCGCACGTTGACTCTAACTTCTTCCCTAGGAGCCAGCCCATCAGCAGCTTTTGATCGGGATATCAGGAAAGGAGAAAATTCTGCTGTTTCCTCACCCCTCGGAGGATTGTTGCAGGGTATGAAAACAAAATTGGCTGAAACCAGTTCATTGGGCATATTGATCAAAAGAAAACTGGGTTCCCAAAAGGGAAATAACATATGCAAGAGAGAAATCAGTAAACCCAAAGAAGGCTTATCATGATGCACTTTCACATATAGTATTTACATCTCATGACACCATGAAATACAATCATTTTCTCACATTTTATAAATGAAGAAATTTAGATTCAAGGTTAGTAATTTTATCAAGGTTACAACACTAGTGTTATTATTCATTTGGTTTTAAGATAATCCTGAAATTAATTGAACTACTGAATATTTATTCTATTTTGCATATAATCTGGAAACATGCAATTGGGTTGAGCTTAAGAGTTTGTTGCCTAGATTCATGGGATTCAGCAATAAATAATGTCTAATGTATTCGTATTGATAGAACACAAGCAAGAAACAAATGGAGTTCTTACACCTCTTTCTATCTTTTAGCTAGAAAGTAGAACAGTACATAATTACCAGTATAGCACAGGACTTATACACCTAAAATCCTATAATACAAAATACATTTACACTGAACAGAATACACATACTCTACCTCGTCTAATACAGTTCAGTAACAGAAATAATAAAAGAAAAGAAAAACTACAGCATTCTCCACCAGTAAAATTTAGAGGTGGTTTAATTAGATTGGTCACACACTAAAAAGAAGTCTATATTTAGATCCAGCTCCATTAATAAATAAATAATAAGATCGATGGTGTCTTGAAAACAAATACTAAAATAGGATGAAGTTTAAATGAGTAATATAAGCAGGGTGAGAGGAAAATAAGTGTAGAAAAAAATGAAATGACGTTGTAGACAAATTCCCATCTTGACAAACACAAAAAGCATGCATCTAGCACTTGCTGGAAGGAACTGCAAAACTGGCTGGGGGCTTTCCAACAGCCGATGCAAAGAGGGAAATCCATTCAGAATTAAAGCTTGCAATGTCCCTAAGACAGAAATAAGTACAATTATTGTGGGGGGAGAGGAAGTGGGAGAGAAGGGACTTGGGGATCCTCAGCACTTCTCTCTCAGAAACTGACAGATGGAGTAAACTCAAAATAAGAAAAAGGTTTTATAAACTTCATTTAATAGATATCTATGACTTTGTACTTAACCATAAATACAAGTTCCCTCTAAACACCCAAGTAGAATATGAGTTAGGCCACTAAAAAATTCAATAAGTTTTAAAAATTAGAACTTACCCAGGCCACAGTCATTGAACTGATAAAGTAAATACTAGCTCAGACTGAGTAAAACTCTACCCTGCCATTGACCAAGCTGGAATAACAGAAACTGAATAGCCTGCTGCAAACAACAAACATTTCTCCCGAAAATACACTGCAGCTGTAGAGTGGACAAGGTTGGCATAATCCTGATACCAAAGCTGAACAAGGATAGCTCAAAAAGGATACTGATTAGCCCAATATCAATTGTGACTACAGATGTGAATAGTAGCAAATCTAATCCAGAAAGACAGGAAAAAAGAAAATATGCCATGCACAGAAATGCAAGGACCATTCCACATGAGAAAGTGTATTAGTGCAGTGGACACTACGATTAATTCCAGGTGGGTTAAAGTGCTAACTATAAAAAATAAAGTCTTTTTAAAAACTTAAAAGTGAATATTCATGCTCTTAGTGGAGAAGAATTTAGTGAGAATAATCAGCAAAAATAAAGACATCAATAAATTTGACCACATAAAAACATAACATCAATATTTTTAGAGCCAAATTAAAATTGAATAGCAAGATAAAGTATTGTCACAAAAATGGAAAAAAGATGAATAGTTTCTACTAAAAGAGCTCTGATACCTTAAAAAGACCCTAGGGGGAAAATGGTCAACATAAATGGTCAATCCACGGAAAACATACAAATGGCCAGAAAGTATCTGCAACCTCAATAATCAAAGGAATGAATACTAAAATAATATAAGGGCTTTCCAACCTTAGATTGGTTTTTAAAATGTCATGATAATAATACTAGAGTAAAACAAGCACCCTCAAACTGCTGGTGGAATATAAACTATTACTACAATCCTTCTGGAACGAGACACATACAACAAGAGCCTTAAAAAAAATGCTCATACCCTTTGATTTGATTTTCCAGGATAAAGAGTTTACCGGACCATAAGTAATGCCACTTAATCTATCCTAGGCAAAAAATAAGAGATATAATTAAAGGAATGTGTAAACTTGGGTATAACCTAGTCCACATTTTAGTGTAAAATATACTTCTGAAATACATATATAGTAATGAAAACATTTGAGCTAACCCTACTCCTTGCTGTTAATTCATATATGAAGTGCACTAATAAATATTTGCTGTCCAAATTAAATATTCAACAGGGAACTCCTACATAAATTACCCATCCATCCAAACATGAACCTGGTGCCACTGAAAATGAGGATTTCAAGAAACTTTTAAGGACACAGCAAAATGCTCACTATATAATATTAAACTAAGAAGGATATACACATACACACATACACATACACATACACACACACACACACACACACACACACACCCATTATGCCAGCTAGTGGTTGTATCAGAGATGGCTTTTCTCCTTTATGTTTTTCTGTAGTTTTCAGATAAGTGTGAAGTGGTTTTTCTTTTTTAAGTTACAAAAACAACGGGGGAGGGAGAACAAAAAAAGAAGAAAAAAATCACTTTTCCTTAACTTCCCATTTTAAATGTAAAATATACTTCTGAAATGTACATAGTAATGAAAACCCGTTTGAGCTAATCCTACTCCTTGCTGTTAATTTATATATATAGTGTCCTTGTAAGTATTTGCTACCCAAATTCAGTATTCATACCTTTCAATATATTAAAGGGAGTTCGCATTCCCCAAACTATCCTATGGTAAGCAGTACACTTAATGTACACTTAATGTTTTCTATATGGTGTCAATGTCCTTCATTCCAATGTTCCTATTACTAATTAATTATTAATTCAGGAACTTATAAGCCAGGTTTATAAAACAAGCCTAATCTCGCTAAAAGGTGTTCACTTTATGACGTTACCCACTCCTATCTCAATGTCAGTTCAATCAATCTATTATTTCAATCTGTTCTTTTAAGACTACTCAAAGTAAACCGTTTGAGACTACTGTCACCAATACACTCTATATATCATACTACTTTTAAAACCCAAGACCTGGATGGATTTAAATGTGGACTGCCTGTTACCGGTTACACTTGTAAAAGTTATACAACGGATATGCCTAGAACTGATACCTTGAGCGTGTCCAGTATACCCCGATCCTTAAACGTCTGGTACAGCTTTTTGCGTAGCTCATCTTGACTCAACACATCAGATTTGGGGGGCATGGTAGACTGTAAAAGAAAGTGATTGCAGGTTACCTGGCGGGTGGACAGGACATGAATTTCTGAAAACAAACAGACTCGTGGCTGGCCTCCAGGGAAGCCCTAAGAGCCGGGCGGGGAAAGGAGCTTTAACCAAAACAAACAAGAGGCTACATTTCCGCCCCTCCCCGAGGAGGGACCTTGGTATCCATGGAGCCCTCAAGGGCTTGCATCCTCCCAAGCCAGCTCCGCCCCACTCCGAGTTCGTGACCCAGCCCGGGCTGCAGGCCCAGGACGTGGGAATCCCTGCGCTCAGAGTCCTGCCTTTGTTCGGAGGCGTCCGGAGGAACTATGGATCTGAACGCTCTGCCTCCCACTCCGAACTAAGAACCCGGTCAGAGAAAGGCGGCCACTTCCGTCTCCGTGGTTCCCATGGGTGGGCGGGATCGTGGCCTCAAGACTCTCACCTGCGATTGGAGGGCCGAGCCGGAGAGAGGAGGCGCTGGAGAAGGCGAGGCAGCAAGGCATTCCACCGGCTCAGAACCGGTCCCGCCCCCTCCTGGAGCCAGCCCAGCCGAGCCACCCTAGCCGGAGCGCTACAGCGCAAGTGCAGGGCTGCGGCTGCTGGAACCGGAAACCCCGCCTACAGATCGCGAGAACGTAACCGCAGAGTCTCGCGAAGGCTGCTCAGGGAGTCCCGGCTGAAACTGCGGAGCGCGGGTCGCTGCCGCAGCAACTGACTGCATATTTCCGTTGCTGGCGTCTCGGCTCAGGTAGGGAATGGAACTGGGGGGGAAGGGGGAGAGCATGCTCCGGGGACGTCCCGGGCCCCGCGTGACCGGTGTGTAGGCCTTGTGTCTCCACCATGTTCCGGCCTAGGTCAGCCGGGCCCAACCCTGCCATTGCCCTGCTGCTGAGCCCATCACAGCCCACGCAGCCAGTCCACACCGCGTTTTAACCTGCAAACTTCCACCAGCTCGGGGGGCTTTGCAGCTTTTGCCTTTCACTACTTCACCCAGCTAACCCAGGGCTTCTTAGCCATTTGGAGCCCGAAAATTCTTCGTTGTGGGGGCTGCCCGGCGCACTGTAGGGTGTTTAGCAGCATCCCTGGCCTCTGCACACTACATGCGCCAGCACCTCCCACCACTTGTGACAACCGTGCATGTCTCCAGACGTTGCCACATGTCCTCTAGGAGGCAAAATCTCCCCTGGTTGAAAAATCAGTGAACTAAACTTTTAGTACCAACCGTTTCTGCATGCTGTGAGGAAGATAAAGGCGAACCGGGTCTCTAAGATGCTTAAATCTAATTGGAAAAGGAACCAGTCTCTCCAGAAGCAATAATGAAAACATTACAGCCAGAGAATTGGATAAGAACGAAGATGCATTGTTCACGGAGTCAAGAATTGAGAAAAAGCAGAGGTGGTCGAAGATGGAAGCAAGCAGGGACATCTCTGTGGAAACAGTACACCTTCATCTGGGCCTTGATGAGTAGGATTTGGATGGTGGCAAAATGAGCAAATACTTGGCACCCAGGTAGACAACTGCCCTCTCCAAAGCCGGTAGCAGTGGATAATTGATCACAGCCGTCTTTCCTGCCAACTGCACTTAGTCTCAGAATCTCTCAGCACCAGTTCCTGGCAGTCACTAGCAGTTAACCCCTTGGGTACATTTGACGACTGAGACTCGTCATGCACTTGCTTTGCCTAAGTGCGAGATGAAGAGTATTCGATTTAAGACAGTATTTAATATGCACATTCTTGTTTATTTTAGAGTAGTTTGTATCAGTTGCAACATAATTACAGTGTTCGGTGAAACTTGTTTGCGATACACTGCCCCATAATGTCAGAAATAAAGAATATATTTTATGAAAGTGATAACGGAAGTTTTAATGAAAGTGACTTTGAGCAATCTGATAAAGAATTTTTTAGTGATCCTATCCATGACAATTACAGTGAAATACAAAGTGAACATGATGAAGATGATGGCTTCCCTGTTACGAGAAAATGTGTAAAGGGATATAAGAAAATGTTTTTTTATCTAATAGACAGCCTTTTATAATGCACATGTTTATATTCTAAAACCAAAACAGGCATTGTTTGCTTTCGTCTACCTATTGCTGAACAATTACTGGCAAGTGTCATTGCCAAATTATAATTGTCGTGGACGTCCTTCAAATAGCGATACACCTTTTCATTTGCAGGCGAAAAATTGGGCACACTTTCCTGAGAATAGTCCATCAACTGAATCCAAGCAACACCCTACAAAAAGGTGCCGTGTTTATTATAAACATAAAATTAGGAAAGAGACTACCTGGCAGGGCAAACAATGCCAAGTGCCACTGCGTTTACCTGCTTGCTTTGAAAAATACCATACTCTTCATAACTATTAGTAATTTGCTTTTTGTTATACCTTGAATTTACTTGTTTTAGTTTTGTGGGGGTTTTATTTATTTTTGTTTTGCAATTCTAATTACCTGAAGTCATCTCAATACTATGTATGTCACTGATTTTTTTAGAAATGAATTTACATAAAATCTGCTTTTACATATTACTCCAAGTACCAAAAAAATTAAATCTGTTCCATATGCGAAATTTTTTTCAAATAAATTGGTACCCAAGGGGTTAATTAGAACTGGCCCAGGAGAGGAAACCCATTTGCCATCTGTAGTCAAATCCCTTTTCCATTAGACAGCATGTTATATTTAAAAATGAGATTGTTGTTAGGGAGACCACTTCATAGACAGTATAGAGGCCTGACCACTGCACTGTACATCTGAAGCTGCCGTTGAATAATAATGTATGTCAACTATAATTTAATACATATATAATCATGGGATGTGGAGTATAGTGTGGGAATGGAGTCAGTGGAATTGTAATTGATATGATATCGGGGGTGGGAGGAAAGGGTTGTCACTTTGTGAGGGTGAAAAGGATAACTAGTGCATTGTTTTGTACACCTGAAACTAATAACAACATTAAAAAATTAAAGATTGTGCTGTACACCATTCCCCCCCAAGAAGGTCTCACCCCCTCAGTTTAAACATCCTCAGTTCCTTCAGTGGCTTTTTTCCAGAGCCTTCTCCAGCCTACAGCCTGCCCTTCTCGCAACACACAGTCCAGTTATGATTGTTTTAAAATGAGACTCCCAGAACATTCCTCAGAGATAATGATATTAGGAAAGAGGACATTGTCTTCTCTTGATTCAGCCTAGAATTGCATTTGCTTTTTTTGGACCACTGTATCAGACTGCTGCTGCCTCTTAGTGAGCCTGCAAGAACTGACAACTTTTGGGTTCTTGTAGATGAACTCTTAAACTCGGTTTTCCTCATCCTATTATTGTGTTTTTTTCAAGCCCAAGTATAGGACTGTATTTTACAATTTCTTTATTCTGTTTTGTTAATTTCACTTAATTGTAGCAGTGGGGATAATTTTGAATCCTGACTTTTGCCTTCTAATAAATTAGCTGCCTTTGGCGTGTTATCTTTTAATGTGATAAGTTGGCCTCATCTCACAGTTATTGATTAAAATGTGGAGCTGCACTAGGTTAAGGTCAACCTCAGAGTTCCCTAGAAACCCTGTGCTGTCAGCTGACATGGAGCACTTTGTTAACATTCAAATCAGCTGTGAGTTGTGTTCCTTATTCAACATAGAATGAGTGCTTCCTGGGCTCCAGCACTGTTGTAGCTCTGGGGATACCACAGACTCTGTTATCATCCAGGGTACAGGTCTCTAGTTGTTTTCAGATAGATACCAAATTACTTCTTAAAATGACTTATTGTCGCCTGTATTTTCCTGCAAAACAGAAAATGTAAGCTTGGCATGACTTGTTCATGCCAGGAGTATATGAATGATTAATAACCTCTATTTTTGTCCAGAGATTCACATTAAATGAGTTAATGGAATAATAAAAGCTACTAGTATGGTGTCTGACTAAAGACAGCCATTTAATACATTTTTCTGTCAGTGTTTTTTTTAATCTCTTTCAAAGTCCCCAATTATAGACTAAGGAGATATGCCTTTTTGTTTCTGAAGGAAAGCTACTGAAGGAACTTGGTGGAGGGGAGGGGGTAGACCTTTTTTGGGGAGGATGGTGTACAGCACAATCTTATCTTTAAATATGCGGTCTGGGGGCAGCTGGTTAGCTCAGGTGGTTAGAGCGTAGGCTCATAACACCAAGGTTGCCGGTTCGATTCCCACATGGGCCGCGGAGCTGCGCCCTCCACAACTAGATTGAAGACAACTACTTGACTTGGAGCTGATGGGCCCTGGAAAGACACACTGTTCCCCAGTAAAATTTCTTTTTAAAAAAAGTGTGTGTGTGTGTGTGTGTGTGTGTGTGTGTGTGTAAAATATGCTAATGGAAAAGGGATTTGACTACGGATGGCAAATGGGTTTCCTCTCCTGAGCCGGTCCTAATGGCAGCCGGTAGTGACTGCCAGGAATAGGAATAACACTTACGTATCTCTGATGGTATGGCTCTTTTCTGTTCCTGCCACTTCTCTCATGTCACTAATCACTAGATATACAATCCTTTGTTAATCCAAGAAAGGTAGTTTGCTGAAACCGGAAGACTTCTATTTATTGAAATGTCTAGATTTTTAAAAAATATACCTATGTTGAGGTTCACCGCCTGCCTGACCTTGTTTCTTCCACACTTGCAAGTCATTCTCTGAGGAAATTGAAGTTCAGCGGATCTGCGTCCTCTTGTTAAGGGCTCACCAGGTGCTTGAAGCAGCTGACCCTTCTTCCTTGCTTTTTCCTGGCTGGTGCCTAAAAAGGCTGTTTTCCTCACCACATTGCACGCATTTCAGCTCATTTTGGGCTTTTGCCCTCCTGATGCTAGCCTCACAGGTTTCTGGTCCCAGGTCCCATTTTCATGTTCATTACTATTAGTGCCCTACTTCTTACATTGTGTACACATATCTTGGAGTTCAAAGTGGTCCAGAGTTCCTTGTGTCACCACATTGATTTCTTTAGTTGTCTCTCTCAAAAGCAACTCACGTCACCCTAGCCACCGGAGACAGCTGCTGTTTTCACCACAGGTGAGAGTCCTGGCTCCCCTCCTTTCAGCTAAGAAGCCCTGTCCCTTGTAATGGAGGATTTCTTTATATGTACCTTAAAGACGTCAGCGGCTTTTCACAAAGGTGCTGTTAATCACTTGAACAGACGTTATCAGCGAGGCCTGAGACCCTGAGGGCCTTGGCACTGAAAAGTCGAAGCCTGTTGGGCTAGTTCACCCCACCACGCCTGTCGTTCCTGCACCCCTTTTCTGTATTCCAGTGTCCTCCCATCCTGTCCAAACTACAGTCCCCACCATTTTTGCAGTTCCAGTCTGCAAACACAGCTCTTATTAAGCACTGGGCTCTGTGTTGGGGATACAGGTTGGAAAAAAAACCCCAGCCCGTTCTTTTCCATACGTTCATTGCCATATTGCTCTAAGTAGCTTCATTTTGACACACCATTGCCCCCTCCCCAACTTCGTCCAGAGCGCTTTGAAACCCACGTCCCACGTTAAATGAACTCCCTTTGCCCCCACTCGCTTGATAGAATGCACCTTCTACCTTTTTGCTGACACGTCCTTGAATATTTCCTTTTTTCTCATACCTGCCGGGGTTTTTCTCAGCTTTGAAATGTATATTAGTTTCCTATGGCTGCTGTAACAAATTACTACATATGTAGTAGCTTAAAACAACAGACGTGTATTACCTTTCAGTTCTGTGGATAGAAGCTGTAGGACGGTCTCATTGGGCTGAAGTCCAGGTATCAGGAGGGCTGTGTTCCCTTCTGGGGACTCTCAGGAAGAAACCGTTTGTCCTTTCCAGCTCTTAGAGGCCACCCGAATTCCGCGACTCATCCCTTTCGCCGTTTTTAAAGCCAGCTGCATCTCCTGACCATCCTTCGAAGTCCATTTTCCCCTGACTTCCTCTCAGGCCTCCCTCATCCACTTTTTTTTTTTTTTTTTTTTTTTTAGCTGAGCCATCCCGCCACCTGTTGGCAGCTCCGCGGCTGCTCAGCTTGGGCTGACTCGAACCACTGTTGCTCAGAGCTCAAACTCTTGAGCGAGCTCTTAACCAACTGAGCCACTCAGCCGGCCCCCCTCATCCACTTTTAAAGCGTCTGTAATTGCATGGGGCCCACCTGGGTTATCCGGGCTCACCTCCCTATCTTAAGGTCAGCTGATAAGCAACCTTGGTTCCATCTGTAGCCTTAATTCCCCTTTGCCTGGTGAATTAACATTCACAGGTACCTGAGATTAGGATGTGGACATCTTGGTGGGGGCATGAGGGCTATTCTGGCTACCACCCATGTTCAGAATTGTCACGTTCATTTTCATCCCTCGTCCTTTCTTATTTCCTTTCTCGGTGAATACATCACATCTTGATATTCTGCTTGATCAGCTCATCCAGATACTGGAAACATCCTCAATTCCCCCAGTCAATCCATTGCCAAGTTCTGTGCTGCTACCTCCTCCATACCTCCACACCTTGTGGGTGGACGAAAGGTGGAGAAAGTCGCAGAGCTTTAAAAAACAAAATTGATCTAGAGTTGCACTGTCCAATACAATAGCCACATTTCAGATGCTCCTTAGCCACCAGTGGCTACCACCACCTTGGACAGCGCAGGTAAAAACATTTCTATTCTCGCAGAAAGTTCGGTATATAGGACAACACAGAATTCTAGAATTTGTCTCCCCTTTGCCCACTACCTAAGCTTAGTAAGCCCTCAAATATTAAATGATTGTAGATACTCCCTTCGTGAGACAAGGGGGTTATATGGTTTCCTTTTCCTTGCACATTACCTTTCAGTTTGTCCTTATCAGAATTGAGTAGTTCCTTCCCTTCTTCAGCTGTTTGTGAAGTCAAATTATTGGCAGCTCAGGCTCTGCCCAGCTGGGTAGTTTGTGATATAACTTATGCGGTATTTCCTTCAGTCCCCTTTCTGTTGATCCTTACACTGTACTTAGTGCTGCCTTCTCTCCCAGTTGTGGATTTCCATATAGGGTGAGTGTGTGTGTGTGTGTGTGGGGGGGGGTAATCTTCCTTTCATATATTGTCTTCTGCTGCTGCTTAAATGTGTGTGTGTGGGCGAGGGGCGGCAGGGAAGTATCTAACTTATTATTTTTTCTGCTGCTGCTGGAATGTTTGTGCTGAAGAAAGTAAGCCCTTTTGTTGGCAAACTCCAGCTATGAAACCTATGCAAGCACAAATGAATGACATCATTGTTGACTTTGTTAAAATTTCAAGCTCCCATCCCTCTTCCCCTCCCTTCCTCTTGAGAATTATTGCCTGTTTTCCTAATTTTGCAAAGCTTGTGTATCATTGCTGCTTGTCTTTGTTATCCAGCTTTACTATTTAGGCCTTTTTCTCATCTTTCCACTAAAACAGGGACCAGCTTTTTCTATAAAGGACTGGATGGTCTCTGTCACAACTGCTCAGCTCTGCCACTGTCAGGTACGAGCCGCCTTAGATGATAGTGAAAGGATGGTTGAGGCCCAATTTGTCCTGCGGGCGGTGGTGTGCCCACCCCTGCCCCATGTCACATTTTAAATCCTATTTCATCGTGCCAAGAGAGTCTCCTGTCTGCCTTTTCTTGTGGACACGGCCTTCCAGTTCCAGAGTTAAAAGTGCTAGCTGTGCCCTGCTTTCCTTTACAACATGTTCTATTCATCAGGAAATACATTTCAGATGTCTTCGGATTTCGTTGCGTGATCTGTGTGAGTCAGCGGAAGTCCCAGCGAGGCGTGATGCTCCCTGGGCTCTGGCACACCTCAGTTGTCCGTGCCCCGAGACTGTACACTCCCGGTTATCCAGACTCCCGCCGCATGTGGAGCCTTACTAGTCACCACATCTCCGAGTGCATGTGCTCTTCCATGTTCTAGATAACATTTACTGAGCACCTCCTGTGAGCGAGCCAGACACCGCTGGGTGCTTTACAAGCATTAGCTTGTGTAACCCTCAAGCCCACCCTAAAGCAGCTACGATTGTTGCCTCAATTATTATTTCTGTGTCACTGAGGAGGAAACACATTGGGAGTGACAGATTAAGAACTCTTCAGTGGTCACATTTCTAGTAAGTGGCACAGCTAGACTTCAACCTAGCTTTGTCTGATTGCAAACACCCTGTGCTAAAAACACAGAAATGTATCCATCCATCCATTCGTCCATCTTGATTTTGATTGTGTGCTGAAAACCACAGAATCACTGATTCCCCTGACTTTCTCTTAGTTTTATTTCTTTACCAAACCTATTAAACCTAGTTCCAAGTACTCTTAATGCATCAGAATTTCTTCCTTTTTGGATTATGACTTCTTCCATCTTTTCTAGAATACAAAACCTTTCCTCCTTTCTCATACATCGTGTTTGAAGAGATGTGTCATAGGTTCTTCTATTTGCAGAGACTTACATTTGTAGCATACATACTTCAGGGAGGAAGAAGGAGAGACGTGCTATAGTATCTCCCCTTCGTGTAAATGATATAAAGTAGAGTTCTAGCTTTCTCAGAAGTGTGCCTTCTGGAAATTTCCAAGGCAAGCCGGTTATTTCCTAAACAGCAGCCTTTTTTACCCTTTGCAGGTGTCATTGCTAATGCTGATGGGTCCAGTCCAAGTGCAGCCCAGCTTGCCCTAAATGCTGCAGACTTGCAGATCATGAGAACGTTGGTTTTCATGATATCATATTAGTCTTCCCATTTCCCTCTGAAAATATACTACGGGATTCTACAGTACACATCACAGGTATATAATGTATATAGTCCAACAGCCTTATATCTATGGTAGGATACTGGAAAGCAAGCCAAGTTTTGTGGCCTTCTCTGCAATTTCAGGGTTAAGTAAAAAATTGAGTTCTAGACTTCCCGTTAATGGTTTTTGGTTTTCAGTGTTAAGTACTAAAAACACGTATTTTCATTCAATTAGGAGCTACACATATTGAAGACAATGTCTGGAAGCTTCTACTTTGTAATTGTTGGCCACCATGATAATCCAGTTTTTGAAATGGAGTTTTTGCCCGCTGGAAAAGCAGAATCCAAAGTGCGTATGGAACCTTAAAAAATTCTGTAATAATTGTTACGCTATTGTAATGATCATGGTGTAATATGATTTTAGAGCTAGAAGAGATCTGGAAGGATGAGGTAACTGGAATCCATCACAATTAAACGAGGCTTGCTCCATAGTCCCACGGGTTGATACAGGCCAGCCAGGGAACGTCCTCTGAATTGTTCATTCATCCTTTCAGTCAGCACACACTTAACACATACTAGTGGGATGCTCTGGGTCTGTTCCCTGGTCTTCAGTGCACTGCGCCACCCGCTATGAAAAGGGACCCCTTAGGCACATAAGAACATGGTCCACCTGTAGTGGGTCTGGAAGAACAGTCATCACCGCTTGAAATGCCATGAAAACCCATTCGATTCCCAGCAAATCATTTTTCATTGGAACATCCATAATAGAGCCACCTGGGAGGGTTAAAGGAGACCTGTACTTAATGTGCTCCTGCTGCCCGAGACTGCCACAGCCTGTAGTGGCCTCCTGCATTACCTGCAGGCTGGGTGGTGCCCATATGCTCTCCTCCCCAGTGACACACCCAGCTTCCTTGTTGTCAAGAATGGTTCCAGAAAAACAAGCTTGGTTCCAGAGCATGTCGGCATTCAGAGTACACAGAGCCCTACAGTCTTGAGAACAGCTGGGTCCCTTCCATCTTTCTGTCCTGTTCCTAATTACTGACAAGTTATGCTGGATTCCTCCCAACCTCCAAAAATAAACTTTAATGCCTTTTTTTTTTAAGCTGAGCCATCCTGCCATCTGTTGGCAGCTCAGTGGCAGCTCAGCTCGGGCCAGGAATCAAGCCGGCGACCCTGTTGCTCAGAGCTCGCACTGTTGAGTGAGCTCTTAACCAACCGGCCACTCGGCCGGCCCAACTTAATGTCTTTTAAGACAGGAATTGGTTTTTGAAATTAATTGTAATGTGTAATACCCAATCGGTGTATGATGCTTTTCAACTGTCCGAATCTTGCCACTAAAATACAGAGATTGAAGGGATTATCCTACATTATTTTCCCATACTCCTATGAGCACACTGCTCTTTAAAGCTTGGGTTTGAGGCATCTGTGTAGCAGTAGTCACAGCTCCTGAAATATAGTTTCTGTGCCCTCCGGTGGCCTGGCAGTTGGAAAAGCAGTGCAGAGAAAAACACTTCGTCGCATGACTTGGTCTTAGTTCTTTGTCCTGCTACCACTCACCTTAAAACATTTCTACAGTTTTTTCCTACTCTCTCAAGATTGATCATCAGTTGAAAGTAATAGAAAATGCTGCTGTGAGCCAGACACAGACTACATCCATTTCCCTCAGGATTACATTGGCTGGGTCATGGCAACAGGAATGAAGTGAACGTGCTTGAGCTGTGCGAGGGGTTCTGGGGCACCAGGCAGCCTCCCTCATCCTCCTCAGCAAAGAGGCTAGATTAGTTTCCTAGGGCTGCCGTAACAGTACCGCAGCCTGGGTGGCTTAGGAAAACAGAAACGTGTTCTCTCACAGTTCCGCAGGCCAGAAGTCAGAGGTCAAGGTGGCGCAGGGCCATGCCCCCTCGGAAGGCACCAGGGCAGCATGTGTTCCAGGCCTCTCCCAGCTTCTGGTAGTTCCTTGGCTTGTAGTCGCAGAACTGGACCTTTACATGGCGTTCTCTCTGTGTGTCTGTCCCAATTTCCCCTTTTTATAAATATATCAGTCATGTTGGATTGGGGCCCACTCTACTCCAGCCTGACCCCATGCTAACTAATTCCATCTGCAACGACCCTCTTTCCAAATAAGGCCACATTCTAAGGTCCTGGGGGTTGGGACTTCCACGTAGACATTTGGTGGGAGACACAATTCAACCCAGAACAGAGGTGTTCTTTGAAAAATGCACTTTGATGAAATAAGTCAGTCAGAGAAAGACAAATATATGATCGCACTTATACGTGGATTCTAAGGAACTGAATGGATGGGAGAAGTGGATGGAGATAGTCTCAGAGACACAGAGGAAGAACTGAGGGTTGTTAGTTGGGAGGGGGTGGGGATGAAGGAGAAGGGGAAGGGATGAGACAATACAAATTAGTAATTATAATATGGCCTCAGGGATAGAAAAAGACAGTCCGAGGAATATAATCTATAATATAAGTATTTCTTAGGGGGCCAGATGGACCCATGTCCTTTTGGGGAGTCCACTTCATAGTCAATGTAGAGGCCTGACCACCGCATTGTATTTCTGAAACTGATGTTGAATAATACTGTATGTCAACTATAATTATATATACATATAGTCTCGGGACATGGAGTAGAGAGCGGGAACGGATTCAATGGAATTGTAATAGATAAGCATGATATCGGGGATGGAAGGGCAATAGATGGGGGGGAGGGGGGTTGTTACCTGGTGAGGGTGAAAAGGTTAACTATTGTATTGTTCTGTACACCTGAAACTAACAATAAAAAAAAGAAAAGAAAAATGCACTTTGAAAGTGTAACTCCACAGGAGTAAGACTGCATTCAGGTTGTGTATTCCCTCCCTCTTTACATTATGGTGGGACTTTCCCACCTTCTCCAGTGAAGCCATTTCGGCCCATGCAAAGAACACTCCCTGCTCTGACAGGACTGTCTCCTGCCATCACACAGGTGACTGCTCACAGCTGGGTTTGAGCATGGCCTCCTGCCACTGCCTCCCAGGTCCCACTGCCGTGTAAGCTCCTTACACCTGACAGAGGCCTATGCCAAGCCTTTAGAAGTGCCACCTCATCTGTCTCCACTGTTCACCAGAGGTCACTGCACATGACACCCCACCCCTCACCCCCACTCCTGCCCCAGCTTGTGCCAACAGCACCTCTGTGGCTCAGCCCCAGCTTACCTAAGCTGCCCTCTGTAACCACTTAGGCCTTTTCCCTGTCTTCCTATAAAAAAGATACAAGCGTCCTGAAAAGAAGATCTACAATACTTTTGTTTTTAAATGTATTCTTTTTTCACATGCTTAAATGGGTACAGAATTTGGGAACTTCCTTCTTGCAAAATTGAAATAATCTAGTTTCTTGAACACATTTATTATTACAATTATAAATAATATAATTGGTTTCTATTTGAGTTTTAGATACCAAATTTAAAAACAGAATATGATGTGAAAACACTGAAGATCTTTTATAAGTGTGATGACGACAGTAAGCGAAGTAAAAGCAGAAAGTCCTTTCCTCCCTACAAGAAAAACTATGTATAGAATTTACAGAATGAAATGTTGGCTTTCTTGATGCTCTGTGGAAAAGTTAACCTGGTGCTGCTCTCACTGTCATCTAGGACGATCATCGTCATCTGAACCAGTTCATAGCTCACGCTGCCCTTGACCTTGTAGATGAGAATATGTGGCTGTCAAACAACATGTACTTGAAAACTGTGGACAAGTTCAATGAGTGGTTTGTTTCAGCATTTGTTACTGCAGGTCATATCCTTACCTTTCTAATAAAGCCATCTAACTAAAAGGTTGGGGTAACAAACTAGAACATGGGGCATAGACGCCAGGCTCTGAGTCTAGATTTCAAAGTGTCAGGTAAAAATTGCCATTTACAGGGATTTTATTTTTTTTATTTTGTACTTATTTTCTAACTTAAAAAGATTATGTTCTCTTTAAGATAAAACTAACCTAACTTTGAACCCAGTTTATTATTCAACTTTTCCATTGCAAAATACACTGCATGTAACTAATTTGAAGGATATTTATCAACTGATTGCTTTTCAGTTTTCATTTCTAAGAAAGATTATGCCTTAATTATCTTACATATGAGATTTATTATGCTTCATGACATAAGGCAAGAAGATGGAATAAAGAACTTCTTTACTGATGTCTATGATTTATACATAAAGGTATGGTATGTTCTATAACTTTTTTTTTAAGATTTTATTGGGGAATTGGGGGAGGGGAACAGACAAGTTGCTGTCCTTTTGTTCTTCAGTCTAATTGTGGAGGACGTCGCTTCACTGGCCCATGTTGGTATTATCATTGCGCTCTTCCTGGGTGAGGCAGATCGGTCACCCGTCTCTGGACGGCCGCTCACAGCAGCTCTTGGCAGCTCACGCTGGCTGCCGGCCACACGGTAGCTTATGGCAACCCACTGCCGCAGGGGCTGCAGCCTACACCGTTGCCGGCAACTCACGGCAGCCCAGCTCCAGGTTGAGCTGTTGTTCACCATCTTAGCTGTAGAGGGCAGTGTCACTGGCCCTCATGTGGGACCCGAACCGGGGCCCTGCTGCTCAGAGCTGGTGTCCCAAGCCAGTTCTTAACCACGCCACTCGGCCCGCCTGTTCTATAACTTCTTAAATAATTATCTCAAGGGACTCAGACTTTGGCAGGGAACTGGCCTATTGAAGTAACTCCCTTATACTACAGTTTTCATCTTAGATGAGCTCTCCTCCAGTCAGAACTATCTCTGGCAGCTCCCTCATCAGGAAAGTCTTCACCGCCAGGTTAACATGTACCGTATTTAAGAAAACAGCTCAAGATGGTTATTTTTAAATCGATTTCATTCTCCCCCTTTTGGTGTATATAGTTGATTTTTATTAGGGAACCCTAAAGAGAGGAGGCAGTCTACACAGGGGAAATCACTTCATAATTTTAATCTAAAATGTTTTCCATCTATTTTACAAATAAGTTACAGTGCAATGAATATAGATCATAAGCCAGCAGGAAGTGAATCATATATTATCAAAGTCACTCAAGGAGAATGGTGCCATCTACATCTCTTGATACTTAATTGTAAAAAGTAAAATAGTATAGGATGTCAGTGGTTAAACTGCAGTGCTAACAACAGTATGTCCTTAGTAATGTAAATGTTCTGTATTTGGATAAGATTCTTTGCATATCAGCAGAGCTAACAATATTCCTAGTCAGAAGTAGCAAATAAGAATATTTCGCCCTCTCATAAAGATGGACAAAGTGATTAAAAGTATAAAAGTTGCTCTAATAAAACTATCCTCTGCTACAAACTTAAAAAAAAGTGTAAAAGTTAACTATTTTCCTTATTAGTGATTCCATTTATTGTTAATAATTTAACATGTTATGACCCACTCTTGTTAGCTGAGCCTTGTGTTAAGGGAGAAAGTATTATAAAAACTGATGGTAAAAAAATTACCACAAGAGTAACTTTTAATATCTGTGGTATATAACCTTTCCTTAACTCTGAGCACATGGCAGATTTTTACTTTGTTTTATGTAGCCAAAGGGCCTTACAGATTAATCCATATACTTATAATTAATATAGGTAGATTAGTATTCCACACACACGGTGAAATCCTGAAAGTTAATTTCGCTTACATAGGAGTAGGAAACCCTTATACCACCATCAGTTTTGCCATAGGTACTTCTCAAAAGTAAAACACCTAGACAAAAATCTCCTTAAGGGGGAAGTTAACTATTTAACAATGAAGTATTTGCACTGAAAATTAAAAATACTTGTTTTGAATGTCTTTGATTTAATTTAAAACTTGAAAATAGTTTCCTTTTAGAGATTTATGATTTGTCTATTTTCACTGACAAACTCACTAATACCTTCTTTTTTCCTAGTTTGCAATGAATCCATTTTATGAACCCAATTCTCCTATTCGATCAAGTGCATTTGACAGAAAAGTTCAGTTTCTTGGGAAGAAACACCTTTTAAGCTGAATGCAGAAAAATTCGGAAAGAAACAATGTCACTACAATGGGGTATTCTCAGGAATGTGTATGTGTACATTGTAAGTTACTTGATTAAATAGCCTGGAAAAGTTTTACTTGTACTCTCAATTTATCTAAACCTAATGGAATTCCTTGTATATTTAAAACTAGTACATTCAGTCATAGAATTATGAACAGATCAACATTTGCTTATGAACAGTGTTATTTCTAAAGGGCTGTATCAGTAATTTTGAAATACTTGTACCTTTATTTTTTGAGAATAAGCTTTTGACTTTCCTCATTCAGATTGCTTGATCGTGATGTAATGTCATTGTCAAGATTTGGTAGACAGATGTAAAACCAACAGCATCTGCAGCGGGGAATCAAGTTGATAGCACATACATGGGCTTAGCTGTACATCTAGAGATGTTATGAACAGGCAGTATACGTAGCACTACCCAAGAAACCGAAGCAAACAGCTTTTGCAGTGCCAAATGCCACGTGCATGCCCGTCAAGAGACTGGGAACGGTGATCCTGCTGCCATTCTAGAATCCTGGGTCCATGTTTATAAAATGGGAGCTTGGAACCAAAGTGACAGGTTATGTCCTCCTATTCCGTTTCCCTCAGACAGTGTACTAAAGATGGAGTGAGCCTGCTGATAACCTGTACTAGTAAAGCGTTGTAAGGCAATGGGAGAGTTGTAAAGAAAGCAAAGCCTGCATTATGGTGACATGCAGTCAGTCAACCTTTCAGGCTGTGCAGCCGAAGGGGGCGGGGTGGTGTCTTGTACTGTAACACGTGTGGGATCGTACTGTGAACGAGTAAATGTCAATTGAAAATCAAGTAATATAACCTGATACTTTCTGCGCTAATTATGAGCACTTGAATTTTCTCCCATTCTGAATAACTTGAGCAAGTAATTCTAAGTTTGGTCTTGTATCTTTGTGTGAATTGCTACCATGATTTTTAACCCCATCTATTTATTTGACTTCTTAAATAAAGATGTTTGTCCAAGATTGTGGAAGTTTAATATCGAATTTTTAAAGTGCTGCTCACCCTGCCACCATAACTGTTTTAGTTCTTTTCCCCCCGTTGAACGTCTACAAACTAATATACTCATATATCTTACCCCATCTTAACTCAGATCACCTCACACTACGTGCCAGAGCTCTGGGAGCACTCAACAATACTCAGCTAGAAATCTAGGAGTAATTTCAGCCATGCTTATTGGAGAGACCCAAACACTCATTTCTATAGTGTGCTCTGCCCTCTGACTTAAAATGTAGAGGACTGATACAGCAGAAGCAGCAGCGGGGTGTTTCAGCAGAGGTCGTAGGGTTGAGACAGGAAGCACCTGGCTCAGCTGCACAGCAGCGGTGCCCTGCAGAGATCCTTTTCTCTAGGCTTGAGAAGGTGAGATGGGGACAAGTAACAAGAGCCCTGTGTGAGTCGACTACTGTAGTTAAACGCCAATTTTCATGTAAGACTGCACCTTGGGAGGAGCTCGAAGGCAAGTCCAGCGATGAGCGTAGGAACCGATGGGCTGCATGGGAAAGCATACTGGCTGGAAGGTGTGCAGAAAAGCCGCACTGGGCATGTGGAGGGGACAGCTGACAGCACGGGACCAGGGCTGGTGTCAGGGGGAGACCACAGGCTGATAATTAAGGAGGCTGAAGAGCTAGCAAAGCATAGATCTGGTAGGTCTGTGGGTGTCAGGCTCCCCTGAGCACTAAATGTTGGCACTGAATTTGCAATCATTAGCACTCCCAAATGATCCAAATAAAATGCACAAATCTGGTTTTGTCCTCTTGCATGTCCTAGGATGCCTCCTAGTGGCCCACACTTTCCATGTATGTAGAGACCATGGATCTCTGCTCTGCCCGTGCTATACCCGTGTTCTCGCTTTTCCGTCACCCAACACTTCCGGATTGACAGTCCACAGTGGTGACTTCTCATAACCCACTGACTACACAGGTCCAGTTTTTACTTAACACTTCATTGCCCCACAAGCCACTGGTATTGTGAAAGAACTGGCATCAGTGTCATTACAGTAAAAGCTTATACCAGTTTTTATAGAGAAGTAAAAATTTTATGACAAGGAATATCTAGGATGTTTTAACTAAAATGGGAATTTTCCACAAGGTTGAAGGTGACAAAAGCTTTAATTCACTGATGTTATTCTACCTTTCCCTCTTCCACACAGCATGCTGTAATTGCTGGATCAGCTGTCAAATGTACATTTGTCCATTGTCCGAGGTCAGTAGCTTGCCTTTAACACTGAACTCTGTTTCAAAGGCATTTTGCATTCACAGCATGGAAGCATAGTCACAGACGGCCCAACGCTGGTGGCAGCAACTGTGCAGTCACACAGGCCCCCCTCTTCCCAAACTGGGGAGCACCCGACAGCTCTCTCCGGCTTGCTTCCTTGGGGCTCTGCAGCTGCTTCCCCCACACCCCAACTTGTGTTTTTTCCTGTGTAGGGAATACAGGCCACTTAGACACAGGCACTTTACTTTCCCCAGAAGAATCCGATTTTCAGCTGCCTTTTGCTGCTCGTTGAAGACTGTTTCCATCGGTTAGTTGTTTTTTTCAAAGGCCCAAGCTATTCAGTCAGGTTTTGTTCCTCCTCTTAATACACATTTCAGTATTGTTTGGTTACTTTGTCCCCATTCCCCAGATCCCTTTAAGTCACCATGAAGCTGGATTACTCTCCGTTCCATCAACCTGTCTACACACACGAAGATCTCTTGATCAGTTTTGCTGCCCAGCTCCAGACCTTGAACGCCAACTAATCTAATCCTTATTTAGCTGAAAATAGATTTTAAAAGATGCTTACAAGTTTAAAAACCACTAAGGTATTAAATCTACACAGGTATCAAAATCATAGTTTGTAAATACCTATGCATATATGTTACGGGCTGAACTGAACCCCACCCCCCAATTCGTATGTTGGAACTTCAAGCCCCCAGTTCCTCAGAATGGAACTATTTGGGTACACGGCCTTTAAAATGAGCCCATTAGGGTGGGTCCTAATCTAATCTGACTGGCGTCCTTATAAAAAATTTGGACATAGGCGGGAGAGTGGGGCTAGGCGGAACATGCAGAGGAAGTCATCTGCAAGTCATGGAGAGCCCTCAGGAGAAACTAAACCTACCAACACCTTGATCTAGGACTTCTAGGCTCCAGAACTGTGAGAAAAATTCCCATTGTTTAAGCCCCCCCGTCTGCATTTTGTCATGACAGCCCTAGCGAAGTAATACAATATGCTCTCCTTAGGTACTAAATATCTAGATGGGTACCCAAGAAATCAACACATGCCTGCCGCCAGGGACAAAATTGGGTGGCAAAGGTAGATGTTTGTCCCTTGTGCTTTATGATTTTGAACCATGGACTCTACCACCTTTTCAAAAATAATCACAAAATTTACTCCTAATACCCATTGTTGACCAAGGTGTGGGAAACTGGCATTTTCATATACTACTGTTAGATGTCTATCAGTAGAGAATGGTGTGAATAGTTGTTAGACATCCATACAGCTAATAAATGACGCAGGTCTACTATAATGGAAATATGTCCAGATATATTAAGAGAAAAGGGCAAGTCACAAAACAATGGGTACATTTTTTATTTTAAAAAAAGCAAGTCCCCACAAGAAAAAACAAAAGGAAAAACATATAATATATACCAATTTGTTAATGGATTCCTGTTTTGTTTTTTGGATAGAGGATTACAGGCTGCGGGGGTGGGGGTGGGGCATTTATTATAAATAATAAAAACTAGAGCTCTCTCTGTAACCTGAGATTATGAAGAGACTTAATTTCCCCAAATTAAAAATGTCAAAATGTTTTGCTTATAGCCAAATTGTTATGTTAGGAAATTAGACTTTCAGAAGCTTAGCTTACTGTAATGATACTCTTTTTCAGTGGTTCCCACTGAGTGGGGCCAGGAAAAGAAACATGCCTATTTCATTTTTCAAATGCATGACAACCCCCACCCCAAGCATGTCCTTTGATGACCCATCACTCCACAGCCAAGGGGCCCGTCTTCACTAACATGAGGCCTAGGCACTGGTTTGCCTCTGTAGGATGGAATCGGCATGAATGGTGCGGAATGTGAATTTTACCCACAAAAGACCACAATTCGCTTTATCAGTAAGTTAGGTCACTGCAGCAAGATGATAAAAAATCTTGAGAGCAAATCACTAAACAATGTTCAGTGAAGAGGAGACACTAAATAAATACAAGGCCAAATAAAGATGTCTTCATTTACCCTCACACAAAGTACAATCCTTAGCAATTTCTCTAAGATGACAAGCGATTACTCGTGAGATCAATTCTGATATGTAGAATGAAAATGTGAACACCTAAATAATTTTGAGGAGAATAACGAAGTAATCAAATGACTGCAGTGCAAATGCATTAGATTTTAATCTTTAATATCTGACATTATTGCTTTAGGAAAATTTCCCCCGAACCAGGAACAGAATGCTAATTACATAAAAATATACATATATAAAAAGTAGTTCTCCATTTTCCCAGGAAAAAAACACTACCTTCTAGAATATTCAAGTGTTTTGTTTTAATCACAATTAAAGTCTTGGTCATCTCATTTATTAGCTCTGGAACTTACATATTTAAATTAAATGTTATTAGACAGCTGTTACAATTTGTAAATGTAAGGTGCCATTCATGAACTGAGTAAATAGATTCTTCCACGAGTGTCCCTTCTCCCACACACTGATGAAGCAGCGATATGGTTAGTTTAATCTTATGAGTAAATGATCCATTGCTGCAAACGCTAATTCTCCTTCCACTCTTTGCATATATGTGTGAGTTGGTTAGAATGCTCGGGCACCCTCTCTAACGATCAACAGCAAGATGAGCTAGGCTTGGGCTTGCGGTGCAGACTGACCGTGTCTGTCTGAATCAAGTGATCTGACCTATCCTCCATAGCAAGCACTCTTCGCACTGCTTCCTCAAAGGCCGCTGCGACATTCGTGGCATCTTTTGCACTTGTTTCGAAGTAAGGGTAGTCGCCGTTGTCCCTGCACCAGGCTTGGGCTTCTTCTGTAGACACTTGCCGTTCACTTATGTCAATCTTGTTACCCAAAATCACAAAAGGGAAGCTTTCGTGCTCTTTCAAATCTGCATAATATATGAATTCTTTCTTCCAGTTAGTCAAGTTCTGGAAGCTTTGAGAATCATCGACACTAAAAGTGAGTAGGCAACAGTCAGAACCTCTGTAAAATGGTGTCCTCAGGCTTCTGAATCGCTCTTGACCGGCCGTGTCCCAAATCTGCATGGTAACAACATGTCCATCTACCTCCAAATCTTTATTTAAAAATTCCACACCTATTGTATGGAAGAGTTGGGTATCAAACTTATTAGTCACATATCTGTTCATTAGAGAACTCTTCCCAACTCCACCATCTCCAAGGAGAATTACTTTTAAAAGTGATGATTTTCCTGCCATTATTAACCTCAAGATCTTTGACTTCAGAACCCTGTAAAATAAAAAGGTACCATTACATTCCTTCAGACCTGTACACTGCTCTACATGATTCTATGAATATCAGCATTTGATGGAAATGAAACACAGAGCCCCAGTTCCTTTCTGCACAGAGAATGCGTAATAGCAAGAACCGTCATCTACAGAGCACTCGAGCACACTCCAGGCACCACCCTACCATTACCCCCACGACAGCTGGTGAGGGCTTCCTCTTCCCTTCCTTGGTCTCAGCTGACTAAAGCTGGTACTCAAGGCCAAGTCTGACCCAAAGACCTTGCTCTCCACCGTCCCTCTCTATGCAGTAAGTCTTGCCACCACTTGCTAGATATGCATTAGGAGACCAAAGTAGGCAAGTCTCTGTAACTACTTCAAATAGCCCTTTTGTGACAGACACGGTGACAGTGTTCACCGATGGCTTTCTCGACGAACCCTGCTTTCTCTCTTCCAATGGTATTACCATAGGAGCTGGTACCCGGGAAACCAGAGACAGAAGCTGGCTGATCTGGCGGTGAACAAAAATCAGCCAACCGCTGAGTAAATAGACTCTTCTCTTCATTAGGAACATTATTTTGAGTTTGCCAAAATTGTCAGCAGCAATGGAATTTTTAATATAATATTGTAATATAGCTCATTCTACCCACAATACTCATTTGGGCAGTTCCAACTCTTAACAAATGTGCTGTTACTTGTGTGTTTCAAGGGGGAATGAAATAAACCTTAAACAAGAATGTAGTACTATGTATACCCCTTGGAGGGAACCCTGAGCCAGGATTAAATACTCTCCTACACTACAGGCACCAGCCTGTCGCGTGGCATTTCAGATGCCCATTTACACACGGCTGCTTCGAAGGACTGATGAGAGCACTGTTCCTATTTAAGCTTCTGTTTTAATATTTTACTATGGAAAATTTCAAACATATACAAAAGTCCTGAATAATGATTATACTATAATGGAACTCCATGGACCCTAACCTAGCTTCACCAATTATCAACTTACAGCAAATCCTATTTCTTCCATAACTCCCCCATTCTTCCTTCTCCCTATTTTGAATCAAATTGTATCCCTTAATCTGTAAATATTTCAGTATTAAGTGGCTTGTAAGTATATTAAAATCTGTAAAAGGAGACAACCTTTAGAGTAGCACTAACAGAAATGTCTCCAACAATGAGCGATGTCCACCAGCACGGCTCTAGAGCAAAAATGGTAATTAACACAAAAAGTACATATTATGAATCCCTCAATGGGAAGGTAATAAAGACACAAACAATTGTGATACTGACTAGGATGAATTTGCAAAATCACCGCAGTAAACGTTTTCTGGCCATCTCCTAGTTATATGCAAATGTGACCCAATGTAATGTAACTGAACACGTCCTTGTAATGTGCGAGAATTCTGTATTTCCAACTACATGCTACACTACTTTGGTAAAACTTGTAGCAACTTGTCCTTAACTCTTACTGGCTCTTTTAAATTACTACTACAACTAATACAATTTAAACTGGCCAATAAAAGTATGAGGTGATCAAGGTGCACACCTCTTAAGAGTCTTCCGACTGCCAATAGATCACTGTGCCCAATGCCCAGGCTAAATTACTGTTAGAGAAGAAACTGAAACAATCGCAAGCCTCTTAATTTCCTGACATAAGAACGATGTGCTAAATCGGTTCTTTTAATATTTTGCAATCTTGCTTAAACAAGTTCAACTTATAGAAAACGGAGTAACAAAACCAAAAAGCACACCAACTATTCTGACATAGGGAAAGTATGTCAAATGCCCCCTCCTTAACATGCCTCAGTAGTTCAAGATTCAAGTCTAAGTCCAACTTCTAAGGCAAGACACCTGGCGCTGCTCCCCATTCTCAGCTTCAGTCACTTGGAAACGCACAGATGGGGCTGAAATTCCATTCCACTTGCTCGGCTCACACTCGCTCCCTTGCCTTCACCAGCACATGCTGCTCCCGCTGCTGCTGACCCCCCCCCGCATCACTTAGGGCCCTCAGAACCACTCAGCTTGGTCATCCCCGACACTGGGAACCTTCCCCAGCAACCCCCATCCCAAGGCTGTTTCTTTCACACAATGTTTGAGACATGTGAACACAGAGTTCCATGTTTTGTAATGAGGGTGTAACAAATTATAAACCAGATTATGCACGCTAACAGCCTCCACTCAGAAGACTGGTTGCATATATCTACCAAATGAAGTCTTAGGAATTCCTTGTGATTGGTCATTTGTCATTTTATCAGGATACTTGCTTTTCTTTTCTCATAATAACGTGGTATTTCCTAGTTTGTGCCATTATTCTGATCAAACAAATTTGGGAAATGCTAGACCCACACACCAGGTTCGATGTTTACATTTCCCATCTATAATTTGGGGCCTCCCAGATATTCTATCTGGGAGTATGTTGGCATTTGCTAAAACAACAAATATAGACACAAACCTCTCCCTGATTCTAAGTAGAGTTGTATATAAGCATATACATGGTAATATAGATAATTGTACAAACCATCTTATTCCCCAGTGACATCTAACAAAATCTAGCGCCATGCAATCTATGCATTAATATAACCATAATCATCTTAAAGACATTAAAAATGTTACCTTTTTCTTCTCTGAAAACAGTCAAGTCCTTTGAAACTTCTTTAGTGTAAGCTGAATGAATGAAGGTACCAGGCTATGTTATTTTCAGAACTTACCTTAAAATGTAATGGGAAGCCTTTATAGTCCACAGTTTGGAATGGTTGCCCAAAGGCAACAATCTTCATCAAGGTTAACACACCACTTTAGCAATTCAGCTAAATTCTATAAGGAAATCTGAATAAGAAAAGCATACTACATAGGTCATAAATCTCACCTTAATTGTTCAGTTCAAGCATCATCATTACCTGCAAAGAAAAAATTAGAAAGCTCACCTTAGCGATGTACATTCGATTTGTGTTCATAATTTTAAGGGTAAACACAGTAATTAAAATGTGGAATATCTGACTTCTATTAGCAGCTAGATTCTTAATTTAAAAAGAAAATCACAGCTGAAAGCTGCCCATGACCTTTTTCTCAGCCTACAAGAAACCCTAGAACCAAATCCTACACTTTGTTTTTTTCAAAAACTTTTTCGCCTGCCTACCCTTCTTTTCTAAGTTTCACACACAATACAGCTGTAGAATTTTTTTAAGATGCAAGGTAAATCTTTCACTTATTCTTCAGAATTTGCCCAATTCTGAGTGGCTTGGAATAATCATACCCCAGAGAATACAGTGAGTAAAGCGAACATAAACAAGGAAAACAGAAGGGCCACGCGAGGGAGGGGCACCAATGAGACACAGGGAAAGTAGGGCTAAGGCAGCGAAGAGTGTCACGAAGCTTCTTTTTGGGTAGCCAAGGCCAAGGTGAAAACTTGCTTGTGACCAAATAAAAGCCAGCTGTCAGAAGGGAGAACTGGTTCCTGGGGCCAAAGGCCAAGAACGCAGACCCACAGGCAAGCTACTTGACATCCTGAGGCTCACAGGACAATGGTGACAAGAGTACCTACCTCTAGTGCTCTTGAAGCAGTTCACCACTGTGCCAGGCTCATTATAGGAGTGCAGGAAGTTCCTGTGGAAGGAACACATGAAGAAGTCTTTACTGGCAGTTTTAGCAAACAATTTCTTTTATGGCCATTTCTTCAGTCACATTTCAGTAAGAGTTATGGGCAGAACAAATGAAAGGATTATGCAGGCCAACATTAGGAAGCCAAAGGATCCTAGCCAGGACCAAATTCAGTGTGAAGGTTCCCCAGTGAGGACTGTGCTGTGATAAAGTACTAGCGTCTCTGGGTCTAAAGAAATGGTCTCAAAGCCCCTCCCGCCTTAAAAGCAAAGGGCATTTTTGTGGGGCTTACATCTAGCAGTCCTTAACTTCTAAATTCAATCAATGGAAAAAAACAAGACTCTTCAAAACATTTTGGAGTTAACGATAAAAGAATAATAATACAGATATAACCTCAGGGACACAGGGAGTTCAGTTCCAGACCACACAATAATGCAAATACCACAAGAGGGAGTCACATGAATTTTTAGATTTCCCAGTGCGTATAAAAGTTATGTTTATAATATACTATGTGCGCAATAGCATTATGTCTAAAACACAATGTACATGCCTTAATTAAAAAAGTTTATTGCTAAAAAAAAATGCTAACCATGATCTGGGCCTTCAGTGAGTCATAACCTCTGTGCTGGTGGTTGCCACAAACCTTCAATTTGTAAAAAACCACAATATCTGCGAACTGCAATAGAGCAAAGCGCAATAAAATGAGGTATGTCTGTAATAAGAAGGCTCACACTGACGGAGCACTGTGAGCCATTTACTCTGCTTCGCTGCATTCACGCCTCACAAGTCTCTCTTCATTCCTATAGTCCAGATAAGGACCCTGACTCAGAGTGGTCGCACAGCTAGTAAAAGGTGGAAATCAGACCTGAATGTGGCCAACTGACTACTCTAAAGCCCAGTACTTAACCCACCAGGCACGGCTGCATTTGCATTTATTTCTGAGGGTTTTCCTGTTGCTGTCGTGGGTTTAATGAAAATAAGCAGTGGCAATGATAAGTCTTTCAGCTGCTCGCTTTATTTCAAGATCTGCACAAAAACAAGTTACCCTTACAGAATAGCAGCCAATCCACCGACATGTAGTATAAAGCACATCTGAATGTGCCTAAGATTTATTCGAGTTTCAAGAGCTTAAACATGTTTTAAATGAAATGTAAAGCAAATGTTCGTAGAACTCTGAAGCATCTCCCCAGAAGCCCAGCGTTCAATGGAGAGTGTGGGAAAGCGGTTTTTCAACTACTTGGTGAATGCCTGTTGTGTGCCAGATGCTGAGTATGCCAGCCACACCCAGTCTTGTGCAGCTGGTGGTTGGGGGAGGTGACAATCCACACACAAACCTATGTGCGTTACAACCGCGGCAAGTCCCACAAATGAGAGGTACATGATATAGAGCACATCTATTCATACTCAACCAAAAACCAAAGAACACCTTCAACAGTGCAGGGCATGCTGCCCAGCACCTCCCTTGGTGAATGAGAGGTGCGATGTATAAATCTGAGGCACCCTCGGTCAGACCCGGGCCCCCGTGTGTGAGCATGTGAACAGGTATCTCACAGGCTGCATGTGAGTCCAGCTATCGGGGGACTTCAACTTCACACAACATGATTCTGTAACAGCCAGCTACTTCCCCTGCGCCTCAGTAAAAGAAAAAGTGGTAACTTGCAAGCCCAGAGGAAAACTGGGCTGTGTTCACAGTGTTACTGAGACACTATACACCAGCTTCCAGTGTGGGCTGTTCCAACGCCATTTGTCAATGATCATGTTAGCCACATGCTTCGAACGCAGCCTCACCAAGGTCTGATTCCACTCAGGTGGCTCTGACCCAGAGCGAGTGGCTAAGCTCAGCAGGAGAAAACCGTGAGAAGAGGGAGCAGGAACCTGGAACTGGGACCAGCCCAAGCCGAGGCAGCCCGGAACACACTGGGGGAGCCCAAGATGGGCCCCAACACTTGGAGCCTCAAGAGAGAAGAGGGTTCAATGCAGATGGGACTGGAGGGAGAGGCCTTAGAAGCCAAGGAAGGATTTCTGGAAATGACCTAAATGCCTAACTCAGGGGTGTTGTGCACACCTTGAGGAGACATGGAGACACGGCACTGTAGAAATACACCCAAACAGTATGTACACCGTGATCACACCATGTAGAACCTTACAGGTTTATATTAAAGTCTGCAAGAAAACCTAGAATAATCAATAATGAGTTCAGTCTTCAAAGTTCTGATCTGGTTACAAAGTCATACTTTTTTAAATATCAAAAGTATATCAAAATGAATCAAAAGCTTCATTTTCACTTAAAGTCTAGCTTGACTGAATACTGCAGTTAAATGAATGGAAATAATCTTTTAAATTCTTTAAATATTGCTATCCACCAGACCTCAAGAATAATTGCTTCCTAAATTTTTCTATAATTAATTATATTAAAAATAACTATGACACCAAAACCACAAGCAACAAAAAGAAAATAAATTGAGCTTCATTAAAAGTAAACTTTTGTGCTTCAAAGGACACTATCAAGAAAGTGAAAAGACAACAAAGAATGGCAGAAAATATTTGCAAACCAAGTATTTGATACAGGATTGTATCCAGAATATATAAAGAACTCTTAGGGCCGGCCGAGTGGCGCATTGGTTAAGAGCTGGCTTGGGACGCCAGAGGGCCCCGGTTTGGATCCCACATATGAGGGCCAGTGACACTGCCCTCTACAGCTAAGATGCTGAACAACAGCTCAACCTGGAGCTGGGCTGCCGTGAGTCGCCGGCGACGGCATAGCCTGCAGCCCCTGTGGCAGTGGGTTGCCATGGGCTACCGTGTGCAGTCAGCAGCCAGCGTGAGCGGCCAGCAGCCTCCGTGAGCGGCCGTCCAGAAGCCGGCGACTGATCTGCCTCACCCGGGAAGAGCGCAATGATGGTGCCAACTTGGGCCAGTGAAGCAACGTCCTCCACAACTAGACTGAAGAACAAAAGGACAGCAACTTGTCTGTTCCCCTTCCCCCGATTCCCCATCGCTGTTCCCATCCCCCAATTCCCCAATAAAAATCTTTAAAAAAAGAACTCTTAGAGCTCATCAATAAAAAACAATAACCCAATTTAAAAATGGGCAAAAATGGTCAACATCATTAGCAAGTAGGGAAATGGAAATCAAAACTATGAGATATCACTTCACTAAGATTGCTAGAATAAAAAAGATAGACAATAACAAGTGTTGAAGAGGTTGTGGAGAAACTGTGACCTTCAAACACATGATAGGAATGTAAATGGTGCAATGATGATGAAAATCAGCCTGGCGATTCCTCTAAAGGTTAAACATCGAATTACCATGTGACCCAGCAATTCCTCTCTTAGGCATATACCTATGCCATATAGCCACACAAAAACGTGTACACAAATGCTCACAGCAGTATTATTCATAATAGCCCCAAAGTGGAAACAACCCAGATGTCCATCAACTGATGAATGGGTAATAAAATGTGGCATATCTACACAATAGAAGGTTAATCAGCCATAAAGAGAAATGAACTACTGATACATATATTACAGTAAGTGAAAGAAGCCAGACACAAAAGGCCACATATTGGGTTGTCGGAAAAGTCATGACGCATTTTAGCAACGAAAAACAGGAAAAAATACGTCATGACTTTTCAGACAACCCAATACATGATCCCATTTATATGAAATGTTCAGGACAGTCAAATCCACGGACAGAAAGTCGATCCATGATTCCAGGGAATGTGGGGCAGAGGTAAATGGGGAGTGACTGCTAATAAGTGTGGAGTTTCTTTTTTGGAAGGTAGGGTAAAAATATTCTGACTTACATAGTGGTGATAGTTGCACAGCTTTGTGACTGTATTAAAAGTCACTGAATTGCACACATTAGAAGGATGAATTTTACAGTATACGAATTATATAAAGAATACAGATATACAGAGGGTGCCAAAAAAATGTACACACATTTTAAGGAAAAAAAAACTGCATTAAAATTGTAATCCTCACTATATACCGATAACAAAACATGAACACAAGTCATGTGTATACGTTTTTTTGGCACCCCTGGTATATTTATAGATACACACGGCCTAAAGTCTTATTAGCAATGAGACCCTAAACTTAGATTTACATACAGCCACAAATAGTCTCCTTGTCCCGTCATCAGTGTCTGGATGAATTTTATGGTGTGTGAGTTATATAAAGAAGACAGATACATATTTATAAACACACAGCCTAAGGTCTTATTAGCAGAAAGACCCTAAACTTAGATTTACATAGAGCCACAAATAATCTCCTTGTCCCTTCAGCCGTGTCCTTTTAAATAAACCAGTCACAGGTACAATAGATACTATTTTAGGATTACAATACCATGTGCTGGCACCAACGCATATTGTATATGGCACACACTAATCTGAATGGAAAGTTGGGTACGTAGGTCACTGGCAGGAAAGAAAATAAACCACGTTTTCAGCAGATACCTCTAACCAGTCAGTTGTGCATGTGTCTGTTTCCTAATTACAATGTCCACTCCCTGGGATGGGTACGCAACACCTAATGCCATCATTCATTTGCCCTTTGTTTGTTCTGCAACATCTTGTACAAAGCTTTACAAATGGTGAGGTGTCCAGTAAGTGCTAAACCTAGAACAAAGTAAATCACTTCCTCCTTTATTCTTGTTATTCTATTTTTATTTTCTATTTGTACTTTCCATACTTACAATTCATTTCTCTAATCAATCAGTTCTTTCCCCATTCTATTTTTGAAAACTATTAAAATGTGTGGGGACAAAAATAATTGATTTTTATATGCAAGTCTAATGAGAAAATCACTTTACAGTAAGTACTATTGACTGCAACAGGGAGCCAGTGAATGTTCAAAAAAATGACAACAATCCTCTCACACACAGCCAAAGGAGAGGAGGCTGAGTTTATAAACTGCTTTTCTCAAAATTTCAGATTTTGAAACACATATTCTGTAACCTCTTGATTAGTTTTCACTTCCAAACACTTAAATTGCATTTATCACTCCTGTTTTAAATTTACGAACAGATTTTTTTCTTTTCAAAATGACACGTTCCTTTTGCATTCATCCTGAATGTCCTAGTTAGAGGCATACTGCTGATTTCATTTCATTTCACAGCTTGAGAAACTGAGGCTCAAAGAAACTAACCAAGGGAAGAAAAGCATGGATAATCTCTAATTTATTTCTATTTTCACTGGAGCTGTATTTATTTCCTTATAGTATCTTTATATAGGTGTGTCTTCACTTAACAGCCTAATTAATTCCAACCTTTGTTTCTAGTCTTCCTGGTTATCTTGCTGAAATGTATAAGCAAAGCAAGTAAAGGAAGTCATTAAGTCTAATGAGAGCTACAAAGTCAGACAATTAAGTTCACGAATTCATCCTAGAAAAAGTGTTACATACCTCATTGCTGAATATCACTACGGTCACCTTTGAAGTACTCCCCTTGGGAAGCTATGCACCGATGCCAGTGCCTAGTCCATCCACCCTTCAAAGCAATTTTGGAACTCTTTCTCTGGAATGGCTATCAGAGTTGTCATCATATTACCCTTGATGCTCTGAATGTCATCAAAATGTATTCCTTTCAATATTTCCTTTATCTTCAGGTCAAGAAAGAAGTCATTGGGGGCCAGATCAGGGGACTAGGGAGGGTGTTCCAATACAGTTATTTGTTTACTGGCTAAAAACTCCCTCACAGACAGTGCCGTGTGAGCTGGTGCATTGTCGTGATGCAAGAGCCATGAATTGTTGGTGAAAAGTTCAGGTCGTCTAATTTTTTTTTAAATTTTATTGGGGAATTGGGGGAGGGGAACAACATTGGGGAATCGGGGAAGGGGAACAGACAAGTTGCTGCCCTTTTGTTCTTCAGTCTAGTTGTGGAGGATGTCGTTTTCCTGGCCCATGTTGGTGTTATCATTGCGCTCTTCCCAGGTGAGGCAGTCACTCACTGGCCATTGGACGGCTGCTCACGAAAGCGCACGCCAGCTGCCGGCCAGCCCCACTGCAGCCTACACCATCGCCAATGACTCACGGCCGCCCAGCTCCAGGTCGAGCTGTTGTTCACCATCTTAGCTGTAGAGGGCACAGCGTCACTGGCCCACATGTGGAATCCAAACCAGGGCCCTGCTGCTCAGAGCTGGCGTCCCAAGCCAACTCAACCAACGCGCCACTCGGCCAGCCCAAACTTTTTTACGCAGCCTTTTTAGCACTACCAAATAGTAAACTTGGTTAACTGTCCAGTTGGTACAAATTCATAATGAATAATCCCTCTGATATCAAAAAAAGGTTAGCAACAGTGTTGCAACAAGTTCACGAACTTAATTGTCAGACCTTGTATCTCTACAGCAAGAGGTTGACCAAGAAAAAAAAGCAAAATACCATAGGAATAGACCAGCTTGGAGGCACAACTTGCCAGATGAAATAAATTATCCAATGGATAATTTAGTGAAGCATTACCTCACAGAGACAGCAAGAGAAGGAAAAAACTGTGAAATCAAACCACACTATCAGAGCAGCTCAACCTACTTAAAGAACTCGTTTCAATAAGTACACTTTTTTGAAGATGAGTCATCTAATTAAACTTTTAAGAAATACATGCTCACAATTTTGCTTAAAACAAGGCACCTCTGTGGTTAGGTATACTAACTAATCATTAACAGTTGTGGAGAGAGTGGGAAAGGAGGAGAGGGGAGGAAAAAACAGATTTGGTTAAGGAACTGCATCTTCCTAACCCATCCTGAAAATAGAGCAGCATTATCAGACAGAACTGTTTGCAATGGAGGAAATGTTCTCTGTCTGCGCTGTCCAACTGGGTGATCACTAACCACATGTGGCTACTGAGCAACTGAAATATGGCTGTCCAACTGAGCAACTGAATTTTTCATTTTATTTAATTATAATTAGTTTACATTTAAATTGCTGCATGAGTACTGTATTGGACAGTGTGTACATATGGAGTGTGCTTAATTGGGAGTCCACGAAGGAGCTTCAGGGGGAAAATGCACCTCCTAGAATCACATGTGAAATAAGGACAAGTGCATGAATGGACGCGTGTGTGCCTGATTGAGCTTTTTTCTGCAAAAAGTGAAAAAGCTTTCATCAGATTCCTAGAAGAATCTGGACCTCAAGAAATGACCAATACATGTCTGCATCACTCGTATACTACGTGTGATCCATCTGTGTAGCTCATAACTTTCTCAAGACTTTCATCTTTACTTGGCATCACCATTTCCCATCCTCTCCCTCACTCATGAGACTTGAATGTTGCACTTTGACCATGAACCATGATGGTTCAGTGAACAGACTTACTCGTGGGAAACTGCTAATCCTGAAAATGAGGATAACGTTTTGTTCTTTGTTGTGTTTAATGAGATCTTAAAAGGAACAAGCATAAATAAATCTACCTGTAATAAGTGGGGACAGTTTAAGGGTGCATTTCTTTGGGAGACAGAATTAAAATGCAAAGAAACAGATAAAGATCACAAGATAGGAATGCAGTACTGGGTGTTTCAGGAAGAAGGCATTATAAAAAAATAAATTTAAATATGCATGTTGGAAAAATACATTAAAGCAGCTAACCACAAATATGATCTGCAATGATCTGCTGTAACTTAAGGGAACATTGGCTCTGACTTCTCTCAAGTTAGATCAGAAATAAGGTATCTGTAACTTGGAGCAGAGAAAGGTAAGGGCTGGAGAACTTCCAAATAAACTCAGGGAAGAGTTAGTACAGAAACACTGCCCAGGAGACATGAAGCCACAGCAAAGTGGAACTTCTTGGCTGTTAGAGAAATTAAGTGAGAGGAGTGGAAATTTCCCAAGAAGATATATTTCAAGGGCAGCTACATGGCTGACATATAGGACTCAGCTAGATTAGGCTCCCATTCTGCAGGAAGTTGTCACCAGGGCAAAATGAGAAGAAACATTAAGGGTGCTGCAAGGAGCTTTCCAGAAAGTTCACTTCACCCTACTTCTCCATCAACAATACCCCCACCAAGGTAACGAAGTGACTTTGCTTACAAAAAGCTTTCCACGCCTAAATTTACTCTGCCATCACTACCTATTTCACCTCTACGCCTGATCAATCCCTCCACTCTGCTCCCTGCACATAGGCTCCTAGCTTCATCTCCCCGCTCTACACATGCAGAAGTCACGAGGCACCTCCTAATGTTCATCTAGTACCCTGATGTCAGTTCAAATTCAACATATCTAAAACCAAGCCAATTATTTTCCCCATTTCCAAAATATTTTTCCTCTTGTCTTACCCTCTTCATTCACCCACACAAGAAATGTGTCCATCTTCCTCCCCATCTATTGCTATTGTCATGTTTGCTCAAATAACAAATTCTATGACCGGATATCATTAGCCACCACTGTTTACTAAATATCTACTAGGTACCTGGCACAGAGTACCTTCAAATCACCTGCAAGTTGGACACTATCACCCATGTTTTACAGATCCATAATCTCAGGTTAACTTCCCCTGGTCTAATTAAACAGGCAGGTCAGACATGTGTAACCTTCACTCCAACCAACTGACAGAACGGACTAAGACATGTATTGTACAAACCCAAAAAGAACAAGAGGGAACTGTAAATGACAGAATAGCAACCAAATTGAGAAGATAGAAAACAAATGGTCCACTAGAGACAAACTAAGAGACGAGGAAAGCTACCACACTTCTTGACACTCACTGCGACAGGCTGGCCAGGGCTGAAAGCACATGGCTTTCTGAAAGGCGGGAAACCCCATGACTACCCCTCTGCACCCAGTGGCCCCTTTCTCCACCAGAAGATCTACTTCCTAAAGAAATGTGAGCAGGAGAAAGTGGGGATGGAACACGACAGACAAGAAGGGAGAGGGGAATCAAGGACAATGTGCACAGGAACGGGCAGGGCAGGCTTTCTCAACTTCTGGGGGAACCACACAGTCCTGGCCATTTGCAGGACACCATGCAAACTGGCACTTGAGGAAGTTCACAGTTTCAACATTAGATCACACCACATTCCTTTCGATGACACCATACTAATACAGGGAAGGGGCACGAGGACTACTTTTACAAAAGAAGAAGGTTGGATTCCAAGCCTGCTGCCTACCTGCTCCAACGTACAGAACTTTCATTCATCCATCACACAGAACCAACCACCCAAAGGCTATTAAGCAAAGAGATTCCATTGCGGCCATCCCCCATCCCGTAGTTAAACCTCCTACAAAAAAAGAACAGGTTGTGTCTTACAAAAGTTAAAGGTAAACCTGCCCCTATTCTTCTTGCACCTTATAGAAGTTCAAGATAAGCTCACCATTGTTCTTTCCGCCTTTCTCCCATACCAAGACGTTTTCCATCGAAGCAAGAACACACATATAAACCCTAGCCGGGCGGATGGGGGTCTCTCTTCCACTAGCGATTAGAGAGCACTGCTCTGCCTGTGGGCGGCCTTCCTTTTCTTCCTTACTCTTTGCTAAAGAAATTGACTTTCCCTTTGAACTCTGTATCGGCTCCCGTTTGAATTCTTTCCTACCTGAAGCCAAGAATCTTCTTGGCCTAGGGCTTGCGTCCTCACTCCAGGGGGTTTGCCGCCAGCGCCAATACCTTTACAGAGCTGCTTTTCCAGGGTGGGCATAAAATACCAAGCTCTGCACAAATATTAATGTGGGACAGGGTAAGAGGGTGGCAGCTGTTAGCTCCAAAACAGCTATTTATGGAATTTCATGAAGAAGACTGGAACTCATTCCAGAGAATGCTCTGCATTTCACCAACGTGTGCTCCTCAAGCAGTTCTTCTGTTCTTCTGACTTCCAACTACACCGTGCAGCTAGTTAGGCATATTCATCTAATCACTGCTGATTACACCTGCGGGGAGCTGCACAGACTAGGGGGGGTCGCCTGACAGCATATATTGCCCAGTGAGTTCTAACTTTTTTCAGCCTGTTAAATCATTTATTTAAACACTCCTCTATTTGTCAGAGTTCTACATAGCAAGTTCCAGAAACAAATCTGTAAGTTTTTCAAGCTTTTCTCACACTGATAACACAACCACTCTTATCAGAACTAACCTTCTGAAAACTACCTTAACCTCTCTACACAAAAACCTAATATAAGTCACAAGAATTTGGAATTAAAAGTTAGTTCAGTTTACACTGAACAGTTCAGTTAGTTTACCCTGCTCTGCTATCCATCACGCTTGGATAATGAATGTGGCCATGGAATGAACGTATCAAGTTGTGCCATACTATTTCTCCATCCCATCAAACAACAGCATACATTTGTAAGGCATCGGGCATGGGACAAAGTGCAGTCTGTGTCCAGACTCCTCACAGTGAAATGAGCCGGGCTGAGTAAAGTCTTCCAAAACACACCCGTCTGTCTCTACGCCATGCTGGTCTAGCTGTCACCTTACTTAACATTTATTTACATCTAGTCATCCTCTCTATGTTCATAAGCAACAGCATTCCAAACCCTGTAACCCACCATGGTCAAAAATTAACAAAAAGCAATGAAAGAATCCCAAGGGTGAAAATACCCAGCTCTCATCTTCACAGCATGTACAATATCAAGATTCACTTTGGGAAACAGATTTCTCCTCCAAGTTACCTAACGAACCCAGGCCCCCCCAGGCTTCCTGGCAAGCAGGGGCATGGGACTGCTTCTAGCCTGGTCTCCCCAGCACAAGGCAGTCAGTCAGGCCTCCCTCCACCTACACACCTGGGTCCTCAGGTCTCCTCCCTCAGGTATCCTGACCTTTCATTTGCATCACAGCTTTCCAAACTCCCTGAGGCATTTTGGAAGTCCACCCTTCCCCCAAAAAAACCCTGAATAAATGTTCTCTGTTGATGATCTACTTAGTCACAAGCCCTTATTTTCTTGTCCTTGGTTTTGACTGACAAATTTATTACCTAGCTAGGTGAGAAGTGTTTCCCAAACACACACACACACACACACACACACACACACACACACACACACACACCTTTTGCGTACTTCCTTCTGCCCTAATCAGCAAATCGCCGGGGGGCAGAACTACTTAGAAGCCAATAAACTGATGTCTCTACTTGGTGTCATATAATCTCATAGAGATTATAAAGTACAACTATTTCATTTTACATAGAAAAAAATGTGGTCTCCTAACTTGGCCAGAGTAGCAAGACAACTACAGACCGAAAAAGACTCCTCTGAGGCCAGTGATGTTCTCCCTCTACCAATTCCTCTTGCCCCGTCCCAGAATGAAGCTCCTCAGGTAAGAAAATAACACACATTCCTTCCTTAGATCCCAAGCCATAGTAATCATTTTTAAGCTGCATAATTTGGCATCCCCTGTACCCCACAGCAGACAACTCCTGATAAGAGGCAGAGAAACCTAGCCATTGGCAAAGAACACGCTGTCCATCAGCGTGAGTCATAAAGCAAAGCTACCAACAAAATTCCTAAAAACAGAACCTGCCCTTTTGACTCCTCCTCTCAATCAGTCACTCCCAAAGTTCACCGAAAAGTTACACTTGCCACCAGAATGTAGCAGTACATATACAGAAGGGCCTAGTCTTAGATAGGCCTGGTGAAACCCGGCTGGAAAACGGAAGAAAAGAAAATGACTCAAAAGTCATTTAAAAATTTTTTTCATCATTTATTTCTTGATTTCAGTGATAAAATGCATGCATAACTACTGTCTACTGAGGCTAGATTTAAGGAAGAATTTTATGCTCAACGAGAATGGCTACTCGAATTGATTCTTGTTAAATATTCACATGCGGTCAAACTACAAAGCTATCTTTTCCTCATTTCACCTAAGTTCGCTCATAGTAAATGCACTGTTATAGGTACCTGTGTGAGGGTGTGCACCTGTTTTGTTTTTTTTAATGACACCTGGCCACTGACCTTGAGCAGCAGGGCAGTAAGTTTTGTTCTAAGACAAATCATAACCTGATCTTATGATTGTAATTAGACTGTAAGTTCGCTACTGCCCTTCATATCACCAGCACCTTTGTATCACTGTCTGACAGGCTACTCAGAAAATGTTTGCTGACAATTAGAATAATACAGAAACCAAACTCCCTAAGTCTACTTTAAGGGATCTGAATGGCTCTCAAGTTCTTTTTGACACTTTTGCCCTATATGCCCTTAAAAAAAAAGATTCTGTTATCAGAAAATTACTTGCTCACTCCTTAATCTTTCAAATGAATGAATATGCCTCTTAGTCAAGGGAAATCTCTTCAAGTTCTCAAATTTACCCCTGCTCTAAAAATGATGAGGAAGAATCCTAAATAGGAAAACGACATTGCATTTGAACTACAGCACGCTAAAATGTAAGCTCTGAAGTTACATCGACTGCTGTAAAGCAGAATTTCTCAACCCCTGTACTAGTAACATTTTGGGCCAGACAACTCTTTGTTATGGGGGACTGTCCTGTACATTGTAGGTTGTTAAGCAGGTCTCTGGCTTCTACCCACTAGAAGCCAGCAGCACTCCCTTCTCAGGTGTGAACCAAAAATGCCTGCAGACATTATCAAAAGTCCCCAGTTGAGAGCTACCTCACACAGGCCTGCTTTGAATCCTGGTCTGCCCTGTGTTGTGTGACCATGGGAAACAGACCACACCCTCCAATGCCCCAGCAAATCCCTCATCTGTAAAATGGACGACATGGGCCGGCCGAGTGGCACGTTGGTTAAGAGCTGGCTTGGGACGCCAGAGGGCCTCGGTTCGGATCCCACATATGAGGGCCAGTGACACTGCCCTCCACAGCTAAGATGCTGAACAACAGCTCGACCTGGAGCTGGGCTGCCCTGAGTCGCCAGCGATGGCAGGTGGGTAGCCATGGGCTACCGTGTGTGGCCAGCAGCCGCTGTGAGCAGCGGTCCAGAAGCCGGCGACTGATCTGCCTCGCCCGGGAAGAGCGCAATGATGGTGCCAACTTGGGCCAGTGAAGCAACATCCTCCACAACTAGACTGAAGAACAAAACGACAGCAACTTGTCTGTTCCCCTTCCCCCAATTCCCCAATAAAAATCTTTAAAAATAATAAAATAAAATATTTTTTAAAAATTTAAAAATATATATAAATAAAATAAAATGGAGGTCATGCTGCAGAAATGCTATAAATATTAAACAAAATGAGGTACGGGATTTACATGCACAGAGCGTGCAGTGCCAAGATATGGTAAAAAATGGGGGAGTGGGGGCGGAGGCTAAAAATTAACTTCTAAAACCAAAGGAACTTAACTTCAGGCCTCCAGAGTACTGGAGTCTACGTGGTTAGAAGTGGCTGGGATAGAAAGAGAAGAGAGGTAGGAAAAGAGGGAACAGCGCTAAAGTATCTCCCCCCAAGAACCCAGCTTGGAATCAAGGCCAAATATGTTCTACTTGGCTTTCACTGGTCCACTCTAACCTCACAAATGATAAACCAAAAATATTCCCACCTCACAAAACTCTCCAAAACAAACAAGTCACCATGCCAGAAACTTTTTAGTATAAGCAAGAGGAGTATTGACTACAATGTCTACACAAAAAGACTGAAAGCACCAGACTGCCACACCATTGTCTTGGATTTGGGAATCTAAATAAGATACTAAGAGTTCTGGACAAGCAGTGATAACTTAAACATAAGCTTCTAAAAGAAAAACTAAGAGCAGTCAGTCTCCTTAAACACCCCTGACTGAAGAGTTCTGGGTTTCCTTCATCTCTACAGTTTTGTTCCACTGACCGGTTTTTGAGATTACAGGCAATTTAGGGATTTTCCATAACCATGGTGCCAGAGACTGAAAGATAACAAGAAAAAAGATTTTTTTTATTTTAAAAAAGCCATCCGATTTTATCCATTGCTTTCATCAGGACGCTGAAATCCTATAAAAAGATTGTGGTCACGTGACAATTTGGAAACCAGCAGAAAAGTCATTCCTCAAAAGAACCGTGGTCACGGGATGTGTCATCACTTAAAAAGAAACAACAAAACTAACACCTCCACAACGACTCGGTCGGCACTTAAAATTCTCATCTTGCCTCTTTCCATACTAAGTTGGAAGAACGGAAGGAACACGATTCGGAAACCTTAGCCTGCCTGAATCAGATAAGGCCCCATACCTCCTCCAGCCCCCAGAACTGGCTTTACATTCCAAAGCCCTCACCCGAGTGGTCATGACACGTTAGCAAGGGTTCACCTAAGGAGCGAGTCAGAGGTCGCCAACATCAGATCGTGCCAGCGCCTTTGCTTTCTCTACATGAACCACTCGGGGGGCAGATTTGGTTCGGGTGGGCTGGGGTGTGTGGGTGTGTGTCCCGAACGGCTGGGGGAAAGGCTGGTGTATGTGTGATGTGTGTCCCTGGGATTGCGTATGTGCCTTTCTGTCCCCTCCCCCCGGTTCTGTGTTATCTGCGTCTCCCTCCCTGGGTGTTTCGGGGGTGTGTGTGTGTGTGTGTGTGTGTGTGTGTGTGTGTCCCCGCGTGTTTGGCTATGTGTCCCTCCGCGGGTGTGTGGGTGTGGAAACCCCTTTCCTGCGTCACTCAGAAGGAGGCAGGGGGCAACAAGCCGTCCCCCTCCCGGGGCCCGCGAGTGGCCCGCGCAGTCTCCCCGTGCCCCCCGCCCCAGCTAGCTGCCCGAGGGCCAGGCCGCACTCGCGGCCCGCGCGTTCACCTCAGACCCGGACGCCAGCGCACCCGGCCCCCTGCTCCAGCCCCCGGCCCCCTGGCCCCCGGCCAAGCCCGAGAGAGTCCGCGCCCTGCTCACCTCGCGGCCACACGGCAGACGTCTGGGAGCTCCGGGCTGGCCGGCCCAGGGACAATGAGGAAACACAAAGGGTCGGGGATCCCGCGGGATGGACGCGGCAGCAGCACTGCCCGAGTCCAACTCCAGTTGCTCCCGCCGAGCGCTAAGGAAACAATATGGCGACGGGCAGGGGCGGGGCCTGAGAGGCGAGGCGAGGCGGGNAGTAGAGGAGACATTGAATAAGCAACCTAACAAATTGGATCAAGGCTTTGAAGGAAATAAACAAGGTGTACTGAGTGGGAATGCAGAGTGATGTTCCTGGGGGGCGGGGCGGGGCCCGGGCAACTGGGGTCTCGAGGTCGCGGTTCGCCCCCGCCTCGCCCACTCCCAGATTGCCTTTGCTTGCTAAATCAAGGTTCTTCTTCGGGTCCGCTGTTCCTCGTGTCCTCTGGCGAGAGTGGGCAGGACATAATGTTTATTATCTTCGTTTACGTAAGCTGGGAATAAACCATCGCATAAGCACAATCACAGGATGTGATGATGATGAGAAAGCGAATGCTCAAAGAGCAAACGGGTAGATGGAAAATGAAAACAGCTGTGATTGGCGGAATAACAAGAATTACATTTAAATTTTTTTCTTAATCTTGTTAAAATACTGCCTCGGACATCTCTAAATAGAAAGCAGTAGTGGGGAAAGGCGGTATTGGAGAAGCTTTTCTTAATTACTCATCTATGGAGTTGAGGGCATGGGTCTTCCGAAACAAGCCCCTGGAGACCGAAGGGGCTTTTAGTGACCTCTCAATATATTTTGTGGGGTACATTTAGTTTGTTTTCCAAGAGAAAGATCGCACTTTTATGAGTTGCCAGGTTAGCATCATTAAATAACCTCTGGCTCTTTAGGGAGTCATTTTCAGGTAATGAATCCAATGTCATTTCATTCAGCTCTGGAAAGGTTATGTTTGAGTTTCTCACAAATATAAAAGACAGTTTTAAAATACTTGTGAAAATTAGGCATAAAAAAGATTGAGTTGTAGTTTGAGTTTAAATTAATTTTTCTTTTATAGAAAAAAATATTTTTTTTATCCATGCAGGGTATTTCCTCAAGGAAATATGAGTAAAGGTTTATAAAATACAAATTCGTTGAAAATAGGGAGGGGAAAGATATATCCATTATCTTATTTTAAAACACATAATAATTAAAACTACACAGTAAAACATATAAGAACATTAGTTAATTTTCCAAAAGAAAAAAACATAGTGTCATGTACATTGAACTAAATTGCAACAAGCAATGCACAAGGTCACTAAGGAAAAACCACCTGAAAATCGCACCTCAATCATAATCAAGGAGGGTTGGAATAGGAATTTATCTCTGCAACTGCTAATACCAACCAGCTATTAACAAGTGCTCTTAATGGGATTATTGTATCTTGGCTTAAAGTAAGCCTTGAGAAATCCAAGAGTTTTCAAAAAAGGTTCTAAGAAAGTCCGACAAGTGATTCTTAGGCTATTCCAAAATCTAAGTGAAGCATTCAAACATATCTGAGTGTAGCTTATAGTCAGCACCTGAAGAAAGAATAGAGGAAGTTATTTTTTCTGAAATAACTATTACTTGGTCGCTAGCCAACTGACACTTAAGAATACTCAAATATTCTGTCTGGTCTCTTCCACCATTCACTTCTTGACCTAATTGACCTGACAGTGCAAGCGTAGGTTGGGTCAAAAGATTTTTCCCTGAAGGGCAACTTTGGGGGATTTTTGTTGTGGAATGTGAGTGGTTGGCAAGCTGACACAAGTTAGATAGATAGTCTCTATCTCCCTTGCTCCATGAACTTGTTTACTGACGAAAAACCATTTAAGAACTGACCTAGTTTGACTCCTTTCATCTAATTAGGATTTTTGTCTTTATATTCTGTAAACATCTAACGCATCACTCATGAAGGAAAAAGAGGTCAAGGTTGCTAGGCATTAATGATTCCTTTCCTTAAATGACACCTACTCATTAGTTCTATGAGCACTGGGAGTTAATACCCTATTTCAAGCCAGAGTCTGAAAGAAATCACCTCTGGTATCTCGGATGAAAAGCTACAAGTGAGCTCCAGACTCAGGCATAATAAATACTTATTATAATTAAATTGATTACAGGCAAACCTCATTTTATTGTGCTTCACAGATGTTGTGTCTTTTACAAATTGAGGCAAGACCCTCCCCCAGCAAAAAGATTACAACTCGCTTTATTGTAATACTCACTTTATCATGGTGGTCTGGAACGGAACCCAAAATATCTCCAGGCATACCTGTATACTTTTCACATACAAAGAAAAATACAGGAATCAATGGCAGGCAATTTGACCATTAAATGACATATCTAAATAATCAGAAATTTGATATTTTTCCCAAGTCATTAGCCAAAATAGAGATTTGTCCTCAATATTGCATAGATGCTCTTGTATAGCTATACTAAGAAGGGAGAAAAGCATAAAATGTAATTCAAAATCCATTATATTTAACTTTAAGGGAAAGTCAGAGTGAAATTAGATAACAACATATGATGTTAAGTGAAAAAGAACATTTCCAAATAATATATGGAGAAAGTCCCAATTTGGTAGAGGAAACATTTCTTGTATAACTTTTCAATATACCGTGGGTACCAAAAATATGTATACACATTTTAAGAGACGTTATCTATGTATTACTTTTCGAAGTTGAATTGAATTACATAGCAATGCGTAGTATGATGTTCGCTCAAAAGATGGCATTCATCAAATGAATACTAGCGTCATTCATTGTATTACAATGTTAATACAGTTTTTTCCTTTCTTAAAATGTGTATACATTTTTTGGCACCCTCTGTATATTGAAATATTTATCTAATATATTTATTTATATGTATTTACATATTTATAGGATACATACATTTTCAATATTTGAAACCAATGTCACATTTTTCCAGTTTGCCTAAAAACTAAATTCAGCATGTATCTTACATTAATACAGAACTATGGATCCCAATCCTTAAGTCAGGTAAAATTTCAGTATATGAGGAAATCTGATTTCTTCACTGCATAGCTTAAAAAGGAGCACTGAATGAAAAAGTGAATAGGAGCATCATCCTTGATCTATATATCATCAATGAGCAAATGTCATAATTTGCAATATTCAGACTGATGTGATCAAATGCAAAGTCTGACTTGCAACCATGATAGAACGTATATTCTTGCATGGGTCCCATGAATTCTGTCCAGCGGTTGAGGATGAATGGCTACCCGGGAGTCAAAAGCCACTGACATGCTTCTTTCCATCAGTGTGCCCACTGGCAGGAGAGGGAGCGTGGGAGTCCGGAGCCAACACAACTGGTACCTCCCAGGTGTGTGGGTAACCACCATAGCAGCCCACACCCTTCCAATGCCTGCAGCATAGACACACATCTACTCTGTCTCCTTGGGTGGTTTTATGATGTGCAGGAAATGAAAAGTAATTTCATGTTAATATTTATTCAACAAATATAGAGTGAGTGTGCACACTGTGCTAGGTGCTGAGAATACAATGGTAGACAAGACCCAGGAAGAATTCAAGGGTGTCCCCAGGCACCCTCCCCACATTTTCGTTCCCATCCATCAGCTGTGTATATATCATATGACCTTACCTTGGTGAATAAAATAGATTCAGTCCCTTTCCTAGGAGAGCTTAGAAGAGTAGAGGAGACATTGAATAAGCAACCTAACAAATTGGATCAAGGCTTTGAAGGAAATAAACAAGGTGTACTGAGTGGGAATGCAGAGTGATGTTATCAGAGAAGACATGAATGAGGAAGTGACTCATGCTGAGCCCTAAAGACGCACAAGCAGCAGTGGGAAGGGCTGTGCAAGTTGAGGGAACAGCAGTTCCCCAAGAACCTGGCATGTAGCCGCACTCAACAAAATTCTAACTAAAAATGCAAACTATTACAAAATCGTCATAATTGATGGAAAAACTGAAATTGTAATTCTCTAGCCATAACTAGATCTGATGTATTTTCTTAAAGATAATAAATGTATGTTGAATAGTGCTGCTTTCTCTACCACACTCTAAACATAGCTTTAACTCGTGTAATTACAGATGGCAGAATGCAACAGGCATTGACATTCAGGAAAGAAGGGGGGAATTTGATCCCTTGGCTGGTTTCCTGATGAGTGTGAGTCATAAACTGCACTTCACCTTTAAAGGCAGGAGAAGGAAAATCCCAGGCTGCTATGGTTACATTAGATAAAAGGTATATATTTGTGGGTGTTTGTGCATATGAGTGTTTATTTAACAAAACAACAACAACAAGGAAATTCAAAACAGTTGAATTAGGGCAGCGGAATTTTGAATTCCATGTTGCAATAAGTGAAGATTTTTTAAATGAGGTAATTTTAAGCAACCTTTAGAATTATTTTATATGACACCCAAATGAAATCTTTGCCTTAGGCTACAATGGTTAGGGCAAGACAAAAACCCAGTTATCTTAGCAACTCTTTCCTTCAGAGAGAGGCCTCCCAGATCCACAGGCACATCCCAAACTCTATGCCACTCCTATAACTCAGGACAATACTGCTGACGTGTTGCTCTTCTCATCTTCTCGTTGCCATGTGTCTGAGTAGCCAAGGCCCATGAGCCACTTTCTTGACCTTTTCAGTGTAAGAGTTAAGGCCACTATGGTGCTCACATAACCAACTTCTCATCCTCTCATCTTCTCCTGTCATCACCACCCACGTAGGCATAAATAGTCCAAGCTAGTGCAGACTCCTGGCCACAGCTGTAGCCAGGCTCAGCCTAAATTCAAACCCTGATTGGATTAAAGTGATAAATCCTCAGCCTATCTGCTAAACAGAGGACAGAGGGAACCCTCGGGGGTGGAAGGTATTATTTGGAGCATTTGTGTTTCCTTTATACAGGATGTCCAGCATGCAACAAAAAAATATCAGATATGTGAAGAGGCAGCAAAAAATGATAAATCATCAAAAGAAAACAAAACAATGGAATTTCATAAGTCATGACAATTTGGATGTATCTCAGGGATGCAAGGGTAGTTTAACAGTTTCAAGGGGGAAAAATACAATCAACTCAATAGATAAAGAAAAAAACATGTTCAGTAAAATTTAACACCCATTCGTGATAAATCATCTCAGCAAACCAGGATAGAAAGAAAGTCCCTTAACCTCATAAAAAAATATCTACTAAAAACCTATACCAAACATTATTCTTAATAGTTAAAAATCTATAAGTGTGCATTTTAAAACAAGAAAAAGATAAATATGTCTGCTGTGACCACTCTGTTCAACATTGGAGGTCCTTACACACAGAAGTAAAAGGAAAAATAAGTATGAGGATTGTGAAGCGAGAAACAAAACTGTATTAAACAAAGATGATATGCTTAGAATAGCCAAAAGACTCAATAGAAAACTTATTCAAAGGGTTTAACAAGGTGGCTTGCAGTAGATGGATTGTTTGTGCCCACCCTTCAATTCCTATGTTGAAATCCTCACCTGCAATGTGATGGTATCAGGATGTGGGCCTTTGGGAGATGAGTAGGTCATAAGGGCAGAACATTCATGATGGGATCAGTCCCCTTATAGAGACCCAAGAGAGCCCCTCACCCTTTCCACCACCTGAGGACACAGCACAAAAAGGGCCACCCATGAACCTGGAAGTAGACTCTTATCAGACACCAAATCTGCTGGCACCTTGATCTTGGACTTCCAGCATCCAGCACAGAGAGAAATAAATTTCTTTACAAACCACCCAGTCTACGGTATTTTGTTATAGCAGCCTGAATGGACTAAGACAATGGGTAGATTAAAAAATAGTTAACAAAACTAAATTTCATTTATACAACCAAAACCACAAGAAATATGAATAAAAAGATACTAATTTAAATAGTAAAATTATAAAATATTTAGGAATAAATCTAACACAAAAAATGCGAAGACCTTTGTGGAGAAAATGAGGTGTAGTCCCTGGAAAACTAGAAGTGTGCTATCTAATATAGTAGTTACTAGCTATGTGTGGTTACTTAAATTGAAATATAAATCAATTGTAATTAAATAGCATTTAGGATTTAGCATTTAGCCTAATTTCCAATGCTTAATAGCCACATGTGGCTAGGCCCCCGGACAGTGTAGATATAAAATATTTCCACATCATGGAAAATTTATTGGACAGCACTAGACTAGAATATGTCCCTTCATTTCATAAATTTTGAATTAAAATGTGATCATTTATACTACTCTGCTTATGTTATAACCCCATAAAGAGAATCATGACTTAGTAAGAAATATAGATTAGGAGTTGTAAAGTTTTGTTACCTTCCAAGAATTTGGGGGGTTGTCTTTTTGGCGGGAGGGGTTTTGCTTAGCATCGGAAGGCCCTGCTGACAGGGAGTCAACTATTTTGTGAGTCTTTTCATTATTAAAGCCCGAAGGCCAGATACTTCAATACTTGCTCTTCCAGAACCCTGGCAACAAGGATACAGGCACGAGACCCAAAACTGGCCAATCAGATACTCTCTTGAAAGCTCTGAGTCTTGGGCAAACAACAAAGAGGTGCTGGAACAGCTCAGAGTTAATTCTGGAGTGGGTAGTGGTGGCCTCTGATGGTGCCAATGATGACGATGCCGGTGGTAGTATTTAGCATCCAGCAGTGACGGCACCTTAATCAGGTGATTCGTGCTCTGGATTCCTGTTGTTCCTGCCCACCGAACAAACTCAATGTTCCGGTGTCGCCTCTAAGAGCTACCCAATATCTCCCCCAAGAAATTCATTTTCTAAGTCAGAAGGAGTTGATGTCTTTATTTGCAACTACAAACTCTGACTGGTACAAAGTTAGAATGTATCTTATAGATAATCTAGTGCAAGTTTACTGTGATTCATAATATAAATGCAGGCAAACAGAATTACACCTCTTTTAACACTTTCGTATCAGTCAGCATAGGCTAAGCCATGCTGTGGTAAAGTAAAAAAAAAAATGACCCCCAAATCTCAGTGGTTAACAAAACCAGATTTATTTCTCGCCTTAATGTCCATTATGGGCAGCTCTGTTCCATGTCATCTTCCCTCTGGACCCAAGCTGATGAACCTAAATGGTCCAATGGAGCAGTCCTCTGATAATACTGCAGGTGTCATTGGCTAAGAGAAAGGGACCAAATTCATACCCCAGCTAGCTCTTAAAGCTTCACTCAGTAGTGACATAAATCATTTCCACCCACATGTCATTGGCCAAAGCAAGTCACACACTGGGATGTACAATTCTTCTAAAGGGTGGGGCACTGCAAGTCACATGGCAAATCTTTTTTTTTTATTGGGGAACAGTGTGTTCTTCCAGGACCCATCAGCTCCAAGTCAAGTATTTGCTTTAATCTAGTTATGGAGGGCGTGGGGATCGAACCGGCAACCTTGGTGTTATGAGCATTGTGCTCTAACCAACGGAGCTAACCGGCTGCCCTGACTACAAGTCAAGTAGTTGTTTCATTCTAGTTGTGGAGGGCGCACCTCAGTGGCCCATGCGGGAATCAAACCGGCAACGCCGGCGTTACAAACACTGTGCTCCAACCTACTGAGCTAACAGGTTGCCCCCACATGGCAAATCTTATCTGAGTGCTGTGGTGACACTGGGAGTATCATCAAGTGTTTGATCAATGATACAGTCTAACACAGTTCTTATAGCTTTGTTTTATTAATTTGATAAGATTCAAATTCCATAACATGAATGAAATAAATTATTTGAACAAATTATTTTTCTGGAGATTGGGCTTGAAACATTAACAATGGTAACACTTGATCCAGTTTATTAAAGTTAGATGCAGTGCTTCCAAAGTGTGGGATGAAATATGCAGAGCAGAAACACTATGAACTCATATGGAAATTCCATTCCCCCTTGAAGTAAAAATCTACTTTACAAAATTGCATTAAGCATCTACCATGCCCAGAGTTAACCTTGGGGCTTTGAGGGATACAAACTTGATGGACAATTAATTAAAGGGAAAAAAACATGTCCACTGCAGTAGAAAGCAGTGATAACATAAAGGAGCGACAGAATAGAGGAAATTCATCAGATGAGCCAAGTGTGTAATCCCCAGCCTAGTGATATAATGGAATGCGTGAGGAAGGACTACTTGAACAAGGCATACAATTCAGAAGCACAGTAATTTTATGCCAGAGGTTATGTGTGTTTGGCAGGACTCATGCAGGGGAGGAAAAACTGACCCAACATGTTGGTAAGAATTTCCAAGGACTTTAGTCCTCACTAAACACAATGGCTGTAAGTCCTTAGTAAAGGCCATGGTTATGCTGATGACATCTAATTGAACTCATCTTTGTCAACTAAATTATGGAACTAGGGGAAAATATCCGTATTTCCTTTCTCTTAAAGAAAAAAAAATCTTATGACCTTTATCTTGTAGAGAAGCGAGGCTTTTCTGATTTCAAAATGTCAAGTTTGCATGTGGTTAACCAAAAATAATTATTGACACAAAAGTTTGAAGAAGTGTAATTGTGACTGATGTAAATATAAAATTATTTATGTAAATTCAGTTAAAGCTGCACTTTAAATGAAGGTCAGTACACTTCCTTTGGTTAGTAAAATGTAGTTTACTTCTTGAGTTTTCTTAAAAAAACAACTCATGCGTAAGAAGCCAAACACAAAAGGCCACACATTGCATGATTCCCTTTATATGAAAGGTCTGGGATAGGCAAATCCATAGGGACAGAAAGCAGATTAGTGGTTGCCAGGGGGTGGGGGGAGGGGAAGATAAGGAGTGACTGTTAATGGGGACTGGGTTTCTTTTTGGGGTGATGAAATGTTCTGAAATTAGATAACGGTGATGGTTGCACAAGTTTGTGAATACACTAAAAACCGCTGAGTTGTAACAAAAAATGATTAATGCACGTGAGCGTAAAACAATTCCTAAGTTGCAAACAGTATTAATATATATATATGTGTGTGTGTGTGTGTGTGTGTGTGTATGTATGTATGTATGATTTGGGGATGATTATTTTCAAAGAGCCACTTTTAGAATAACCGACATACAGCCAAGTACGGTCTGTAATGCATAAATAGTTAAGTCAACAACAGCCACAAAATCACCAAACAACTCTTTCAATTATATTCCTTATTAAACTCTTGCAGGGTCTTCTACAAATAACACAATGAACAAATAGAATTTTATTTTTGATCCCCTTTTCCTTATTTGTTTCTGGTGAACATGCTATTGAATACTTAAATTGAAAGCTATGCACAAGAAAGGATAAAGTTATAAGACAACTGAACAATTAACTATACCCTAGAGTTTGAGCATATATGGGCCTAAGACTTTTTATTATATCTGATGCTCACTCAAAAGTACTACATGGGGAAGAAAATCTCAAAAATGTTCTGGAAAAAACATGCTCTCGCTTTTCCACTTTCCCAATTCTCCATTCTTTTCACTCTCAAATTATTTCGCCTGTTGTAAACTATAATCACTCCCCCTAAACTTGTTTTTAATCCTTTATATAAATGTGCATATGTATTGACATGTCATATTTCTGGCTTTGTTAAGTGCATTAATTAAACAAATATATATTGGGTTGTCGGGAAAGTCATGACGTATTTTTGCAACGAAAAACATAGAAAAAACTATGTCATGACTTTTCCGACAACCATATATATATATACATATATATATATATATATATATATTTAAATTGGGGAACAGTGTGTTTTTCCAGGACCCATCAGCTCCAAGTAGTTGTTTCAATCTAGTGGTGGAGGGCATGGGGATAGAACTGGCAACCTTGGTGTTATGAGCACTGCGCTCTAACCAACTAAGCTAACAGGTCGCCCTCAACAAATATTTGTTGAAGGCTTTCTGTGTGCCAGGAACTGTTCTAGGGGTTGGAGATAACCTGTGAAACAAAAGACAAAAATCCCTGCCTTTATGGAGTTTACAATTTAGTGAAGGTGGTGGGTAGGAAACGGGCAATAAACAATATAAATAAGCAAGGCATTGTATTTAAATAGTGACTACACTCTATGAAAAAAAAATCAGGAAGGATCTTGGGAGGTAAACAGCCAGGAAAAGCCTCACTGCCCAAGATGACACTTGAGCTAGGGCTTGAGAAAGGTAACTTAAGTCACAGAGAATCCGGGCTAAGAGCATTCCAGGCTGCAGCAACAGCCAGTGCAAAGGTCCTGTGGCAGGCGTGTGCTTGGCACAGTCAAGGACCAGCAAAGAGGCCAGTGACCTATTGCAAGCCATGTGAAAAAAAGTGTTCTCAGGAAGGAAGCACAGATGTCAAACGCTGCTGACAGGTTTCATGGCTACAAATTGTCTCTTGGATTTAGCAATGTGGAGGGTGGAAGTGGTTGTGACCGACACCAGTGGAGAGAGCAGTGCCAGCTAGGAACTTGGGCATTTCATCCAGAAGTATAAGCAGGAGGCAGAGTTCAGAGGCCCAGTTGCTGTGGACAGGACAGCATTTTGCAAACTGGAACACGCGTAGGACTCACCGAGGGCTTTGTGGCAATGGAGATTCAAATTCAACAGGTCTGGATGGGTCCCCTGTTTCTGTATTTGCTCCCGTGTGATGCCAATTCTGCTGATCCCAGGGCCTCGCTGAGTAACAAGAGTGTAGGGCTGGTTTTCGCTGCAGTTTCTTTTCTGTGTACAGATCTAACCAGGGACGCATATGGCAACTGCTCCAGGTTAATTCTAGAAGATTTTCTAGGTTCCAGGGGCTTGCTACCATTGACAGTGCAGCTCAAATGTGTGGCTTCAGAAATGGAGAAGAAACAGAAAGAAATGGGGATCAATGATTGTGGATCGAAGCTTTAGCCCTGTTTGTTGTGTGACCGAAAGAGCAAGGGGCCTTCTCTGCAGGAACGCAAAGACCAGGACTCAGCAAGCTGCCCAGAGGCCCTGGATGCTGGAAGACTCCTGTTTTGTTTTGTTATTTAGAAATTTTATTGGGGAACAGTGTGACCTTCCAGGACCCATCAGCTCCAAGTCAAGCAGTTGTCTCAATCCAGTTGTGGAGGGCGCAGCTCCCTGGGCCATGTGGGAATCGAACCGGCAACCCTGGTGTTATGAGCCTGCGCTCTAACCCCCTGAGCCAACTGGCCACCCTGGAAGACTCCTCTTTATCTGTCACTGGGAACTAGCAGGGGTGCCTCCTGAGAGGCCCCTTTAAGAAGATTGCCGCATTTCTCCATTATAGGTCTGGGCAAAATGGGACAGTAAAGGCTCAGAATGACTCACGGAGATAAATATGCAACAGAGATCCTGTCTCCAATTCCCTCTTTCAGTTCATCTGATGTTTTTTTTATAATAGCTTTATTGACATAATTCAGACCATGCCATTCACCCTTTTAAAGCATATAATTCAATAGTGTTTAGCATATTCACAGAGTTGTGCAACCATCAGCACAAGCCATTTTTAAACATTTCATCACCGCCAAAAGAAGCCCCTGTGCCCTTTAGCCACCGGTTCCTTTCCTGGAAGTTCTTTCCTGTGAGACATGGTGAACATCCTCTTCAGCCTGCCCCGACAGAGGGGCACACGGTTGCCCCACCACAGGCGGGAGCTCAGTGGAACATGGCTGAACAAGTCCTGGCCAGGCTGTGGGTGGGGAGGAAAATGGAAACTGGTTTACAGCCCTCTGTGTTGTCTTTGACAGATAGGCACTTTAGGTGGCATCCAGCCAGGTGACTGGGGCCTCACAGGGCACCCTTGCAAATGTCTTAATGTTTTGTTTCCAACCACAAAGGTGAATTTAGCAAAGTAGGATACCATTTTCATGATCTAAAAGCAGCTGCTGGGGAGCTCTCTATGTCTATGTACGTTTCGAAAGCGAATATATTCCAAAAATAAGAAGTTTTAAAATGTGTTACATTGTAATTTGCTTATTAATTAGATCTGTAACTTTTCCATGGCAGTTTTAGATTTTTTTTAGAAATGTGTCATCATTTGAAAAAGATTAATGACTGCTTGGAACCCACTCTGATTTGTACCTTGTCAATATTAGAAAAGCAAGAATGTGTCCAACAAATTAATTTTAATTCTTTTTTTCCTTATTGTTCTGTAGGACGCTTGCAATGTTTTAACAAAGGATGCAAAACAGCTTGGCTATTTTGTCATAATTGTTATATAGTTTCCCTAGGTCATACAGATAGAGAATAAAGATATCAAGACAGAGAATGAAGACGTATTTTATAGGAAATGGTATCTGAAACTGCATTTATATACTTATAATCTTCAAATTCATCAAAATATAAACATATAAATGTCTCTATAAAAGCTACATGTTTTTACATTTTAAAATTTAGTGTTTTAACAATCACTTGTTTTTCAGAGACCCAGATAACCCACATGGGTGCCGCGTGAAGTTTGGGAAGCCTCCCATTGTTAGGAAAGCCAGCAACCCATGCCAGGTGTTCCTGGCTGACCTCCCCATGAGCGGGAGAAGGTCACAGGACTGGGCCACGCGGGAGTCTATAAACCACACTCCCGTCAAAGGAAAAACAAACCACCATAAAAAAATGGTTCAACCTTGCTGGAATTAACAGGAAGCCTGGATGTTTCTGAAAGCAAACTGATAATGCAAAAAACAACAACAAAAAAGACCCACCTGTATTCTCACTAGATAGTCCTGGCTTTGTCTGTGTGTGTCCTTGGGCAAGGACACTCTCTCAGCTTCAGTTTCCTCACATCTAAAATGCTGGCAGGGCAGTTGCGAAGATTAAATGAAATGCTGTATATAAAGTGCCAGGAATCGAGGAATATGGTGATGGAGCATCTTCCCCCGCCACTGCCTGGCTGACTTCATCTCAAGATTTACCTGAAGGGTCACAGCCTCTGTGAAGCCCTCCCTGATACCCCCGAGACCCCGCACCCGTCTCTTCAGTGTCTTAAAATGTACAATAAAATGACTGCTGGCTACATGGCATTGACTCTTGCCCTGCACTTGTGGGTCCCAAGGCCTGGGGCGGTGTCTTGATCACCTCTTTGTCCCCAGCACCTGGTGGAGTGTAAACCAATGTGCAATCATTACTGCACAGCCTTTCTGATAACACAGTGACATCTCTGGAAACCTAATTTTAAATCACAACGCAAATGAGATTATATGAAGTTGTCATCGGTTCTCCCTTTGGCTTATGGGCTCTTCTGAAAGCAAGAAGGTGCCTTCTATAACCTAGGTCCTTACAGTAAATACCTCTGAGAGACGGAAAAAGAGTTGAGTCAAATATTTTGCATTTACTGGTAAGTTATAAATAACAAAGCTCTCTGGACTGAAAGATGAAGGCGCAGCCCTGGCAGAGGCAGTGGAGCACTGCCAGCAGCAGGCTTCCTGACTGGGACTTAGAAATGGTAATAGGGAATGAAAGGAGCCTCTGATGGCAGGAAGTGCTGGGGGAGAGACAGAGCTGCAATTGTACCCAACTTTTTAGCTAAAAGATGTAACATGGACAAAAGGCGAGTGATGTGGGAAAACCCATGAAGAGAACCCTTCTACATTCAGGTATAACAACTGATGTTTGTGCCCAATGCAGAGCTATTCCCGGTAACCATGGCAACCAAGAGCCAGGCTCCACTTGTGCAGAATTTCTGTGCTGTTTATTTTTTATTATGGGCCATGGGTAGGGAACTTGGGGTCGGTTGTAGCTTATGAAACATCCATTTGCAATATTGCCAATGTAGGGAAGGAAAAAAAATCTTTTTTCTGCTACCGGCTAGGTTCTTGGCTGGGGCTCTGTAACCAAAGACAGATGAACAAGGGGAAAGCATACACATTTATTGAATATAAGTTTTATGTGACATGGGAACCTTCATAAGGAAATGAAGACCCAAAGAAAGGGTTAAACCTGGGTGTTTTTATATTAGGTTTGATGAAGAGTGGAAAGTCGTGGGAAAACATGATAGGACAAAGGGTATGAGTAAACTGGGGGAAACCTAGTGAGACCTGTCGGTTCAGATTCCTCTCAGCTGGGTCTCTTCATCTGCAGAGATAAGGATGTTACTTTTCTTGGGCGGGAGGCCTCCGGGGAGAAGGAGGCAATCAAAGGTTCCTTCTTGCCATTTCTCAAATTCCTTCAGCTTAAAATACCCAATATGCCAAGGCACCATATTTTGGTATAATGTGTCCTGAACCCCATCATCAAGCACTTTGTCAACTATAAGGGTGTAGGGAGAGCAGTCTCTGTGTACTTGTGTTTGAAACCAGGCATATGACAATTGGACCATTGCTGTGGCCATTTAACTGGTGCCCCTGCATCTGTCCTTGCTTCCCTCCCCGCCTAACTTAACAGAGCCGCCGGAAGGGTCTTTCCTAAAGGTCATTCAACTCCTATCACTACCAAGTCCCCTGCTTCCATGGCTTCCCATCAGACTTGGGGAAAACCCCCAAGTCCCTACCATGACCGACAGGGCCTCCATGAACCTGAATGCTCTTTTATTACTGTAGGCAGAAAGAATAGGGCCATGGGGAGAGAGAGAGGAGGAGGAAGGCAAGAAAAAAGTAAGGGGAGACAAAGGAAGGAGGAGATAAAATCATTCTTAAGAAAAGGTGCAGTCATCAGACCGGCCAGCGTTAGATTTGGGTGAGTCGGGACGCCATGTTGGCCCTCAAGGTGAACTGTAGCTAACTGTAATAGGTTGCAATACTACTAGCATTGTGGGCAGGGGGCAATCTCCACCCCGTGTGTGGCCATGGCAGTTCCGACAAGAGCCAAATAAGGACAAGGGGATCCCAACTTCCGGCAGGAAGGAGTGGTCAGCACGTACGCGAACACCACCCTAAATCTTGAATATTTTGCGCCCTCATTGTAATAAAATCCTAAGCCTCTTTGTTCTTTGATGCAGTTGCTCTTCTCTGGGCCTGCCTGTTCGCACATATCTTGAGAGTGTACTATCTCCTTTTTTAAAATAAATCCACTGCTTGCTTGGTTTATTCGGTGCGTCCTTGAATTCTTTCCCGTGATGACACCAAGAACCCATTTTCCGGCAACACTTTGGCTTCACCGCGCCTCGGCTCCAATGGGACCTTGCTATACCTTGCCTGTGACAGGCACACTCCCGTCTTGGGGCCTTTTCCTGTAAAAATGATTTTAAATTAAATGAAAGATCCTTTACTCCACAAGCAATTAAAAAAACCAAAACACTTTTTCTTTTTCGGGAATAAGACATAGGATGTGAAAGAATGGTTAGTTATACTTAGAAAACGTAATGCTATTTCATTGGCTAAAAGAAAAAAACCCCAGATTACTATTTTCCTATCTCTAGCTGCAAAAGGCACTGACAAAGTTGATATGAAATGAGGAAAACTACCCAGATTTTTACATCTGGGAGAGTAAAGGAATTTCCATTTCAGGTGCTTTTGTTTGTCTGCAAATTCAGTTCGCAAAATTCCAGTATAAATAAAAACTACCAAAAAAAACAACCAACCCCAAACCCCTAAACACACAAAAAACCCCAAACCAAAAAGCAAACACTGACATGAATTCATCACACTTGGTTTGCATGTACTGTGCTTTTATACCCACCAAACAGTTTTTAAGGTCATTTCAAGTCATGTGAAACCATACTTTGTGAAGCTTGGAGTTTTAGGTGACTGTAAGTTTCTCTTTGGAAAGGTTAACATGTTACATCATAATAAGCAGCCCTGGGAAGCTACAGGGAGAAAGAGATCAAAATAGAATTCACACTTGATGGCTTCGAGATGATTTCTTCAACACCATTTGAAAACACGTGTTAGTTTTGTGCCTCTTTTGGGGAGTTCTGTCATGAGGCAGGCAGACTGTACATGCTTAGGCCTTCCGAGCCCTGACAGAGCAAGTTAGGAAAGTCAGGAGAAAAGAACTGGTGAAAATATATAGGTGTGTGGGTAACTCTGAAGTAAACTTGTTAAAAGGATCATGATTAACATTCTATGGGCCGGCCAAGTGGCGCAATGGTTAATAACTGGCTTGGGACGCCAGAGGGCCCCAGTTCGGATCCCACATATGAGGGCCAGTGACACTGCCCTCTACAGCTAAGATGCTGACAACAGCTCAACCTGGAGCTGGGCAGCCGTGAGTCGCCGGCGATGGCATAGGCTGCAGCCCCTGCTGCAGTGGGTTGCCATGGGCTACCGTGTGTAGCCAGCAGCCGCAGTGAGCTGCCGTCCAGAAGCCAGCGACTGATCTGCCTCGCCCGGGAAGAGCGCAATGATGGTGCCAACTTGGGCCAGTGAAGCAACATCCTCCACAACTAGACTGAAGAACAAAATGACAACAACTTGTCTGTTCCCCTTCCCCCAATTCCCCAATAAAAATCTTAAAAAAAAAACAAAAAAAACATTCTATGAATTTTTAAAAGAAGAAAAAAAGCATAGAAAAAAAAGCATATGTAATCACATAGAAGGCTTGTTCTGTTTAAACAATTATACACATGGGTTAAACAGTGTTCGAAAGGCCTCAAAGAAGTAATTTCCTCTTCAATTCACTTGTTAGGGAAATGTTGGTGGATTAAAAGCCTGAGGCAATGGACTTCCTCTAACAGACCAATGGCTGTCAATGGCTGTTTTTACATAAGCAAAATTGGAACTTCAGACCTAAAGGGGTTCAGAGTATGCCACCCCCAAATATGCCATCCTGGCATGAGGATCATTCTGAGCTGAAAGCAAATGAGGAAAAGCAGACACAGGATGAGCTCCCTGTCCCTCCCCCACCCCCCATTGGCCTGAAAGCAGAACATAAATTCCCCTCGTGAATTCCGTACCCAGAAGTGGGTAACAACCTGATCGCCAGGGACGAGATGGCACCGAGAAGAGTTTACACAAACGAACTTGACTAAATAACCATTATCTTCCATTAGGTCGCCCAAGGACTTACTTTCCCAGTTTGCACCCCTAAAAGCCTAAAGCCATTTTCCTTTGTCTTGCTACTTCTCTACAGGCTTGTTCTTTGTTAAGACGTTAGATAAGCCCAAGTTCTAGCCAACCCCTTTAAGTTACTCCACTGAATTTCTCCTGCATGTGTATCCACTGTGCTGCACATTACTAAACTGTTTTTCTCTTGTGAATATCCTGTCAATTTGCAGTCCCAGCTACAGAGCCTAGGAGGGTTTTTTGTCCTCCCCTCCAGACCTAACACTCATGCCCTTGAGAATAGAAAGGCTCCCTAACATCAGAAGCCAAATGTCATAGTTCAAGAGTTTATATACCCTGGAGGCTTGTGCCAAGAAAAAAAAAATACACGACTCCTTCAACTAAGCAAAAGGACTTGAAACAAAGTTCTGTGGGATTAGTCATTGGGTAACTTTTGTGGCTCAAGGGAGACCTGTAAAGTGAGAAAAAAGGGGGGAACATAACGAAGCTCTGGTTACCCAATGTGAGAGCCTAGAGACAGTATTCATTTAGTCACACATCTCCAGGAATAGATTTCTCAGAAGTCAACATTGAGGCAGTCTCGGACGGTGAATTTGGAGTTTGAAAATCTGGGAGTAGTTTGAGCTGGGCTATTTATGGTTGTGTAGCTTGGGCAAGTTACGGCACCTCTGCGGACCGGCTTTGTCCTCTGTCAAGTATACAGAATAGTGGTCTTTTCTTAGAGTTGTGGAAAGGATCAAGTGAGAGCCTAGGTGTGAGCCATTCTCAACTCTGCATCTTAAAATTAACTTCAGGAATTAGATAAGAAATGTTGATACCTGCGTTGCATACCATAGACTCAAGATGTAATGGTTCTAGGGTGGGCCCTCAGCATCAGTGGGGTTTCAAAGCTCCCCAAATGATTCTAATACGCAGCCACTGACTACTACAGGCCGATTGCTAAAGCAGCGCTTCTCAAACTCTCTTGGACAGGAACACGTGGGGATCCTGCCAAAAGGCAGTTAGGATTCAATAGCTGGGGGCCTGAGAGTTTGCATTTCTGAAAATCCCCCAGGTTATGCTGAGCTGCTCTCAGCTACACTCTGAGTACAGTGAAGTACTGAGTGGCCACAAGCACAATGCAAACAGTCACCCACTCTCTCTCCCCAAACCATTGATAAAAGTGAACTGGCATCTTAAGGTGCTTAACCATAGAGATGGGAGGACTATGGGTGGAGCTGGGCCCCTTGTTAACTCTCTAGTCCTGACTTCCTGTTAAACTTTGTGGTAACTTCCAGAGGAGGGATGCGAATAAAGGGGGATGCCATTTTGGTCTCAGGGCTTTTTTCCACATGGGCGGCCAGTTGGGGCATCAGCCAGCAAGTGTGTGTATACACACTCCTTGGTGGCTTTGTTTCTTTTTTCTTTTCCCAGAATAAACTGTTCTTTTGGTGAATTACCTGGAGAATTATTTGGCCAGTCGACACCATCAACTTTTAGTGATAGTGGTATAAGCTTCAGCAAACGACTTTTTTTCCTTCTTCTTAGGATTGTTTTTTAAAAATAGTGTGTGTACGATGTTAAAAACAAGCGTAAAAGGGTGGTACAAACAGAAGGTATTACTCTGGTTATTGGCTGTTAAGAGAATATTTATTTACAATTACAAGCACACCCACTTGCTATGGTACCACTGCTCCCCACATTCATTACAGATTACATAGGTCATCATTTCTTCATCTGGGTTTGAATTCCTCACCCAACTCGGAAGGAAAAGTGTTCCTCTGGCAATTACAGTGACCTTGCAATTGAATTTCTCACAGCGTCTGCATTTTATTTTCTTTGTCTGTGTGCCCTCAACCACTTGGGGAAGATAATGTTCCTGTATGCCAGATTCCGTGTAGGCGGCTCTCAACTGCTTCAGTTCCTTGCTTGCCATTTCCATGACGGTCATTTCTGCAAATTCTCTTGGAGACGTGGCCCCAGAGAGCAAGTTTTGTTGTAAGTGCGAATTTTTGGGGTTCTTCAGATTGGCAACTTTGCTTCTGATGCAAGTTTTATATTTTTTGAGGTTCTTTGAATACAGGGTAAAAATGTGCTCTTCGATTTCTCTTGCAAGGTTTTGCCACAGATCAGCTTTGAGCTGATCTGTGAAAGAACTAGTTAAAGCTTCATAAAGCAGCTTTGTGCATTTAGTTCTCACAGGCCCTGCAGGACCCAGCAACTCATCTGATCTCTTGTCGGTGGACTGAGGGTCACCACCCTTGACATGCTCTTCCTTAGGTTCCATTGGACTAGGGCTATTTTCAGGCACAACCGTTTCAGTGGCTTTCGCCATCACATCCTGGGACGATAGCCAAGAATTAGAGCTGGAGCCGCCCAAAACCTCATCCTGACTTGCATCATGAGAAAGTCCTGAATTTTCTTCATTTTCACCTGTAGGGAATAATGTAGGGCTGTCCCTCGGTTTGAAATGAGGATCCTTATAAAGTGCTTTCCATTCTGACAGCAGACACTTGGCTTTCTTCTTCAAAGCCACTGTGGGGCAGTTTTTGAGGACTCTGTACACAGCCTTGACCACATCTGTCTGCTGGAGGTGCTCCTTGGTCACGTGAAGCGTTTCTAGTTCAGTCAGGTGATTGCCAAGATCCTCAAAGCTCCTTTTAGACATCAGGTGCTCAATAAGGAAAGCTCTGGCAGCGATCTGGGTCTTGTCAGACATTTTTACAGCTGCAAAGAGAAAAGAGATTTCCATTTTCTTAGGCTTGCATTTTCCAGTTACAACTTCCTGCCAGTTACCGAAGTGGTGTTTTCTAAAAGAGCTAGGTAATAAAAATGGGTGCGACATGTGAGAAAATGGGATCTGTGCTGTGGGATGGTTCAGTTTCAAAAGTCTGATTCTCAGCAGTTAGAAAAAAGTGGCACTGCAAACAGCTTCTGCATCAATAGCTGCTTAAAGACGCCTGCTGGAAGATCTGCTACAACTTTTTCCATTTCTAATTTTACAAGATCAAGATTTGCCAGTTCCTTTGGATGGAATTTGGTGGTAATGTTGGGGACGAAATTATGCCAGTGTCAGCATCAGCAGGGTAAGGCTGAGCGAGGCTGGACTCCTTCCCCCCCCCACATCCCGCTATATCACTCAACTTGCTGATTTGCTCATCTTTAAGTGATACTTTTCTGAATATAAAAGAATGAGAGAAAAACAGGGGGCAGAGGAGATGCTGTTCAGATGTTCCAAGGAACCTGAAGAAAAAGTGAGCCAGCACAGCTTGGGGGGCAGACGGAACCCAAAGGCAACAGGCCCCATTGTGCTGACATCTGAGTCTTCTGGACAATTGGTAAAGGTTCAACTAAGTCATCCAGAGGATTTATGACTTTGGACTAATTGGTCCCTACACCAGAGTTTGGCTCCCTTAACTGTTTTCTTTTTTTAACATTTAGGTGTAAAAAGTTGCTTGATGATTATGTCTGTGTGAATCTCATCCTAGGCAGGCAAATGTTTACCTAACCAGTCTATTTTTCTCTCCACATAACGTACATATGCGTAATATTGATAGCAGGGACCCTATCTTTCAAAAAATCTATGGACTCCCACTTTATAGCGCTTGATATTAAATAACCATCACTGAACGTACACAGGCTAACAACACTGAAGTGATTACAGAGAATAAATTCAGTCTCCCTAGAAACTATCTGACAAGTGCTGTAAAATGTAATGTCTTTTTAGTGAGCAATTCTACTTCTATAAATTTACTTTAAGGAAATGAGAGATGTGGAGGCTGTATATGTAAGAATTTTCTTCAAACTGAGAAGAAACTAGGTCCCAAATAGTTAAACTTGCACATGAATATTAATAGCAGCATTATTCATGATAGATGAAAAGTGGAAACAACTCAAATGTCCATCAATTGATGAATGAATAAACAAAATAAAGTATGTCCATACAATGGAATGTCTTTTGACAATAAAAAGATAACATACTACATGGATGTGCCTTGCAAACACTATGCTAAAAGACACAGACCACATATCGTATGAGTCCACTTACATGAAATGTCTGGAATAGGCAAATCTATAGAGACACAAAGTAAATCTGTGGTTGGCTAGGGCTGGGGAGTGGGAGTGACTAGTGGGGTGGAATGACAAGGGGAGTGGCTGCTAATGGGTGCAGAGTTTTTCTTGGGGGAGGTGAAAAATCTTCTCTAAAGTTGATTGTGGTGATGAGTTACGTAACTGTCAAGATAGTAAAAAAACCCACTGATGCGTACACTTTAAAAAGGTGAATTGTATGGTATATCAATTATAGCTGAATAAAGTTGTTATTTAAAAACAACACATAAGAGTCGGATTCAAATTTTACTTAAAAAATCACATGTGAAAAGGCCAAAAATAGATACACAAAATTTTTGACAGCGGCATTTTCTGAATGGTAAGATTTGTTCTTTTACTCTTTTCTGTATTCTCTATGATAAGTATGTATTAGTTTCATAATCGGAAAAGTTATCAGTCTAGTATAATTTCATGAGAAACTCTTATACGTTTAAGATATGTGCCTGCTGAAAAATGGCATGGTAAATGGGTCAATCAACCTTCCCTCGAGAATCAGAATATTGGAAAGGTGCTACATCACCTGTGACTTTGCGTTCAGATTAGCATTCGCAATTTCCTCAGAAGTCTACTGCTGAATCGAAAACGGCTGACTCTCCCCTCAAACTCTATTATGAAATATAAAGAATTAAGTACACTTGGCCACAACAATGAGGTTTCTCCTGCTGTTTCCATGCTGGCACAGCTCAAGGATGATCAAGATTCTGGGTCTTACATTTTTACCTCTAGAGGGAACTGGAGTGTAGACGACCTGGACAATTTTTTTTTAAGTCATTTAACAGTCAGTCAGTGGGTCATCAATTCAGGATCTTAAGTGGCTATTTTTCTAATGATCAGGAATCAATATTTCAAGATCATTGTTTGTCCTTCTTAAAATTCCACTTTTAAAGACTGACAACTGTAAGGGCGGCCGGTTAGCTCAGTTGGTTGGAGCGCAGTGCTCATAACACCTAGGTTGCCGGTTTGATCCCCACATGGGCCACTGAGCTGCGCCCTCCACAACTAGATTGAAACAACTACTTGACTTGGAGCTGATGGGTCCTGGAAAAACACACTGTTCCCCAATAAAAAACAAAAAAAAACATAAAAAAAGACCAATAACAATAAAAGAGGTCTTCCTAAGAATCAAAGGCTCAGTAAACAAAGAATAGGCAAGATGGTACAGAAGAATTAAAAATACATGCCCTCAACTGCTGGAAATCTCTCTCTGCCTGGGATCGTGGGGTCTGGAGGAAGTCAAGCAGCCATGCTACCATGAACAGCTCTCAAGCCCTCCCCCATTTGCTGGAAAGTTTCCTAACAAAGAAGAACTGTTCATCCTGCCTGCATTCTATATTCATTCTATATGCATCACTACCAAAGAAACCAGGGTTGATCTTTGCTGGATGTCAACAGGCTGGTTAATAAGAGACAGGTCTAGAGTGCCCACAAGGAGGTTAGGCAATATTTAACTCAGGTCAGATCAGAATTTCTCAACGAAGGGTCAGAGTCTCAAGGAGATTTTGAAGGGGATTTAACTGGAGCTCTGCGGCTTCGGTGCCATGCCAGCAGCAGTCTGCGATACCAGCAAAATTTGGTTTTCACACACGTAAACCTATAGAAGTTGATGTATTTATGTATAAGCACTTTGCTCTTCACTTCATATGTCCCTTTATTTACCTCTCCCTCATATCTATTTATTTTAATTTTTAATTGTGGAAAACTACACATATCATAAAATTTACCATTTTAACTTTTTTTTTTAGCTGAGCCATCCTGCCACCTGTTGGCAGCTCAGTGGCAGCTCAGCTCGGGCTGGGAATCGAACTGCTGTGGCCATTTTAACCCTTTTTAAGTGTATGGTTCAGAAATATTAAGTACATTCACACTGTTGTGCATCCAACCTCTAGAACTCTTTTCATCTTGCAATACAATTGCTTTCTCCCCCCTAGCCCCCTACAACCATCATTCTACTTTCTATCTCTATGAATCTGACTATTTTAGATACCTCATATAAGTGGAATCATATACTATTTGTCTGTGACTGACTTATTTCACTCACCATAATATCCTCAAGGTTCAGCCATGTTGAAGCATGTATCGAGCTTCCCTTCCTTTTTAAGGCTGAATAATATTCCATTGTACGAAGAGGCCACGTTTTGCTTGGCCATTCATTCGTTGATGGACATACGGTTTGCTTCTACCTTTTGACTCTTGTGAATAATATTGCTATGAACACGGGGGTACAAATATCTCTTTAAGACCCTGATTTCAATTCTTTTGGGTATATACCCAGAAGTGGAATTGCTGGATCTTATGGTAATTCGATTTTTACTTTTTTGAGGATCTGCCATACTGTTTTCATTCTCCTCCATATTTTTAACAGCATTTAAATCCTGTTAAACTTTCTCTTCCCCTACTGTGGGACAATCATGTGGATATAAAGCATGTATTACCCTAGGAGGGTGTAGTGTGGAAGCAACTGGGATACAAAGTTTTGAGACCTGCCATAAAAATACAAAGCAAGCTGTATGACCAGTATAGAGTTCTACATAGTTCACTCAATAAATATTTATTATGCATCTAGTACATGGTAGATGCTGAGCCTAAAGAGAGACTCTCTGCCTTGAAAGAGCTGCCAGCCCAGTGGAAAGATACAAAGAAACCGGCTGATTTCGCTCCACAAGGACAGGCAAAGGCCATGAAAGGACACAGGAAGAGTACTGACACCGACTCTGGGCCTGCCACCTTCTGGCCAGCTCCCATTGATTCTTCACCGCCCTCACTCTGACTCATGGCGCTCTGCTGGAGGGGTCATCTTCTAGTACAGATCTTAGCAAGACAGTCCCTTATTTCCCCCTTAAAGCCCTTCAGAGGTTCCCCTCTGCTCTCGGGATGGAGTTAAGGTCCTTAGCCAGGTGAGGAAAAGCCGCCTTCCAGCCTCCTCCGTGACCCCACAGAACCACCGACAGGCACTGCCCATGTCACAGCTCTGAGCCTTTGTGCCGGAAGCTCCCTCAGGCTGGCCTGTCTCTCATCATGAGTGATTCTCAATCCTGAATGCAAATCCGAATCATCTGGGGAAATTAAGGGGCAAAACCAAAAACAAACAATGCCAAGCCCTTGTTTGATAGAATGGTAATGAATTAGAATCTCTGAAGGTGGGCCTGGGTTATTGTCCCAGCTGTCCAGATGATTCTGATTTAAACCAGGGCTGCCACCACTGTACAGGCACAACTCCCTTCTTGCAGCAGGACCATCCCAGTTATGCTGCTATCAGCCCAAGGCCAGCTCCAGCTCTGCTTCTAGACTGAATGCACAGAACCTGGCTTCGGATTTTGCTAGATGAGTGCCATTAAATCAGGAAATGTTAAAACTATCTGCTGTGTACAACTCACCTGAGAACCTTCCTACAAATAACAACTGGTGATGGCCATATTTTAACCAACACGATGCCCCCAATTCCTCATATTCATTCCATCACTTACCTCTTAACAGCGGAAGACAATGTATATTTATTGAGCAACTCTGTACTATACACATTCATGTCATTTCAATGCTCACAAGAACCGAGACAGGTGTACGACTTATCTCCATCTTACAGATGAGGAAACCTGCAAAAAACATCAAGTATTTGCACATTTTTTTCATGGTCCATACCACATTAAATTTTTTGTTTTTTAATCATCTGTCTTCCCCACAAGACCATAAGAATGACATTTGTTCCATTTACTGATACACACCTGGCAAACACCTGGCCAATGCTCACTATTACCCAACAAATGTTTTTTGTTAAATGAGTCAAGAGCATCCAGGATGCTCTCTCCTCTCTGCTCGTGAGCATCATTCTGGCCACTACAGATCGCCTTGCTTGTACCCACTGCACCTAAGCTCAGGGCCCCTCAGCTTCTCCCACAAAAGACCAACCTCATCTCAATTCCAGTTAACGAGTAATTTAAAAAATTCTAGTTAAAAAAAATCCCAAACCAACAAAAAAGCAAAAAGGGAGCATGGTGTCTACTGTGGACTAGTCAAGTGAGTTCCAGGCGACAAGCCACTTGGGAATAAGGAGAGTCAAGAAGGTAGAGTTCCCAGAAGTAAGGAGTATTGAGAACGTTGGGTCAATTTCATGACCATTTTGTGCCTCAATTTCCTCATCTACAAAATGGGGAAAACCCAACATCCTAGGATGAGTATGAGAATCAGACAATAGTCCTTATAAAGTCCTTAGAAGTATGCCTGTCACAGTAAGCCTGACTGACAATTACACAGGACTATAATGAAAAGGCTTACATATACAAAGGGTGCCAAAAAACGTATACATATTTTAAGAAAGGAAAACGGCATTAAAATGGTAATAATATATACCGATAACAAAAGATGCATGCGAGTCACGTGTGACTTCTGCAATGACAAGAGGTGCTCAAAGTGGTTCCCATCAGCGTCCAGACACTTCTGATGATGGCGAACTACTGCTTGAGCAACGTTCGCCAAAGTGTCCACTTGTATACATTTTTTTGGCACCCCCGGTATTTACCATAGCAGGTTCTGAAACAGGGGTTTGGCAAACTTTTTCTGTAAAAAGCCAGACAGTAAATATTTTAGACTTTGCAGTCCATCCAATCTCTGTATGGACTACTCAACTCTGCTGCTCTTATACCAAGAACAACAGCCACAGACAATACATAAATGAATGGGTATGGCTTTGCTCTAATAAATCTTTTTTTCGAAGTCAGGCAGCCTGGATTCGGCTGTAAGCCATAGTTTCCTGATCCCTTTCTAGAGCAATGCCATCCAATAGCAATGTAATGCAAGCCACAGAATTTAAAATTGTCTAGTAGCCACGTTAAAAAACAAACAGGTGACATTAATAATACATTTTATTTAACCCAGTGTATCCAAAATACTGTCATTTCAACATGATATAAACAAATTATTGAGATATTTTATATTTTTTCATACTAATTCTCCAAAATTCGCTGTTTTACACTTACTGCAGAACTCAATTTGGACTAGGAACACTTAATGTAGCTAGTGGCTACCATATTGGATAACACAGTTCTAGTGCATATGCTATTACAGATGCTTAGACACACCTATATCCCTAGCTTCTGAATACATATCAAAAATAGAGTTTACACAGCGCCAGCAATAGTGGGCCCTAAATATCTGTGAACCAAATGCATATAAGCTTTTGTAAATATTAACTAATACTATAGTATGGGCAAGGTGCACACATCTAGCCTAATCCCTAAAGAGGAAACATCAAAGAAAAATTTCCAAAAGCTGCTAACAAATCAGCAGCAACCGAGATCTGTTGAGGTCTTTAGATCTAAGATCTAAAGAGAAATTTTAAGTTTCTAGCCGTAACACGTACACCTCTCCAGGTACACAGGGGGCCCTTCGTCTACGGAGAGAAACGATGCCAAAAGTTGGTAGGGGCGTTGTAGTTCCTGAACAGCCACTCAAACTGCGATAGGGTCCTCCCACGTCAGGACGATCCCTAGCAAAGGTGCTGCGAGTGGAAGGCAGCGGCCGAAGGGCCCTCTCTGGTCCGGATTCGGGTTCCAGTGGGTGGGCTGCAGGGACAAGCCAAGCCTGCTGCAAACCGTCCCAGAGTGACAGTCTGGCACCCAGCACACAAGCAGCGGCGGCCCGGAGAAATTGGCCCACCCCCGCGACCTCCCCTGGAGAGGAGAGGGCACGCTCGGGCCTACCCGGCCCCGGACACACCGAGAGCCTCCCCGAGCAGGGGTGGGTTTCCCCGAGCACGGGTGGGCAGAGACCCCAGCCAACCCGTAGCGCGGCTCACCGAGAAGCGCAGGCGATGCCTAAGGGCCCCCGGTGACCCCCGCGCCCAGAGAGAACTTCCGGTCCCCAGGGCGGGACACGAAGGCTCGACCAATCCAAGCCCTCACACTGAAGAACGCAGCCCGGATCCCGAGCGTGCGAGCAGAAGCGGCGCCTGCGCAGAAGGTCGGCGCCCGTGGGGCCGCCTCTCCGCAACTGGAGGACGTCTTACAGTCCGGCATCCCGGTATGAGTTGAAAAAAAAAAAACTAGCCTGACTAATGGAGCCACCAGAAGCTGAAAGAGGCACGGAGGGATTTTCCCCTAGAGCTTTGGAGGGAGTCTGGTCCTGCCAACCCCTTGAGGTGGGACTTCTGGCTCCAGCACTGGAGAGAATAAATTCCTGTTGTTTGAAGCCACCCAATTGTGGCAGCTACAGGAAAGGAACACAATGAATGATGTTGTTACCTGGTGTTGGAGCTCTGTGTGTGCTAATGTCCAAATGCTGCCTCTTTTGTTCTCTTTATGCGCCCACTTTTGGGAGTTTTTTGGAGACCTCCCCCCCCACCCCCGCCCCCGTTGCTGGGGGCCCCTTCTCACCTATTCTCAGATGATACAGTCTGGTTGAACACCAGCTCCTTGCTTTGGGTGGCATGTCCCCACCCAGCCTTTTTCTGTTGGGTCACCTCATCTGCAGCCAGCCCTCTTGAGCAGGGTCTTTCCAAAACAACCCAAGCCTGCCTATTTGTTTGATGTGCACTTAGCCGATTGGAAAACCCCAGCAGCTCTGCTCTCCATTAAGCCCTGGAAGCTGAGGCTGTCCCCTCTCAGCCACTCTCTGCCATCGTAGGTAGTCTTAGGCAGCCCCAGCTGGCTTCTCACCTGTTGAGTTTTTTGGAAGAGTCAAACATCATTTCGTGTACACTTTCATGACAGGAGAACCTGCCAATCTCTCCGAGTGGTTCTCTCAAAGTCCCCTCCACTTGCCTGGAAGGCGGGAGGAAGCTTCCAGAATTCTAACAGCCCTCTTTCACTCTTGCATAAGCTGAAGAGGGGTGAGGGGCCATGGATGACAGAAGTAGTTAGGGGTCTCCTCTTAGCCTCGTGTAAATGGTCTAGCATGTCTCTAGAATCAGTGGACATGTAACAGTGTGCTCAGCTTTGGGGCCTTGGGCGAAACTCCAAGTCTGGGAGAGTACCATTTAACAGTCACTTGGACATGGATTCATCTTTAGGTCATTTCCATACCCGTTCTCCTTTCCCACACCATTCGTCCATTTTTGTCATATCTCTAGAATGTGAGTTTTTCTACCATAGATATATGGCAACAGAATAGCAGAGAAACGAAGGAGCAGCAAGTCTGGCTTTAATCAATTCTTGGTGCAGATCATAGGATGGAAATCCAAAAGCAATGAGACAATATTTATACTTGGTTACTGGGGATGCTTCAAAATTCCATTTAATCAGGAAAATATATTATACAATAGAAAAGGTACAAAAAGAAATAGGAGGAAAGGACGCCAATCCTATTCAAAAACCTCTGCCTGCCCACTCAACTGCCATTGGCACTGCTGTTAAGAAATCTGAGCTGAAGCTTGGCGCTGGGATTTCATTGTCAGAGTGGCTTGTTACCAGGAGGAATGGTCTGCCAGTGATCCTGATATGTGGACTGCTCCAAGAAATGCCTCACTTCATTTTGGTTCTCAGGCCTTTCTTTTCAAGGGAGGTCGTTTTGTAACAGCAGTTCATCAGAGGGCCAAGACATAAGCATTGAACTAAAAACCATTGGTCTGTGCTGCTGCTTTGTCTTTTGTTCCTGCACCATTAGCTTCAAGGCTCATACTCATGGACTGTACACACCACGCACAGCCCTCCTTTCATGATATAATCTGGGCGTGCTGCCAGGAAGGATCATTCATCCACAATATAAAGGATAACTACGTCCACTCCAGGTCTTCTAAGTCTTCAGGGGGAGACACATTTGGCCAGAAGTGCACCATTCTGATTTACGATGCCCAAGTGAAACGTTTTTCCATTTCAGCCTCATTTCCTGCCCATAACGACCTAACAAATTGTACTTGCTGCATCATTTGGCTCATATAATAGTTTTTATTAGTTGTTCTTCATTTCAAACCTGATGCAAACTCCACCTAGGTTTCTAGTTGCTGGAAAGAATGAAGGCATTGACTCTTTGTCATAAGAGTAAATCATTTAGGTTGGTATGTTGGCTGGGACAATTACAAGTACTCAAGCCCAGCTTTTATGTGATGGGGTCCACGTGGTGGACATTGGTGGGTTTGGGCCACCAGCTTTCAGCCCACTTTCTGCAAAGCCAATCAATTGCCCCAATTTGCCCTAGCCAGGGGGCAGCCACATGACCCAAGCTAGGCCAACTGCACACCCCTCCCTAGAATGGGAATTTTGAACAGAGTAATGTGGACACTAACATGGTGAGAGGTCATTCTAGCAATGGTAGCATCCTGATCAGCAATGGCTTCCCCCATAGCTCTGCTTCTAGTCCTGCAGTCCACTTCCAGGGCTGGATCAGTGGTCACCCACCAGCCTGCGCACTCCTGCTTCTTTACTGTAACCTCCCTTTGCTGTAAGTCAGCTGACATCTGTTTCTGTTGCTTGCTACCAGCAAACACTAACTGACACAGTCCCTATCGTAATGTAGCTGGTGAGATTTGAGGGCCGTCAGAGAGAATCCCTGATCATACGATGGTGCCGAAATTGCATCCTTACTCAATCCTTTGTATGAAGAAATTGGAAGCTGCAATTATAAAACAGAAAATATTAGTCAGTAAAGGTTACCCTTGTAGCTGTTTATTCCTGATGCTTGAGTTGTCTTATAAAGGTGGTCTCCCTTCACTTGCTTGTCAGAGACTAGCAGAATGGGACATAGGACCAGTAAGTGTTGATAGGAAAGGATGAAAGTTCTGCAAGATTGGATTCTCCAGGATCTCAGGGGTGATTGAATTGTAAGGTTCTGGGTACCCAGAAAGCAGCATGAGTTCACAAGACACCGGGAAAGGGAGAGATGGAGCAAAGGGGGAACAGAAGAGGTAGTTGAGAGCCCTCTTTGCTGTGTGTGTGGTGGCAGCCACACATATGCACATAGGCTGCCACAAGGGGGCACTGCTAGAACTCTGAGAGGGTCTGAAAAAACGAAGGACGCAGGTGCAAAAAGTGTCTCACAGCAGAGCTGTGTGACTGCAGCTTGGACTCATGAGGAAAGAGATTGTTTCAAAGAAGTGACATGGACGAGGTGATGGTGATGGAATAGAGGAGGCCAAAGAACTGTGAGGCCAGAATATTGGATGGGTCAGTTGCATAGATGTTACCACATTGGTTGATGACAATGTCTAGGAAGGACAGAGGGTTGTAGAGCTATTTAACTGTGCCTCCAATGATCAGTGGCTTTTACACAGATGTCGAGAAACAAGAGACTGAGTACAAGAGTAAGGCAATGAGGATGCCGCCTTCAACTCCAGACCCGGATGTGTGCGCAGTGTGGGGGGATGAGTGGCTTTCATTTGATAAGGCTGCAGAGGTAGAGCTGGTCCTGGGAGAGAACTCAGTTCGGCTAAGGCTGAGAGATAGAGGAAGAGATTTAGGCATGAATTACGATGGAGCAGACTTTGTTTACCACACAATGGAGTATGTGCGATAGGGGAGGGGGCAGAAACAGTGGGAGTCAGTGTCTAGAAGAGGAAACCCCTAACAGTGTGGGGATGAGAGAGTGGGAGAGGATGGATGACATGGGGGGTTTGCATATTGGATGGTGGCCAGGGACAACAGATGTGGGAGGCAAGGCTGAATTAGCTTACCTTAGGTTTCCCCAAAAGAAGCAAAGTATTGGGTTGCTGGAAAAGTCATGTTGTCTATGTTTTTCAAAGGTCATTTATTTATATAAAGAGCAAAGATCAATCAATGATATATTGCCCGTTTTGTTCGATAAGCTTTTGCCATCTTTCAGTGAGCTTCATAATTCCTCGTTCATAGAAGGACCTGTCTTTATTTGCAAAAAACTGAACAAGGTGCTGATTTACAGCCTCATCTGAATTGACCGTTATACCACGCAAGGAGTTTTGAAGAGAGCGAAACAAGTGGAAGTCTGACAGCGCAGGGTCAGGCGAGTATGGTGGGTGTGGCAACACATCCTATCCAAGCTCCAATAATTTTTGATGGGTGATCAAACTTGTGCTGGCCTCGCGTTGTTGTGATGCAACACAACTCTTTTACAATTAACAAGCTCTGGATGTTTCTGGATGATGGATTCGTTCAAACTGTCCAGTTGCTGACAGGACACATTCGAATTGATTGTTTGGTTCCTTGGTAGGAGCTCAAAAAACACGACACCTTTAAAATCCCACCACACTGAGAGCATAACCTTCCTCTGATGAATGTCTGCTTTCGATGTCGTTTGAGGCGAATCATCACGTCGGGACCAAGACTGTTTGCACACCACATTGTTGTAAACAATCCACTTCTGATCACCAGTTATCAGTCACTTCAAAAAAGGATCGTTTTCCTCACGTTTAATGAGCATATTGCAGATGTTTATACGTGCCGTCAAATGAACTTCTTTGAGTTCATGCGGAACCCAAATACCGAGCTTACTTATGTATCCCAGCTTCTTCAGGTGGTCGTGAATGCTTGAATGATGGATATTCAGTGTTTCTGCAATCTCTCATGTCGTGTAATGTGGGTTTGACTTGATCAATGCCTTTATTTTGTTGTCATCAACCTCGGTGGGCCTCCCTGACCGAGGAGCATCGTTGAGATCAAAATCACCAGCATGGAATTTTGTGAACCATTGTTGGCACTGATGTTCTTGTAGAGCATTGTCACCGTAAACTCTATGCAACTTTTCACAAGTTTGATGCATGACCTTCCCTTTATGGAAGTAAAACAGTAAAATAGGGTGAAAATGTCCAGTTTGGTCTTCCATCTTCAACTTGCTATAAAATCTCCAAAAGGCAACCAAATCGCTCTTTTTTTTTAGAATGCAGCTAGAACTGTCAGCTGTGAAATAACATAGCAATAACATAGATGCGAATGACTCTAGTACTTCCAAAAATGAACTAGTGCCATCTGTCACAAACATGCGTCATGACTTTTCCGACACCCAGTATGAGTCGGTGATGGTGCAGGCTAGAGCTCCATGACACTACTGGCTGTTGACTAGAGTTTAAAACAACATGCGGGCATTTATGGGTCTAAGAAGTTAGTCCCCAGATGGCAGGAGCAGCCCTCAGGGACCAGGAAGAGTGCTCACCTGAGTCTGGATTGTGCTGTTTGAAATCCTAGGTAGGCCAAGAAAGGATTTACTTTCCTCTCACTTAATAAAATATCAAGCAGCGACCAGTCTGGGACAGGGGTAGAGATGCCACAATGTCATCAGGGACCCAGGCTTCCCTCATCTATACACTTCTCCATAGGGTGTGGTCCTTGCCGTCGTGATGACAAGGTGGCTCCTAGAGCTCCTACCTTCACAATGACATTGCAGGCAGGAAAAAGGAGGAAGGGGAATGGCAAAAGTGAGCTTCCAGCTGAGAACCGTCTTTATGATCCTTCCTGGAAGTCCCAGCAACGATTCAGTGGCCTCCTCCATCTGAAAGAGATTTTGAGAAATGCAGCCTTTTAGTTGAGCACATTTCCCCCTAGCCCCCCAAATATATTTGTATATGGTTATATTAGTAAGGAAAAAGGTGGGAATGGATATTGGGTAGGTAACTAGAAGTCTCTGCTACAGATATTAGTAAAACATGAAATATTACTCAATTCAACTTAACTCACTTTATGCATTGATTTCCTATCCTTAGGTGACATGATTCCCAGGCCTCCCTATTTCATTTTTGGTTCAGCTTCTCTTCCTTTAACCTGGGTCACAGGGACACTGTCCTTTAGGAACTGCAGGTTCTCCCTTCTATCTCTTTTATTCTAAGCCACACTATGGTCTCGGATTTCCTCAGTCACTGAGTGGATAGGAGGTTGCCTTCAAGTTCTACCACAGTATTCAAAAACACATGTATCAGTTAGCTTTTGCTGTGTAACAAACCACCCCTTAAAACAACCATTTTATTATCTCTTACAATTATGTAGGCTGATTTGATTCAGCTGGGCAGATCTTCAACTGGTATCACTAGAAACACTATTTTGGGGGTTTCTATAACTATCAGTTATCCAACAAGTACAGCCACAGTCCTCTGTAGACGTTGTATGCCCAAATTTCTTCCTACTAAAGAAAAACAATGTGTTCCAGCCCCAAGAGTTTCAGTATAAAAAATCCTGAAAACTGAGACTACAACTTTTAAAGATTAATAGGTGGGCCACCGTCTCTCTTTCCTTCCTCATAGAGCACAGTGCCTTCATTGCTTTAGGCGAGAGCAGGCAAATATCTGGGGAACCTTCTGTTTGGAAGCTATCTTGGAGCTAATTCTGACCCAGAATCTTAAAGCAGAATATCCTTTCATCCTCAAAGAATTCACTCAGGATTCATTACCACACAAAGCCATTCTTGAATTTGGAAGAAAAGAAAAACAGAAAAGAAGGCATCTGTCTTTTCTTTGAGTCCTGCTACTTGCTTAATTTAGTTTCAGGTAGTTCTCTGAGGTCTTGAATTCAACAACTTATGCTAATTTGTATTGCATTTACAAGGTCTAATAAAGCACTCATGTTGTTCCCATAATAGGAAGTCATTTTAAGATAAATTATTTCCATAGAGAAAAGAATAAAACCCACATTTTCCAGCAAAGCAAATAATCATACACATAAGTAAACATAGAATTAACAACCATATTTTCTTACTTAGAAAAACTTAAACCATGACCCAAGGTGATTATTTGGATATTATTATTACAAACAATTTAAATATACAAGTTTGGCCATAAAAGATCAGGCTAAGCCACTTAGGTAGAAATCTATCTGTGATGTCATAGTTTCCAAAAAGTGCCATTAAAGTCAAACATTTCTCTGTGCCTTTTTTTTTTTTGTAATCTAGAAACGTTGTATAGAGAGGTTCATCAACTCATGTAGACAAATCAAATATACTGGGTGGCGGAGTGGGGAGGGAGAAGCAGAACTGACATTTCCACATTTTATAAATTCAGAAATGAATGAGAGGACACAATAGTACTACATTTAAAGCACATATCGATACATCTTATACAAGAAAGGCATCTTACAATAATGTTTCTGTTGGTACATTACAATTTTTCAGTTTGTATTTCTAAAATGGAGGGGCATGTATGATGTCACATCAAAAAACAGAGAACTGACATAAAAAGCCAAATACAAAGATATAAAAGACAACAGTAACATTCAACCATCCACAGAAAAAAGGCTGTCTGGACATAAGCCTGACATCAGCAAGACGCCGTCCACTGCAATTTCTCCAGCTTTGCCTTTGCCACGTTCGGCTTCAAAAATGATCTAATAATGGAGAGGAAATAACAAATTACTTCAAAATATTCAAAACAATGATATAATCACACTATTTAACAGCCTGTTAAAGAAGACTAAACTCATGTGTCCCTACTGCATAGACACAGGCTTTGACATTGAATATGTGGTAATATATTTTCCAGATACCAGGTATCCACACTGAGTGAATATGTTCAGAGAAAAAAGGGTCACTGTAACACCGAAAAGAATCTGGAATGCCCTGGAAAGCTGAGAAGGGTAAGGTTTAAGAGGAAATTTTGTGCTCATGCAACTCAACACCAAAAAAACAAACAACCCAATTAAAAAATGGGCAGAGGATATGAAGAGACGTTTCTCCAAAGAGGACATACAGATGGCCAACAGGCATATGAAAAAATGTTCAACATCACTTAGCATTAGGGAAATGCAAATTAAAACCACAATGAG